>NC_139501.1:7581953-7775240 GCF_008360975.1 Lichenostomus cassidix
ACTGGGTAACACTGGCACCACTGCTGTGACTAGAATTGAATTTTTAGCTTCATCTCAACCCCAGAGATGTCAGAGCAAAATCCTTCTGGACATCCCTGAAGGGGAAAGATGAAACTTTTTTCTATTTTTTTTTTTTTTTAAATTTTGAAAACATGGCTGCCCTGGCTCATCCTCTGCATGATCACAGCACAGTTTGGGGCCAAAGCAGAGTCTCCCACCAGTGCTGGTCACAACAACCCTGCAGGCTGCAGCTTTTGGTAAACATGTCTCCATGAAACCTTTCTCTTTGTTCTTCTTGTTTTCAAATCCAAAGTATTTGCTCCAAGGAGCAACTGGAAACAGCAGAGTGGGCAGGCTTATGCAGGGACCTTGTGTGGCATCCCCTTGGCATGGGTACCATGCTTCTCTCCTACTCTCACACCCACTGGGGCAGAATCTGGCAGAGGAGTTAATGCTGGTGCCCCAAAGCAGGGAAATAGCTGAAGGACTGAACAAGAGGGAAGTTTTGTACCTTGTTCCTTGAATGGCTTATATAGAAAAACTGGTCAGAAATCACGCACCAAAGGGAGGTTTTCAAGACGCAATCAGATTTTCACCTGAATGAGTCCTTTTCATTAAAACATCTGTTTTCAGAAAAAAATTTCAGTGTTTCATCTGAAAGAAAGAAAAAGCAATGAATTTTAAAATGCCACTGCAACATCTCAAACACAGGGAAAGCTGGGTTGACCCTGCCATGAAGATGAAGAGTGCAAACCCAAAACACCAGAAGGGCCAGGGTCTGTGTGTAGTTGAAAGAAGTTTGCCCTCTCCAACAGTCAGATTGTCAATTTTTGCCAAATAACTCAAACATCCCATAGAAACAAATGTCCTGATCATACTCATACTACTGGCAGTTGAATTGTTGTTGACCAGGCAGCAGTGACAGAGATTTACAGCCAGGGGGGTTCTGTTAGTTGTCCCTGTACATGAGATCACTCTGCAAGGACCTTCTAAGACATAGAAACATGAAAATAAGCAAGGCCAGGGGCATCCAGGGAGAACAGCTCACTCAGCATCCCAGCCCAACAATAGCACGAGGCATCTTGCCTTGCCCTCTCCATCCCAGCACTGAGCTCCTATATCCTCTGCCCCCGAGCTCAGCCAAAGCTCAGTAACTGGCAGGTAACTCATTAGTGTGGCACAGCCCCAAAGCCTGGCAGGGAGACAGGACATAAAAGCAAAACTCTGTGACATGGACCAGAAGGACAATCCTGGAGGACAGCACCTGGGGCTTGGTGGGGACCCAGAGATGCTGCTCCAGCCGACATCCCCAGCCGCCACCCAAGCAAGGCCAGGTCGGGTGCCAGGAGATGTGGTTTGCATGGAATTATTGTTCCATGGGAAACTGGCTGTCTTCCTGCTCTTCATCTGTCAGCAGGATTTTCAGAGAATATGCTCCCAAATATGAAGTGAATGTGGCAGGCTGGGCTGGAGCCCTGTGCTAGAAAACCTGGACGTCAGAGTGAGTCCGGTTTAATCCCAGAGTCTGTGAGAATCAGTGTAAAGTAGCATATCAAGTGAACTTTTCACTCTGTGGCAGGAGGGATTACCACATCCCCTTTGTTTGTTGTGCTCTGCGTAACTGAAAACACTTTAACCCTTTCATGCAGAACTGTGGCACTAAGTACCCATGAAAATTCCTAGGAAAACTGCAGCTGTTCCGATCTCTGCTGGCTGGGGGTAGATGAGTACCCTCGTTTTCCATGAACCATTGCTACTAAGCTCCCTCTTGGCTGGGGAAATGGGTCCTGCTTTAAAATGCCTCCCCACAGGGTTCCTTGGGAAGGTTTGCATCAGGCAGTGCAGGCGGCACCAGGTGCTCCCAGCTTCTCATAGCCCTGGCCAGGCAAAACCTTGGAGGAGGCTCCACTGGTTCCATGTCCAAGTGAATTTTGCAGCTACAGAGCAGCAGTTTCAGCCCTTTCAGCACCCACACAGCTCACCAGTCCATCATCTTTTACTGCCCTGCATTAGCTCAGTTCCAAGAAAAAATGCATAGGAAAACCCTGCCAAAATGTTAAAGTGAGATCATTTCTATTAGAAAATGTTCCCTTTGGAGAAGCAAATTTTGATGTGAAGCAGATCAGAAAAGTTATTTTGGTTCAAGATGAATGAAAATTAAAATGCTGAGAAGTTTATTTCTGATAAAGCACCGGTTTCATTGCTCCCTCCTTCTTTCTTGGTAGTTTTCCAGTTGAAATGTCTCAAAATTTCAGCAGTACTAGACAAATCACCAGGTGACTAGGTATCCTGGTTTTAATGCTCCTATTCCTTCTTGATAACTTTCCTGCAGTTGGAGAAAACAAAGGGGAAATAAAATGGGGGAAAGGCAGAAAAGCCAAACTCCAGGGCATGAGTCATCTCACTGCCCTCAGCAGTAAACTGAAAGAGGGAAAACTTCCTGTTTCCAGTTTCAAAAGAAAGGCTTTGAAATGCAACCCGAAAAGCTGAGTTTGAAACTGGACTTTGCACCTTATCCTGTAACTTCCACTGGCTATTGAAGACAAGAAAAATAACTTTCTTTTCCTGAAAAGAAAAGCATTAAAATAAAACTTTCTAGCTGGGGGACTTTCTCCTTTAGGAAGTTGGTGGTGTCACTTTCGCAGCAGCTTCTCATCAGTCTCAAGCTCACTGGGTAGGCCCCACGATGCATCTATTTGCTCCTCAGGATGCAGTTTCTACTCTCTCCATCCTACACTGTGTCCATCACCTCCAGTCACACCCCACCCTGTGCTCAACAGTGACATACCTGCTTGGTCACAAAAGCCTTCCCTCAAACTCCCTCCTCTGGAAATACCCACAGGAAAGCAGCTGGGCAACCCTCCACTCATCCAGTGAAAAAAATATATTTAAGGTTAGCTCAGGAGCTTCCTGGGGGCTATTTTCGTTATTTCATGTGTTTGCAGCACAATGGCCACAACATAATGTTCACGATCAGCACTAAAGGTGGGTAGTGCAATGCTTTCAGTCCAGGCATCCACTCCAGCCCAGCATCCAAGCTCTCTAGATAGACAGTGTGTGTTCACTAGGGGATGAGGCTCAGGTCTGGATCCTAGACCCTGTTCACAATACTCTTTCTTGCTCTTCATTTGGGTCTTACTGGCTGATGGGCTGAATTAATGAGCCCTCCAGCCCTGGCACCAAAAGAAAGTTCCAGGTTTCCCAGTCGTCTTTGCCAGGTGCTAGAAATCACCACCTTTTCCTTCCTTCATGGTCCTTTCATGGCCCTGGGCTCAGTGCCATGAAGTTCTGCACCTTCCTGCTACCAAGGGGCTGCAAAGCATCCACATCTAAGGAAAATCCTCAGCACAGCTGGGACACATGCTGGTCCTGGATCCCAAAGTGCCTTTGTGTGAAAATGAATGAACTCTCCTTGTGAATGCGGGGCAGGTACTGCCGAGACAATTGACCACAAATATTCACTTACACTTTCAAATGTGTTTGTGCCAACCTGCTCTCTTGAGAATGCACTTTCCTAGGCAAACACTCAGGAAACCCACATTGTAAGCTCAATTGCTCCCTGAAAACAGATTTCTGAATCATTTAAGTAACCACTAGTGGTCTGGCACCCAAGACAGAACCTTCAAATGGCAGGGTTCCCTTCTTTGAATGGATAAGTGGGTCAAACAGCTCATCTTGCCTGGTCTTCAACCCCTGCTGCCTCATCCTCTTGTCCCATAGGTTGGTGAGGGTCACACCTGAGCTGAAACCATTTCTTTGGAGTCTCTGTCTCCTTCTTTGATGTGTTTCTGCTTCTGTGCTGGCCCAAACAGTAGGCCATGTGTACTGATGATGAGACAAGGAGCACAGGGCCAGATACAGGCAGGATCCATCCAAGTGGCTGCCTCTAGCTAGAGGTTGATCTCTGAGATGTGGACATGCTTCTTGCTTGTCAGTTCCCCCAGCTTGGTGCCTTTCTATGCCCTGGCACCCTGGGTCAGCCTGGGTCACCCAGTGCTCAGAACCTTCCCAAGGGTGGCTGCCTGAGGGACCTACTCCAGCTCATGGCAGATGGGGCATTTCCCTGGAGAGAAAGACTCAGAGCCCAGCCCTGCCTTTGCCTTGCAGAGCCAGCTACTGCCAGTGCGGGGAGCGTGACCTTGTGACTCCCCACAAATCCCAAATTAATTAACCGCGGGGACACTGGGGCAGCATGAACAGCCTGCTTGATTTCTCTGCAGTTTTTTCCTGGGGCTCAAACGGATTAGCGAAGGCAGGAACAGGGAAATATAACAAGGGGCTCAGCTTTCAGCTCCTCCTCCCAGCCAGCAGACTTCTGTTCTTACCAGAGGTATTAACAGCAGTAATCCACAATGTCTCTGAGCATTATCTGTGTGCAGCATCCTCTTCCTCTCCCCCTTGCCCTTGCATGTATGCTTCCATGCTTAGCTCATGTCCTGCCTGATGAACTTGTACCATCCTTGTTCCTCCTTGACACATGCCCCTCCATGCACATCCCATCCCCCTATATCCTATGGTATATGCAATGCCCCACACAGAGCAAACCTAAATTACCATGGGGCCAGGCACGTCTTGCATGTCTCTCCCTGTAGCCCAACATGCTTTATGTATAACCCACTGATGCACTCCTACACGCACATGAATACCCCTCCGGGCTTGAGCGTGTCTGCATCCGTTCCCCATGCATGCACATCTCATGCATATAAACTCACATGAGCTCACAGTTTGTCCATCACAGTCTCATCACCCTCGTCACATGCTCTGCACCAAATTCTATCTCCGCTCTGCATGGCCAGACTGGTCGTGCTGTAGTTTGTGGGCTCACGCCACTTCTCTCAGGCCATTCTTCCATGACTTCTTGTAGAGAGCATTGTGCATGCTGGTCCCCAGGGAGAACTACGCCATGACAGTGGTGCTCCAGAGTCAATATACAATGTTCGAACTCTCTATTAAAAGGAATTTTGTCACAGCTGGAGCAGGAACCAAATGCAAGGACCCATTTGGGCTTGGTATCATCTCAGTGCAAAGAAGCCTTTGATGGGAATGGCTGAGCTGCCACCATCTGCTTCCTCTAACAGATCTGTGGGCACTACTGCTGTTTTTCACGCCTTTTAGAACCCTTGGGTTAGCTGGGAGCAGAGGGTGTCCCTGTGAACCAGCAGGCTTGGACATCTCTGGGAACACTTTGGGTCACTCAACTGAGTCACTGGGTTCAGTGCCTGGCCATGGCTGCTGAGGTCCCAGATAACAGGGAGTTGAGAATTGATGGATTTAGTGTCCCCTGAGCACCACTGATGCTTTGTATCCAGTGCTTAGTCATTCAGACAGGAAGATGTGAAGACCCGGAGGGTCCTCAGCACGGTCAACCTTACAATAAGGGAAGCAGAAAAATGTGGAGCAGACAAAAGTAATGGGATTTTGTTAAAGCATGAATCACAAGGGGGTGTGAGAGGGGTCTCCTGAATGGGCAGGGAGGAATGACCTGCAGATAACTCAGACTAGATCCACAGAAGATCTCACTCCTGTGCTTGTTACTATAAACCAGCAGCATCTGACACATGCAAACACAATATCCTCTTCTCCAGGAGAGAAGAGAAGAAACCAGCAAGATGTGGCTAGCACAGGTCTTTCCCATGAGAATTCCTTTTGAGTTTTATAAATAAAGATAAAGTTTGGATGTTATTAAAAACAGTGTCCCAAGACTTGGACGGTGCAGGTCTGGCCAATCAGGCCTAGGGGGAGGCTTCTGACTGACCAGTCTGGGTGACCTTTGAAAACTCTATATATATGATGAAATCAAAACAATAAAGGTCTTTCCTTCTTGCCACTGAGAACTGGATTCTTCTCTCTGCTAGTGGCTCAACAGTGACAGCAAGAAAGAATTGGAACCCTTCTAAAAATTATCAAATTCCTTACAATGTGGGTTTCCTGAGTGTTTGCCTAGGAAAGTGCATTCTCAAGAGAGCAGGTTGGCACAAACACATTTGAAAGTGTAAGTGAATATTTGTGGTCAATTGTCTCGGCAGTACCTGCCCCGCATTCACAAGGAGAGTTCATTCATTTTCACACAAAGGCACTTTGGGATCCAGGACCAGCATGTGTCCCAGCTGTGCTGAGGATTTTCCTTAGATGTGGATGCTTTGCAGCCCCTTGGTAGCAGGAAGGTGCAGAACTTCATGGCACTGAGCCCAGGGCCATGAAAGGACCATGAAGGAAGGAAAAGGTGGTGATTTCTAGCACCTGGCAAAGACGACTGGGAAACTTGGAACTTTCCTTTGGTGCCAGGGCTGGAGGGCTCATTAATTCAGCCCGTCAGCTAGTAAGACCCAAATGAAGAGCAAGAAAGAGTATTGTGAACAGGGTCCAGGATCCAGACCTGGGCCTCATCCCCTAGTGAATTTTTCCTTGCCACAATAAAACCTAATCCCTTACGTACAGACACTTCGAAACAGTCCAAATCAAAGTGCAAGATCCCAGTAGCCCACCTGTCAGCATGCTCCAGTAAATTCTTCCTGAAGCTTTTAAGATCTTAAAGGAAATAGGCTGCCTTAGTGATTGGCTGGTGCTGCCAGAGTGAAGAACTCTGGAAAAAACTGCACCTTATCCCTCAAAACCAAGATGTTCAGCTTTGCAAATACCCATTCCCCTGGCTCCCAGGTCTGTGCTTCTTTCTGTTCTATCTCTATGCTCCAAGCCTCCATCAAGCAGCTGAAAACTTATTATCAGCCCAGCATGGCTGAGACTGGCTATGTGGAGAGAATGGCAGCTCCCTGCCTAGCTCTAAGAAGTTTATAGTCAAAGATGGCTCTGGTAGCAGGGGAAAGCCCTCATCAAACAATGACAAAGTGCCCGATTGATGAGACCCTAGTCTCTGACCTTCAGTCCCTTGGCAGCATCCCAGGTTATCTCAAAGTGAAATGGTGCTGCACAGTGGGATTGGAAAAGTTAGCCAAGGCTTGGTTCAGACTGCCACTGTCCATAGAGTCCATCCAGAGTGGTAGCCTTGGGGAACAGAGACAGATCAGCTTCCCCCTAGCTGACTCTGCCTGCTTTGATGCAATCTGTCCTCTTAAAACCAAAGATCCTGCTCTCCAGTGGTCACAGAGCCTTGTCTTTCCTGTAGTCTGTCTGAGGTGGTGTCCAAACTGAGAACACTGAGGCCACCAAACAAGTGTTCCCCACACTTGGGTGAAGTGGGTAATACATAAATTAGCCTTTGACTTCTCCTTGGCATGGACGACTCTCATGGGAACAGCCTGCCTGGAGGCAAGAGACTTCTCCAAGCACAGATGGACAAGGAGCAGCTCCCAGCCAGTCAAAACCCATTGACTGAGCCCAAGTCATTGAGCCACTGATTCAGTCATTAGCTCAGTATCAGCATGTGTACATAACACTCTCTACATCTGTGACCAGGTAACCTAATTAATCATTGGTGCAAATTGCTCATGTGAAATGGACAGGGGCTCAGACCCAGAGTGCTTGGAGAGCCCCATTCCATCCTAGTGACTGTTTTGAGGTGATAAAGAAACATAGAGGTCTGAAGTAACAAAATACTCAGTTCTCCAAGGTACCAGGCTCCTGATGCTGGCCAGTTCTTGGACCAGCATAGCCTCATGCTGCTAGTCCACATCTCCGATCACACTTAGGACCTTTCTTCCAGCCTAGTTCTCCTCCATCCTTTCTGACACTGAACAGCACCACACACAGCAACAGTGGATTTTCTGCAGGGCTGGAATACATCCCCTTTATTGTACTGTTTGTTACATGTTGTTATCAACCTGGTCATTCGAACCCAAATCCATCCCTCCTGAGCTTGCCAGGCCAGATGGTAAGGGTATGTTATATGAAGGGTCCTGTGCCGTATCAAAAGGTAAGTGAGTTACAAACCGTGTCACCAGCAGGTACATTCCCCACTGCTCTGGACTTGATGGGAAACTGGGTGTATGAGGGCTGTGCATTGAACGTGGCCAAATAACTCAAGGAAGGATGAGTAGGCGTCACGCATACAAGGCTGTGTCTTTTCTCTTTGGACAGCAGCAGCACTGAAAGGGCCTTAGGCAATTGTGGAAACAACTTGAGCTGAGCATAAGCTCCCAGAACAAAAGAGAGCTTAGCTGGCAAACAGTCTTAGGGGCTTTAGCAGAGGGGAAGCAGCCTATCCCTGAGCATGGCAGGAGCAAGTCCGTCACTGCCATACTGGCACAGCTCCATTGTCAGCACTTCAAAGCATTTGTTGACAACATGGAAGAAATGCAATAGAGGACATAAACACAAATAAAGGTCTAGAAAAGCTGTCTCCAAGTTAGAGATGCTCAAGGTGTGGCTCAGCTACCCACTTGCAAGGACGTGTTCAAGAGCAGGTGGGTTTTGGTTCTGCAGAGAACAGATGCAGCAGACACTCATGCTTTGCAGCAGGGAAAGCAATAAAATATGGGAACAAGTGACTTGGGGACCTGGTGGAGCATTGCTTTTCTGAGATCAAGGCTGACTATCCTGCTTTCAAAACCCTGTCCTGGGTTTGGCCATGGATCTGAACTTGAGACAGGGGATGCGCCACCACAATCCCGCAGGAAGTTCCTGGCAGAAGGACAGACCAGTGCATCAGAGCTGTCCCTCTGTGCCACACTCTTCACTTTGCACAGAGCAGGGAACAAATAGCTCAGGAGGGTGTACAATGCACACACTTTTTTTCAGACAGAGCCTTAGAACAAGGTCAGGATTAATGCAGCTGCTGCCCCCAGGCCAACTGCACTACAGGCTTGTCTGCTAGAGCAAAGCACTCAAGCCTGCCCACCTTTGTCTGGCAACTGATCTAAAGGCTTGTCCCTCCCCAAATATGTGGCCCCCTGGCCTGGCCTGGCGTGTCTTCTCCAGCACCTGCCATTCAGCTGAGCACCTCTGATGGCTGGTTTTGAGAGTCTGGAAGCCCTCCTGGTATGGCAGGGTCTGGGGCTTGTATTCTGACCCTACAGCCATCTCCCCGATACTGTTATCAACCCAATGTGGCCTCAGGTTTCACAGAGGCCAGTGCTGTCCATCAGGGTTTGCCAGGCAAGAAACTGCTGGGGCAGCAGCACTGCCAGTACTCAAGGGGCATCCATCTTCCTGGAAATCCTTCCTCATCCCCATGGGATCCCCAACTCTTCAGGGCCTGAACCACTGGACTGTCATTCCTGAGCTCTTCCAAAGGCTCCCTGAGTATCACATCAGCCAGCTCTCTTAATTTCCTCATGTGCATGCCCTGCCCTGCCCCACAGTCAGCCCCAGCCCCAGCAGCATTCAGGAGCACTCCAGCAGCACAGGGATGCCTCTACATCCAGCCTTGAGATTAGCCATAAGCAAAATGGCTCTTTGAGAAACAAATGCCAAGAAGAGCCCAGGTAACATCAGGATACAACTGGTGGAGTTACAGGGCACAAAGAAAAATTGAGATCACTCACCCCACGTCCTCCTCACAAACCAGCAGGACACAGTGAGTGCTACTGTTTAGTCACACACAGTAGAAAGACCCTTCCTTTAGCTGGATTTATACCTGCTGGCATCTCCCCTTGGCAAATCAGCTTCTTCACCTGTTCTAACTTACAAAATTACATTCTTGCTCAGGCTGTGACAAAATAAGACCTTTTAGTGATGGAGTTTGTCAGGTGCTTTTGGAAAACCAAGGACACTTTTCCAAGTGACTCCCTGATTTACGTGTTTCTTCCTTCAGCTTGCTGCCTTGGAGATGCACCACCTCTGCAGCAAGCAGTCATCACAACCTTCTTCCAGGTGAACATGTACATGTCTATTAATTTAATTTTCTATTATAATATTGATCATTTGTTCAGTGACCTTTAGTTTCCGAGGTCATTATTTCAAAAACCTGGTATCATATTTACCTGCCTTCTGGGACAGAAATTTAGACAGCAGGGACCACTGAACAACTAACTTGGCTCCAGCCATGGTGAGTTCCTTTTGCCCTGATGACTTTCTGTACAGTTTAACAGCTTGTTTTGAAACTTTCCCACTTGACTTCTTGACAAAACCAAATTCTCATCTCTGTTTTCCTGGGAGGCAGTGTTGCAAACTCCAGAGACAGGCAGGGGTTTCCCACACATCTGTGCTCACCTCTTCCAGCAGTGGGCACAGGGCATCTCCCTGCCCAGACAGGAACAAGTCTCTACCTAGTCTGGGGGAGCAGGATACACCTCAGCAAAGAAAAAGGCAATTTCCAGGTGCAGATTTCAGCATTCTCCCTGCTCCAGAGGCCAGTCTGTACATATACCCTGTTTACTCCATCCCACCACGCAACCCCCAACTTTTCACATCTCTGTTACCTGCGATATTTCAGGGTGGTAAAGCAAGAGCACACCTATGCATATGGCTGACCCTGCAGACAAGTCTGGGTGTGCAACATGCTCATGTGACCCATCACCTATAGATTTCATAGCACTCAATGATCCTGGCAGGGAATTATCCAGGTGCAGCCCCTGCTCACACCTCTCCATGGCTATTACCAGAGCAAAGTGAGTTTCTCCCATGCCAGGACCAATGTTAGCCTGCAGAAAACCCTTCCTCTCCTTCCCCATGAACAGGGATTTAGCACTGGCCCACCAGTTCCCTAGGAGTAGGGCAGGTGAAGCCAAATATTTTTACTAATCCCAGCTCCGAAGAGCTGCTCTCAGGTTACAGACGATGTGAATAGGATCTATGTTCCAGGGTGATCACACTTCCTGGAATTTCTGCAGGACCAGTTATCTGTTCCTGTAACCATCTGCAGCTGAATGTGCTAGTATGGCCCATGTCCAAAATGCCTCCTCAGAGCCCAGTCTGAGGTCTTTGAGTGGAGCACGGCTGGCAGCAGAAAAACTACCCTGCCGCTTCACACATGGGTCTCCCAACTGAACAGCCCAAAGCACCTCAGAAACCTGATCTCTGCAGCCTTCCATAGCCCAGACGAGAAGAGACAAAGAGCTCTGTCTCTGGAGGAGTGTCTCAGATGAGGAGGAATCCTCACGTTGCAGCCTGTTCTTTCCTAGTAGGTCTGATGACTCCTTTGGGATGTCATGAGGCCCTCTGGGATGGGCTGATGGTGGAAGCTTGTCCTTTGATGAAGGCATAGGGAACTGCAGTGAGCAAACAGCTCAAGCCATGTGAATCCAGACAACAAACCTTTCTCCACACACCTTGCAGAAGATGCTGCAGTCTCCACTGCAGTTCAGACTACAGTGTTTCCTCCCCATCACTACTAATGCTGGCTTCCTGACAAAAGTTTTAGGGTTTGCAGGCATCACTGCAGGGCTTAGGGAGCATTCAGGCTGGCATATGCACCCTGTCCACAGGTTCCCCTGCTGTCCAAAAAGCAGCTTTCAAGCCTCCAATTACCACACTCTTCCACAGCCACCCAGGTAAGAGCAGCAGAGATGAGCAGAGGTGCTGTCTGTCACCCACCTGTGCCTGTTAGAGACCAGCAGATGCAGTTCTGCCAGCTGAATGACACCATTGCATATGCATGAAAACTGCTTCATGCAGCACCTATGTCCAGTCTTGGCCCTGACTGGAACAGCAGCTCACAGGCAGGAGGATGGAGCTGAGCAGCCATGGTTCACGGGCTGACCTCATCGTTGCTCCACATTGCAGTCGCTAATACCAGTAGCACTGCACTGCTGATCCCAACCTGGGGACATGCTGTGTGTCCTGTCTGCCATCAGTCACCTCCGTGAGGGCCACAGTGGTACTACATTCCCTGCCCAGCTCATACCTAGCGTGGTCTTGTAGTTGCCTCTCTGCTAAAGACTCTGCTTGCCCATGAATTCGCCTCTCTGCTTTCCAGCTTGAGACACTGCAGGCAGGAAGAACTGCCAGGAAACCACGGAGAAAACATCCTCTTTATCCCATTTCTGCCATCCTGCAGCCCTGACACAACGTTCCTCAAGTCTTTCCAGCCATCATATACATGGTGACATAGATCCCTAGTATTTCCTCCGGGTATCCTTGGATCAGCCTAAGTAGTTGCCTGACAGCATAGCCAGCCTCTCCTCTCATGGCAAATGCTGTTCAGGGCTTCACACATTAATAGACAGCAATTAACCACATGAAAAATGACAGAAGAGCCCATGGACAGACAGTCACTTTGATCTGTGCTTCATGCTCCTCAGCAAAGTATGTTCTTTGCCAGGCTTTGCAAGGGAGAAAACACTTCTGTATGGGAAAAGCTGTGTCTGGCAATAGCAGCCCCAGCAGCATGAGACATAAATCTGATGGCAGAGCATCCTCAGCCAGATGAAACCATCCTGCAAGGGCTCTGTCTGCTGCTCCTGGGACAAAATCCTACAGAAGGAGCTGGAAACAGTTCATTAGAGCTTTCCAAGAAGAAAACAGGGGATCCAGCTCCACTACCAGCAAGCCCTGGTTCTTGCTGTAGACCCTGGTCACCTCAGCATCTGAGTGGGGTTTCTAGGAGAGCTAGAAACTGTCACCACTGCAATCTGGCTCCCAGGGAGTGGTCTGTGTCCTGAGGAATGTGCCTCTTGAACTGAACTCTAAAGGCTTTTGCAAGCCTTTCAATCCCAAACACAGGGGCTGAGAAGGGGGTGAGTGCCCCCTGAGGACGGCAGAGTGGTGGGGTGGGATTAGAGCCGGCACTATCAGCCCACTCTCCGCAGCAGGATTTGAGCAGCAGAGGGAGAGGTCAGGTTTAGGGGAAATCCTTTGAGACCAAAGGAGAGTTAAGCAGCTCTCTCCTTGCACACACAGAGGGGGCACCCCCAAACCTCTGCCTTGGAAAAGGCCATGCTGGGGACAGAAGGCAAGGGGCAGCCTTTTCCCCTTTGATTCAAAGGAGAGAGCAATTAGGTGATGAGCCCAGGGAGCACTGCTCCCTGCCTCCACAGGGATTTCTCTCTTTCTCTGCTTTCTTTCATTCTCCACCCCAGCTCCTAAGTCCATCTGTGTTAGGCCTTTAATTGAATTAGCCCAGCACCGTTCACTGGGAACAACTTAAGACTGTTTCAATACAGTGATTGCTTTTTACAGCCCCAGGGCAGGTTTGACATCAACCACAGGGAGTGGCTCAACACAGAGAAATTTATCGTGGGTGCCTGTTACACCTAAAGTACAGTAGGTGCTCTTAAAAACCCAGCCTCTGGAACCCTGTAGCAACCTGGAATCACAGGTTTCATAGAAACACATTCATATTTTGTGAGAAGACAGAGCTTGAAGACAGGAATCCCAGATGGACAACTCAGAACTTCCAGCCTCTGCAGCTCTGAGGACCTTATGGCTTGTGTTTGCAACACTGAACATCACTTACAGGCTGCTTGGACACAACTTGAGACATCCTGGCACCCCCTCAAGGTCCAGGGACACAGGTCAGCCAGGCCAGCACAGTGAGTAATGCAGCTCCCAGGGGGTTGGGAAGGTGTTGCTGTCCCCATAGCCTCCTCCATTCTTCTTTACTCCAGTACTAGCTCCCCCATACCTGCAGAGATGCAGGCACCAACTGCTGCCAGGTCTTTTCTGCTTTGCAAGCTGCTCTTCCTTCCACTTGGACATGTTCACATGGGATGCTCTGCAAGTGCCTCTGCTCATACCTCATATTTTTCAGTGAATCAGTTTCCAGCAGGATTAGTTTCACTGGGTGGATACTAGCAGTCCCCAGGCACTTTGTGAGGGAATTTCTCTTGTGTACATGTTGCACAGCACAAGGGAGAGAGGCCAAGGGCTTGCCATGTCTCCTGGTGTGTCTGTGTGCTGTCTGCCATGCAGGATGTGTAACTCCTGTCTCTTGCTTTCCGAACAGCCTGTCCTCAGCAAACCGAGATGGATTTCGAGCCAGCCAGACCCACACACTGCAACCACACATAAGACTTCTGTGTTTCTGCTGGCTTGTGATTTCAGGGTATGTTACAGAGGCGTCAAGACAGGTGTGTTAGTAGTCCCTGCCGAGACAGCTGGTGAGGAGGTGGGCGGTGGGCAAGGCTGTCTGGATGGCTCTCATGAAGATCTGGGCTGCCCTGAGTCCATCCAGTCAAAAACAAGCCTGAGGAGACACCATCTAAATCACAAACACCTCTATTCTGACCAGCTGCTGCCCATGGGGGATTTATGCAGCAGTTTTATCAAAGGAAAGATGGTATTGAACCATTGTATTGGTTTGAAAACAAACCAGTGGGAGATCACAAGTCAAGATTGAAAGTAAAATTAAGGGAAATAATACAAGGAAAAAGCACTGACAAAGTCAGATACAACCTAACACCCTGTTAGGGTGGTAATAGCAGTCCAACTGAAGTAGTCCAGTTGAAGCGGTGATCCTGTGAAGGTCTAGTCTCCAGCTGAAGATCCAGTGGTAGCTCTCGTCCTCTGGGAACCCAGTAGACAGGGCTAGCTCAGGCAGTTCCAGGGCCAGGTTATATCCAGGTGGGAACACCTGGTTCCTCCCTCCAGGACAGAGCATCCCACAATGGGATAAGTCCATGAGTCACACGGTGGGTCCCTGATGGCCCATTGTCTGTCATGCGAGGTGGGTCATTAGCAGCTGATAATAGCTAACGGGTGGCCCATTGCCTGTCATCCGGAGTGGGTCATTAGCAGGTGATAGCAGCTAACGGCCCACAGCTGGTGGTAATAGAATACTTAACTACATCTATATTGCAACCTAGGACAACCATCCATACTCTGCCTTCTCCTCATGCCGGTTTCCCATGTTCCTGACCTGGCAGTATTTAGTAATGAATGCACCACAACCTGGGATGGGCACAGGGTGCTCACCCCATGCAAGTGAGCAGCCTTGCTCTGCTCATATCCCAATATCTGTTCAAATTTGGTCGAGGATGGGAGTTCTCCCACTGTGGCTCTGTGGGAATGGCCACAGAGCCACAGAGCCACTCCATGTCCATCTTCATTCTCAGGTGCTCTGAGAGGGCAGGAGCCCTGCAGAGGCAAAGGAAAATGCTCCAAATAGATCACAAGAAGCAGTCTCATCTTCGCCTAGAGATTTCACCCCCCAGCACTGTTTGCACTCATCCCATGAGCTAGTTATATGGAGGCACCAAGGAAATTTTTAACAACAGGAGAGCAAGGAACAGGTAGACTGAACTATGCAATTAATCATCCCTTTAATAGGCTGAAAACATCACTTGCTTTATCCCAGTCTAGAGCTGGTTTTTGTAAACTTTTTCCATCTCTGCTTAGGCTCCATTATGTGGTCCTGTACCCTGGACCCTTGTCCCCATGTCCCAGTGAGGACAGTGTGGAAAGGTGAGTGGCTCTAATAGGATTTGGAAGCATTTTCAAGTGTTGTCATACAGGTGTTATGACACAGAGTGACACATGGGTCATTTGCATCAAAGGGTGAAGAAGACCCCCCAACCCAGTCCTTCCTTGTCTAGGTATATGAGAGCCAAGAGCAGGCAGACCTTGAAGGAAATGGAGAAGACATGACGGATTTCAAGGGATTTCACTCCCATCCTTCCAAAACATTGTCTCCAGATTTCCTCCAAGGCCGAGATACACAGTCCAACATCCAGGTGACAGCAGTGGCATCTCACCCTACTCCTATCAGCACCTTAGCCAGGGTTGGTGGTGGGTTTGGCTGGAGACTTAAGGCAAAGAATAGTAACGGTGGAGGGCAGGATCATCAGCCAGACAGACCTTCCCATATGACAAAGCAACATTTGCAGGGGTGGAAGTATGGCTGGTGCACCTGAAAAGCCAATTACGACTTGAGCAGTCTGTCATGGTATAAACTCAAAGGCAGTTCACAGGCCAGATTCATTTTTGCTGTGTTTGTCACAGGAAGGTCATGAAATCCATAAGATCTCCATTTTGTATAAAGACATGGCATAGTTCTGCCCCTGGTCCCCTGTGCATGTTGACAGATGCTAGGAAATCTTACCCATGTAAGCAGAGCACTGCATAGGCAAAACCTTCTTTCACTATTGGACAGACTAGGAAGATTTCTGTCTCCTGATGCTCCCACAGTTTCTTCAATCCCCACTTTGAAGAAAAAAAAATCCAGATCTCTTTTTGTTAAGTGGTAGAATAACACTTAGTGTAAAGCAAAAACAAGTAAAAACTATTATTACCTAGAAACTTCTCCAGAATCCCCCAGGGCGCAAATGACAAACTCAGGAGCTGAATTAAGCTATAGGACACACTCCCATCTAATACCTCCAGCCCACTTTCCCTCTCCTGCTGTCTCTCCATTAATGCACACCTGAGTAATTACAGATGTTTTGGGCAAGCTGCAGAACTGCAAACTGTTCTGTTATGCCTCTAGCTGCAGTTTGTGATTTGCAAGGCAGCACGTGTACAAGTAAAGATACCCAGCAAGAAGGAATTTGCAAATTATTTTACATTATTAATAATAGAAATGAATATAAAAATGTAGGTCAGATGGGCCCTCCGGAGGTCTCTCATCCAAGCCCCTTCTCAACACATGCCTAAACTTGAATTTACATCTGATTGCTCAGGACTAGGCTTTGTCTAGTTGAGTGCTGAAACTCTCCAAGGATGGAGAGGTTTTTTGGTCACAGCCTCTCAGGGTCTCTTTCCAGTGGCTTGACACTTACAGGACGAAGAAATTTTCCCTTATGTTCTATTAGAATTTCACTCAGTGAATTATGTTCCCATGTTTCTCTGTGCACCTGATCTGGCTTTTTTTTCTTCTATACAGGTGTTTTTTAGTTGTGGCACAGGCAGTTAAATCCCCACCAAGCTACTCTTCTCCACATGCAGCAAATTTCTGTCCTTCCACTTCTGCTCAGACATCACATCCTCCAGCCCCCAACCACCTCTGCGGCCCTCAGCCGGACCCCCCTCAGTTTGCAGACCCGTTTCTTCTGTAGAACAGCAAAAATGGGGGACAGGATCCTATTTGTTCTTTCCAGCTTCCTGTTGCATTAGGATGATCCATCCCAGGATCTGCATTTGCCCCAAACCTCATAAATTTTCTGCCAGCCTCCTGAGCTGTTCCTCTAAACAGCAGCTCTGACCTCCAGTGTATTTACCACCTCCCTCAATTTGGTGTCACCCTCAGACTTTCTGTGGTTGTATTCCCTCCTCTCATTTAGGTCACAGCAACACAGGGTATCTTCATTTTATCCTCCTAAAAAGAAAAACTAGACTTTTCCGAATGAAAAAAAGGCCTGTGATTTTGAGCAAGCACAATGCTTGGTCAGTGCATTGCCCAGCCATGCCTTTGGCAAGTAGGGATGGGATGGTTTGAGTGAGCAGTGAGACCAGCCTGCCCTCCACAAGTACAAATCATAGGATGAAACTTCTCACCAACTGGGAAGGTGAGAAGTTTCATCCTTTTCAGCCTTTTAAGGACCACAAGTCCTTAAAAGGCTGAAAAGGAAATAAATACCCACCTGGGATACAACATGGAGCATAGGTTGGAGGGTGAGATGCTGAGGAGTAACATTTATCAGGAAAGCAGAAGCAGAAGTGCAGGAGCTTGCTGGCTGATCTTTCAGACCTTGGTAACGTTCTCAGCAAGAGACCTGTATCATGCACTTCTTCCCCCAGAGGGTGCTGGGCACTGAACAGGCTCCCCAGTGAATGGTCATGGCCCCAAGGTTGCCACAGCTCTAGGAGCATTTGGACAACGATCTCAGGCACAGGGTGGGATTTTTGGGATGTCCTGTGAAGGGCTGGGAGTTGGACTGATTGATCCTTGTGCCTTCCAGCACAGGATATTCCATGATTTTTATTCTTGACAGGTTACAGCTTGGCTTTACCTCTGAGGAACTGAGGTTGTGTAGAGAGTCCAAGAAACTGCTGGGCTGCAGCTCCTTTGGTGTCTATAGGAAAAAAACAGTTAAAGATGGGCAGCAAAGCCTTCTCTATCCTCTCCTCATGGGGGAAAAGACAGGGAGGTCCAAGGGCAACAGGACCTGGAAACCAGAGGCAGTCACAGCCAGGAGGAGAAGACCTACAAGGCGTAAAGAAGCCACTGCCCTCTGAATGTTCCCACCACTCCCCCAGATGCTGGTACCCCTGGGCTGGAGCAGCAACCCGCAGCCCCTGCACATGCGCACAGGCAGCAGGGTGCAGGCAGTGGGTTGAGGAGGGTATAAGCAGCTGGGTGAGCAGGGCACAGGCAGCGGAGTGAGCAGGGCACAGGCAGGAACAAGCCAGTGGCAGGGACCCACAGCTGGGTAGTCCACAGCTGAAAGCTGTCAGGCAGCTGCCTGCCGATGTGGGCTAGTCAGCCCCTCTGGCAGGGACATCAAGGGTGGAGGGTGGGAGGAGTACAATAGTCCTTTTTGGACTGAGCAGGAAGGGTCTTTAAAAGAGCGACTGAGCAGAGAACGACAGAGCCTGCTGGAGAAAGGGGGAGGTTTGCAGGGAGGAAGAACCTATGTGGTGCACCAGAGGATGTATTACAACACGGGGGAAATTTGGGGTCTTCCCCACCAGTCTGGCAACCACAGAACACTTCCCACACATGTTCAGGACAGGACAACATGAGGCACTGAACTCTGCCATGCCATGCCAGGGTGTTGTTGTGCGGGGGGGGGAACCCCAAAGAGCCTGGGGCTGGCCAGAGCTAAGGACCCACAAATAACCTCAGAAACCAAGGAAGCAGCCAAAACGTGTAGTGTAATTGCAGATAAACACATAATCTGCTCAGGTTACACTGGGGGGAAACCACAAACCACAAGCCAACAGGAGAAGAGAGGAACAACAAGCAAAAGGGAAAAAGGAAAATCCACTGGGAGAGATGAAAGTAAGTCAGTAAATCATGGGGGCTGCCGCTCTTCTCCTGACCCTCTCCTTGTCTTTACTGCCTGGGAAACCTCATCCTTGCAGACTTTGCAAGGAGGAGCTCAGAAAGTGCTAGTATGAAGCGCAGATAGGACCTCCACCAAGAATCTCCCTCTGACAGACATCTCTGCAGAGGTGAGTAGAGAAGTGCGTGGAAATTTACTGCTGGGCACCCAGGGCAACAGGGATGGTGGCACTCCACCAATAGGGTCTGCAGCTCACTCCATTTCCAAAAAACCAAGTGTTTTGGAAATACTGCAGAAATACTGGTCCACCAGTCATACTGGTGGAGAGGATCGGTTCCCCCTGCAAATCCCAATACACACAGTAAGGAGCCAAGAAGGATGCCATGAGCCAGACTGAGTGGAGAACACCACTCTCATCCAGGGAAAACTTTCAAAAAGCGCATTGGATTGAAGATGTGCAGGTGGTCTGGAATAAAAAATTGCAGTCATGTCCTCCTTTCCTGCCAGCAGCTCCTGTCCACCCCTGTGCTGGTCTGCAGGAACCGACTCACAGATGAGTGCTGGCACAGGAATGCAGTGGGAGTAGAGATTTCTTTGAAGATTCCAGCCACAGCATGGCCAGTGGGAACGCATAGCTAGAGAGGCTGAGCTGGGAGATAGCCACTGCTGAGATCTGCCATGAAATCAGTTCCTGGGAACGTTCTGCCAACCAACCACGGCTTTCCCTGGCAGGGGTAAACACCCACAAAAACAAAAGAAGATTTTGTGTTTCTTTTGGAGACATGGAAGTAAATGCAATACAAGTAATATCTTCACACATTGTGCTTCTGCCCCAGCCCCCCATGTCCTGGGTGAGCTTCAGCAGGTCCTTGTAGGACAGATGTTGGTGGTTGCTTCCTGGAGAAGAGTCCTTCCAAAAAAAACCAAAAGTCTCTGGCACTTCTGCTTGGGTTCCCTTAGCCTTTCCATGGTGCAGAGGTCTTCAGGCTGCCAGCACGTTGCATTATTCTGACAGCAACACATCAGTGAGACCTGTCACAGTTCTGCCTTCTCCAATACCTGGCAATGTTACCAAAACATAGACACACTGGAGGGTTAGGCTTAGCTTTTTAGGGACCAACCTGAGGCAAAAAGGTGATAAGTAAAAACGTGAAGTTGCTGACTCTTCTAGCACTTGAAGGCCAACTATCTGTCTAGATGTAACCCATTCAGGGGCAGCCCAGCCAACAGAGCAAGGGGCTCAATACTGACAATAAAACATCCTTTCACCCTGGAAAGCCACCCTACCATTGGGTGCATAGTCCCTCTACATGCTACTATGGGATCCTTGACTCAGAGAATGATGGAATATCCTGAGTTGGAAGGGACACATAAGTCTAGCTCCTGGCCCTGCACAGGACAACCCCAAGAATCCTACCATGTGCCTGACAGCAATGTCCAAATGCTCCTTGAGCTCTGGCAAGCTGGACTGTGGACTGCCCTTCCATCCAAATGCTCTGTCCCAGGTGCTCCAGAGAAAGCCAGAACATTCTCCATCTCAGGAAAATGCATGGCCTGCATGGAAATCATGTTCTTCTGGGACCCAGCTCAAGGTCTGCAGCAAGGCTGCTCAGACTGAGTTCCTCTGTTGTGCTAACAGGTATACAAAAAAACCACCAGAATAAACAAAGCATTCCTGAGCCAGCCAAACATCCCTCCTGCTAAATGCATGACCTCTCTGCATTACCAGCTTTCTGCAGAGACCACACATAATGCCCGTGGATAAATCTTCCTTCTCTGGTTTCTGTTTCCACGAGGCCAAACTGCTAGCTCACACCTTTCTCTGCTCTTCACAGGTCATCATGCCCTGAGAAAAAAAAACACCTGCTGCTTTGCTTCCCTCCCAAGACAACCACAGGGACCACAGCTCCAGCCCCCTCATGTGCCCCTGCAGCCTGGGCAGTGCTTAGGAAGCTCCAGTATCCACGCTGAAGGATACTGTGAGCAGCAAGATGGGGAAGACACTTGTGAAAGCAGAAGCAGTTACTTTTTGCCTGCCTATGGAAAGACAAAAAGTGTGGCTTTTCCCAACATGCCCTTAAGTTCAGACTTTTTGCCCTTTTCCTGAAGGCTTCCTTGACCTCCAGCCCAGGTGTAGCCATGCATGGGACAGGAGATCAGAGCATGCAGCCAGAATCACCCCAGGTGGGTCTGAACTTTGTGGGAAATGGGAAATACATAAGGAAAAAGAATGTCGAAGGATGTCAGGTACTGGGTTGGTGGGTGGGTGCACCTGATCAGAAAACTGGGGATAGGGGGAGAGTCGTGTGGGTGGACTGCGGTCTGAGAGCTGAAAGGAGGAGACAGTCAGAGGGATCATGGGAGGTTCCAGCCAGCGAAGGGACAGAGGTTGCTGATGGCCTATGCAAACACAATAGCAGCTGTTGGTACAGAGAGGTGGGAAGGGGTCCTACCAAGGGCTGTGGCTGGAAGCAGGGCTGCCATGTCTCCAGTTCACAGGAGGGCAGGCAGCCCCCAATCACACAGACAGCAGTGCAGGATTGTATGGAAATACCTCTTGAACAAGGGTCACGAGGCCAGGGAGAGCCCAGCTTCCTGTACTCCTGCTTTAGCCAAGCTGACCAGAAATAGATGCAACACACCTTCACATAACCAAGCTAAGTGTCTTCACAGCCTAAATCCTGAGCAGAGGGGCTGCAGAGACCATGAGTCAACTCTATGTTAACAGCAGGGCAGAAGTCAGGCAGGTGTCAGGGGCTAACAAGGGCACGACAGACACCATGCTCCCCTGGTCTGAGAAATTATTATTGCTCCAAGGAGTGAATATTTCCCATGCTCCAGAATTCCCTACCTCCTTCATTCTTGAGGGGTCTTGCTCTCGCCAGCAACTCTTATCTGCTGCATCAGATGGATGCAACTTCTCACAGGGAGGGACCCAAGGCCACTGGCAGCATCCCAGGCAGTGGAACAGTTTGGGGAAGGTTGAGGAGCTTGTTACCAAAACAAACTGTGAGGCAGGGAAGCTTCCTAAATGCACACCCCTCACCCATCCCATCCATCTAGTGCATCCCACAGAGGTTCTCAGCACGCTGTCTTGGAGGGCTGGGAAAGCCTTGGCTCACACATGCTGCCCACAGTAAACTTCCAGCTCACTTCCACCTGTTTCTGATAAGCTCACTAATCCATCCCCATAATGATTCTTTATTAATGGATGCTGCTGTCTTCATTACATGCCTTAATTAGAGTTTTGTGAGCAAATTCGAGGGGATAAGAAGCGTGTCACATTTTCCAAGGGGGGAGGGGGGGCGGGGATGTGCAGAGCTACCAAAATAACTTTGTCTGTGAAGCTGGAGTTCCTGTTTCACCCTGCCCATGAGCCATCGTCACAAGAGCTCTTTCTGCCTAATCCAGCAAGCAGGCTGGGCGAGCTGAGCTGCTGCTTGCTGCCTAGCCTCCCCGCCCTTCCTCCCTGGCTGGGCTCACTGAGCTCCCACAAGTGAAGATGAATTTCAGTCATGCACAGACATGAAGAGAGATTTGTCACTGGGAATCAAAAAATCATGGAAAAATCTGGACCACTACTGCCGTGTTCACTGGACTGCTCTCTCCCCACCATGCTGTCTGCCTGGTGATGGGGCTGAGGGCAAGTTGGGGTTGCTGTGGTCCCTGCTGACCGATGCTGATCCAGCTGGTCACTTGGGCCTAAAGTTTGAGGAAGTTTCCTGAGACGTTCTCGGCATCCTTGAAGGAAACGGCAAAATTCCTCCATAGTTCCCACTTTGTCCTGAACTAGAGGTGGGAGTGACCTGGGATGGCTCCAGCACAAGAGAACCCATGGAGCCCCATTACCAGCAGAGCAGCGCTGGCCATCACCAGTGTTTCTGGGCAGGAGCTAGGTCCATGCAGGCAATACCACCAGGATGGGATCTGAAGCAGCCAGCCCTCAGCTCTACCTGGGAGGGAAAAAAGCCAGAGCAGTTGGCTAATGTGACCAGCACCACTCCAAGTGTCCTCCCCTGGCACAGGCTGTTCTGTAACCAGCATCCTCCTGAAGCCAGCACAGTCCCTGTCCCCTTTGGGCACTTTAAGACCAGACCCTGCTCCTCACACATCTGAGACCACATGCAGAGACATGGCAGAGGTGCCTCCATCATCCTGACCTGTGTCCTGGGGCTTGCCACCATCCCACCAGCATAGCACAGGAAGTCTGGAGACCCGTGCCTTCACATAACCCTGACCCAGATCTTCAAACCCTCTTTATCTGGATTCAATGGGTGCATGGATGCTAAGACTTAATGTCAGAAATTTCCTAAATCTAATTTCTTCTTTAAAAAAAAACTAATTTTTTGCTTGCTATTTGTGCCTGAGCTGTTTGCAGTAACAGCGTGAGGCTCCCCCTGGCTTGTGCCTGAGCCAAGGGTCCTTATGCCAGAAAAAGGCAGAGGATGCTGTTCCTGGGGAAGCTATCTCACATGAAGCAAGCAGGGATGCCAGGTCTAGCACATACCAGCCCTTGCTGCATTACAGCTGGGATCATCTCCCCAGGTCTTGCAGTGGTTCCCCCTGCATTAACCCCTTGACATCCCTGCCAACACATTTCAGTTCCTATTAGGGCTTTTCCCACTTTCCCCAAGAGTGAAATGAACCAAAACTTGCCCCTTCGTCATGGCTCTGAGGAGAATTTAATTCCAAGGTTCAAAGCTTCTCCATCCCTTCCCAGATAAAAGGGTGATCAGTGAAAGGGGGTGAGCTGGTTAATAAAAGCCAAAGAAGAAAGAGGGACCAAAGGGCCACGCCTATAGAGCAAAACCCAGCAGGAGAGAAGCAGCTTTTCTCTGGGCAAGCCTTTCCCCAGTTAATAATTACAAGCCAGGCCCGCCAGTTCCAACCCACTGCTCCACAAGAAAAGGCAATTAATTTAAGACTAATAGGATTTTAAATTCAAAACAATCCCAAGTGGGTTTGTGTGGTGGGCCATGAATGCACTGGAGAGCCAGCCAGCAGCAGGCAGGATGGGGGCTGGATTTGGCAGAGCAGATGGAGGAATTAAGGGTCAGGAGATGAAATCTCACGTCCTGCAGCCACTGGGCTGGTGATGGCAGGTCCTCATTTAGAGGGCAGCCCGGAGGAGGCTCTCCTCAATGGCAGGATGGCAAGGAGTTTTCTCATCTAGTTGCTAGTGGCAGCAACTGGACACAAAGAGGAGCCACCAGCCAATGCTGTGCCCAGACCACCTCTGACACTGGGAACAAGGGACTCCAAAGGCCATCCCCATTAGAGACAGCCGTGCGTTGGCCCATGGACCATGACTATCCCTTGTCTCCTCATAGCAGGTCCTTGATGAGGTGTAAGCATGCCCCAGCCATCCTTATTCTGACCTGGCATGGACTGAGTGTACTAGGGAAGTCAAAGTAGGTCTTGGGCTCTTCAGAGACCTGTCGTTCAGCCTGCAATGGCAGACATGCTGTCAGCCCCTGCAGGGAAATCATGGCTGGGTTTCCACCTCCCACCCCAGATGGGCCAGTACAAAATCTCCTCCCAGTCCCTTGGGGACTCTCCAGCAGCACCCAGCCAGACTGAGCTCAGTAAAAGGGAGCAATGCCAGCCTATGTCTTAGGAGAGGGCTGGAAGGGTAGGAACAGGGGACTCATTTGTTGTGGGAGTTGCATGGTGATGATGGGGAAGGGATGAGCACAGGGGCCCTGCCCTGATCCCCTCCTTGGCAACCAGAGCCCTGCAGAGTCACCAGCATGTGTTGGGAGATGCTGGAGCTGAAATCCATGTGGAGCCACACAGCATTAGAAGTGTGTGTAGAAACAAGACAGCAAAGTGCAATAGGCTGTGCAGCACAGCAAAGGGCTGTGCTGATAGGGATCTGCAGCCTCACTGGCCAGATCCATGAATGGGGCTTGACCCAAGAGTTCCTCCCTCTTCACACTACAACCCCACAAGGTCTGGGATTTACTATTTTTGCAAGGGAAGACTCCTCTAAGGCTAACTGAAACAGACTCTCTTGAAGTATTTTAGCATGAACACATCCAGAGCAGCTGGAGATGTGGGCTCAGCCTCATTAGGGGCTTAGATGTCACAGCATGTCCAAATACCCTCATGAGTCTGGGTTTTGGCATCTGGTGTCACTACAGCAATTCCTTCCTCTGTCTGTAGGGACTCCGGGGACACAGGCATCAGCCAGTGAATCTTTGGTGCCATCAGCCCTCATGGAAGCACCTGCCACTTGTGCTTCCATGAGGACTGATGGCAGTGCACTTTCAAGGCAGGAAAAGGACAGTGACATTTAGGAATATACACCTCTTCCACAGGTGTTTGAAGAACATTTCAAGAAAGTCCCCATGCAAAAGGATTGGTATTAAGTCCTCTTAAGATCCCAGGAAGCTCAGCCTGGTAAATAAAGAGTGTTGGTGTTCATGCAATGTCCTTAATCAACCTCCATGCCCCTGGGCAATGAAGAACCACAGTGCCGAACTGCAACAACCCTGTCCCCTGGCAGGTCCCCGAGGGAGCACTGTCCAGACTGGGGGCTGAGGTCACGTCTCACACACTATATCCATCTCCAAGACAAGACAGATACTGGGCATGGAAAATTTTCAAGAGGATGATGCAGAAGAGCTTCCCAACACCAGAATATTCCTCCTTCACATTTTCCAGTCACAGACACAAAGCCTCTTCCTAACCTGGGTCACACAGTACATTTCTCCTGGCCTTATTTTGAGGGATTATTTTTACCCAATATCCCACTTTCTCTAGGAAAACAAACCCCAAATACCAGCCTGGGGACAACTCCAGCCTCAGCTACGAGAGTTGGCAGGGTTGCAAAGCATTCAATGGCAAGTCTTTCATTGTGGAAAACACTGAGTGACCTTTGTGTGCTGGGTGGAGTTTCTCCAGCAAACAGGAGGGATTTATGGACCTGGGCACAGGCCGGGGGAAAGCTCCCATGAAATGTCTTTGTCACTAGCCACAGGAAGGACATGACCTATGGCACTGCCCTAACAGGACAAGGGTCTGCCTGAAGAAGGGGGCTGGTCCTGCATGATGATCCCACATGAATGAGATGAAAAGCCAGGAATGTTCACCCAGTTGCAACCATTAAATGAGTTCTAGCTAAACACATTTAGCAGGGAGACAGAGGAATGGAGAAGACTGAGACCCCAAACACACAGGACTGTGACTATGGAGTAAGATGAAGGCAGGCTTGGTTTGACACCACTAAAAAAAGTTGCTTGTCCCTGCAAAGCTGGTGACAAAAGCTGTCCAGATAGTAGGTGGAAGCAGGTCAGCAGACAAGAAGGAAGATTTCAAGGGCCTGAGGAATTGCCAAGGCTCCCCAAATCTTGCTGCATCCTCTCATGTGAAAACGCCAGTGGGAGGAGGAAAATCCAGTGGCTTGTAAGATGGCCAGAAAGTCACAGAGAAAAGGCCACAGGATTCTAGTAGAGGAAGGAAAAAAAAGCCTTTATTTGTTGTAGGTCTTGATGAGGAGGGAGTGGAGCATGATTTTGCTAATCCAGCACCAATAACCAGACAAGGGACCATTGGTGTGTTTTGATGTTGATGAGACAACAATCAGTTGCTCCTCCTCCTCTGGGGGAACGAAGTTTTGTCCCATCTGGACATCACGGTAAGAGAGACAGCACCCAAAGCCAAACAGGCACAGTGGGCAGAGGGTGGAGATTCTGTACAAGTCTGGGAGTGAGCATGAAGAAAGTCTGGGGAAACCACAGATGCAATGTTTATTGGAGCAGGGGGAGGACCTCACAGCCCAGGTGCAGAGACACGCCAGAGTGTTATTAGAAAGCATCACCCAGCAGAGAACAGCAGGAGCTCTTTCAAGCTGTGGCTTATGCCACCGTGGGGAAAACTAAAAGCTAGCAAGAAAGGCAAAAAGAAAACACACGGTGGTTCCAAGAGGCAAAGCAGCAAGAGTCTCATGGCTGGAGAAGGAGAAGCCTATCGGGATGTGACACAGAGCTCTGCTGCTGTCTCAGGGTCAGACCAGCTGAGAAGCCCACTCTCCTGGGTCAATAACCATGACTGGGTTTGAGATGCTCAGAGGACCAGTGACAAATGCTGGCCACCAGCCATTCAAATAAACAGTAGGCTGTCAGTTGGCCAGTGGCCACTCAAATAACCAGTCCCAAGCTAAAAAAATACAGTAAGCTAGTAAATTTAGTAACCTAAAGAGAAACATTCCACTACCAACCAGCATGCAAATAAGCCAGAAGGGGATATAGAGCTCACACAGTCCCCTGTTCGGCTTTTGATATTCAATGGCCCTTATCCAACTGGCTGCCAGTTGGTTATTTGCATTGGAACAGGAAACAAATTTTTCTCCTATTTATACTGCTTACCTCAGGAATAAACTAATTACTGTTATAAAATCCCATTCCCACAGTGTCCAGCACACATCTGTAACCTCTGGAAGGGACAAATACGCACAACTTGCCAGCTGGACTGTTCCATTGAAATGGCCAAATCCCAACTTGCTTTCTTGTTGGCTCTCCTGACTGGATGATGAAGCAAAGCCTTCCCTGCAAATGCCCCTGCTGCATCAGCTGTTTACCTTGCTCATAAACAGATCACTGCTACAAAACGCTCTTCCAAAGCTGTCCAGCACACAGCAAGACAGCCTCAGGACAGGGAAGAGGAGCAGGGAGCAATCTGCTGGTGTTTCAGTTCCTGTGGCCAAGAACAGGGCCAGCTGGCTGTTCCAAGTGTCCAGGCTGTGGAGCAGCTGGAATGGAGGTGATCCAGCCATGCTGAGGTCCACACATGCCACTAGATGGAGTTTGACAGTGGGACAACTCTACATCACTGTCTGCCGGCTGACGTGGTCTCCACTGGAGATGGTCTCTGACTGTGATGGCAGAAGGGAATTTCTGAGGTCTGGCACTGGCAAAGGACTTCAAGTCCCACCAGAGTGGATGCCATCCCATCTACATGCACATATGCAAGTGTCACACAATGTGCTCTTGGCAGAGAGACCCTGCAGTGCCCCAAACATTCCCTAGCATGGAAATCCTACCCATTACCTTCCCACCAGCTCACACACAAAAGGAAGCACCTACATCAACTACTGTCATGTGCTTGAAGGGACCCAGCAGCCATAACCATACCCAGAACCCCCAGCTGGGATAGACCAAGCAATGCCTAACAGTGCAGCAAGAAACCAGGCATCCAAGGACACTGCAGTCTGGCCAACCCTCAGTGCTCATTTTGGAAGGCTTGCTGTTTTCTTCAAGACCCAGCTCCTGGAATCAGGGGATTACCAAAGGAAGAGTGAATTCATCCTCTGCATCAAATCCACAGAGACATTTTTACAGAGTTGCACTGGCAGATGGCATCTAAGGAGCATGCAGAGGGTTGCTTTGGTTTCATCTCATTCTTACAGCCAGACTTGCCAGGTCCTGACCCATGAACATGTTGCAATCACATGCTAGAGCCACTTTTCTCACTGCAAACTCCCTGCTGCCTTTGGCTCCCTCCCCACATAGACCTTGGCAGAGAGATGTGCTGTGATTTTCCCTTGTCAGAGCACCACTCACCTGAGCCAGCAGACCCCCAGATCTCTGTGTGGTGCCATGCCATGGCATTCCCTCTGCAGGACTTTGCAGAGTTCCACATGGTTTTGGAGGCAGAGAAGAAGATGGGTGGTACTCTGTCCCCTGGCTAAGCTGCCTATGGGTTCTGGCACATGTAGCCACCAGGCATATCTTGAAGAGCTGCTCTGTAGGGCTGGGAATAGGTGTGATGAAGTGCAAGTGGCAGAGAGGCAGGTTTACAATGGATCCTGAACTGTCTTACTTGGGATGTACCTTATCTGGCATTTTCCATGCGAGCTTGTGAAGCCAGGCTACAGGAACAGACTAGCAGAGATGAGGTGAGAAGATGAGAAGGAAGGAGAATGGGGGGACAAGGAAGACAGTGCTAGTTAGATGCTGCATCCACAGGTGGTCTGCTGGGATGTGAATGGAGCCGCAAGCATAGTCCTGCTCTGGGCTCACCTGGTTACTGAGAGCTGGTGATTCCCTCCACTTTGGCATTTAAGTACTTTGGCATTCTTTGTATGCCAGGTGTGAATGGTATGTCAGGAAGAAGTGTACATGCGTCTTCAAACAGGGCAACACAGATGGGGACAAGTATGATTTTTTCCAAAGTGAACGTGCTGCAAAGGTCACAATGGGACTTTCTTTCTTTCTTCTTTCTTTCTTTCTTTCTTTCGGGTGTATGTGTGTGTGTGACAGTGGAGTAGTCCCTTCACACATTTAGGAAACAGGTTTTTATTCATATATCTGAAGATGCCAGGAGGAGCCATGTCAGGAGAGATCACACTGTCATGCAGCCTTTTTATATCAGAGATAACTAAATCGCTCTGAAAACATTCAAATTCTCTTTCCACTCCCATGTGTGGGCAGTTTTCTATCCCCACTCTCCTCTGGCATGTTTTTCTGTCTGTCTGCTGTCTACATCTATCCTCCTGCTCCTCTGGCCCACAGCATCAGCAGAAGGAGAATCAGAAAGATTCATCCAATCTGGATGAAATACCACTTATGACCCACACCAGTGAGCCTAGTCTAAAATAAACCCCCCAGCACTCTATGACTCTGTCATAACAATCCACAGTCAGCACAGCAAGGTGCCCTGGCAGTGGTCCTCACTGTGGATATCAGATCCGGGCTTGGGCGATGTGTTCCTGAACAAATTCCTGTGGAGGCTTCACCTCAGGAGTTTCAGGACCCACAGGGGGTCTTGGAGAGCAGCTCTAAGTGTTAAGAGTCTGGGTGAGAAGAGAAGATGCTACGTGGCTACAGTTCATCACCCAATCCCTGCTGGAGATCCCAGGAAGGTTGCTGTCTCCACAGTTGGGCCATGATGCCTGCTCATCTGCCAGGCATCCAGACAAATAAAAGGAGCTATAAAGAGACCCAGACAGATAAATCCAGCCCAAACAGCTTGCTGAGCTGACCAGCAGGCCCTGGCAGGAGGTACGGCTGACAGCAGCGGAAGGGTCTGTCCTCGTCTTCCTTTGAGGTTTTGGAATCCCAAGAAGCTGGGATAGGATGGCAGAGCTCACGGCTGCAGAGCAGGATTGCCCCTTGCAGTTGGACAGAGTGCAAGGAAGGCAATGCCAACCTGAGTGGTGGGTTAAGAGCAAGAGCAAACTGTGCTGGGCAAGGGAGGCAGGAGAATGTGGACATGTGGAATGGAGCCAGTTGAAGATGGACTGCAGCAAAAATGGAGATTTGTCACTGCAGGTGTAGGCAAGGCAGGTGGGATGGGTGCACACCAGGCCCTGCAGGAGGAAAGCAGCAGGGGAAGTAGGGATGGGTGATTGGATCAATGATCTTCCTTGGTCTGTTTCCCAGTGAGGTGCTTCCCTATTATCCCTCCTATCTCATGTCCACCATTATGTAGTTTCTGGTCATGAGCAGGGCTCATTTGCATCACATGACCCAGGGGGCTGGAGGATCTCTGTCATGCATGGTAACCATGCACGAGGACAGGAGGTTCCCTGAGCTGGCAGCAGCTTGGAAGCTCTCTGCTGCAAGATTTGAGCTATTTCTGAGATGGCAAGTCCAACCCAACAGAAGCCAAACCCCTCTCACCACCTTCAAATCCCCAGTCCAGACAATTTTCCTGGGATTTGAGCAGAGACAGCATCTTCCCAGGGGCTGAAGTCCACTCCAGATGGAGAAAGAACCTCTGAGGCTGGGTGTAAGTTAGTGGTGAGCCCCAGGGATTTTTCCACTGGGCTTCCCACACCCAGCACCACAGCCAGCTTCTTCAAGCAACATCTCTTCACAATGATGCTCCCCTGAGCATCCCCCAGGATTATTCATGAGAGTCAGATGGACACAGACTCAGAGCTCAAGGCCCTCTCAGATAATCCTAAACAAAGATAGAAAGCTGGAAAACTGGGAGGGGAGTTTGCATTTAGAAGATATCCCTTGTCAGTAGGCTCATGGACAAGCTACACAACGGCTTTTCGTCTCTCCTGCCCTTGAAGAGGTGCACAATGCCTCCTCCCTCAGCACACTGAAGAGAAAGTAATGCCTACAGGTCTGCCAAAAGACATTTTTAGAAGGGTCCTTGTGCAGCATTTTGGTAGAGGAAGAAGACCCAAATGACCCTCAACAAGAGGGAAATTAAAGAAGGAGCTGGTTTGACCAGGACAGGACAGCTCAGCCTCTGATGGCTCTGGAGCTAGCCCTGAACAAAGCAGGATGGAAACAGCCATATTTCACCTATGCACTGGCCATAGAAACATACCTGGTGAACAAGGCTGGGGAGTCCACATGAGACCATCCCTAGTTTTGTGCTCCACAGCCATCACCGTGGCCATGGAGATGGTGGGGTGTGTGACCTGGCCCCTTCCCACTCATGATCTCAGCCTTGTGTCATACCTCCCCATCCACACACTGGTGCAAGGATACTGCCTCACAAGTGTGTGACCTTCTCTTCAGGATCACCCTACCACAGCAGCACCACCGGTCCTTCATCACCAACTCCACTTTATTGGCAAAGCATCCAATGTCTCCTCACACATATCTGGAGGCAAGTCACCACCATGTGGAACAGACAGGGCCCAGGACAGAGAGGCACTCAGAGCAGATTATATTTGAAATTGGGTTAATTGCGCCTTTCCATCATTTATTTTCCTTGGGATAGGTCCAAAACATATGAATGAAATCCCCCCATGCACGCTACACTGCTGACAAGCGGATATTGCATCTGGTTTGAATATGGCAAGTGGCTGCAGAGGCAGAGACAATGTGGAGCTGCTTGAAATACAACACACACCTCCTCACGCTCCTGGCCCCCTGGACCATGTGCCCTGCAGTTACACCATTCTGAAAGACCCCACCCTGCATCCCCAAAATTTTTCCACCACCTTCACATGCCATCATCTCAGGCCACTGCCAACCTGACCTATGTCCCTGACACTGCTGGGCGGTTCATAACCCTGACTCAAAGCCAGGAGCAGGAGATGGAGGAGAAGGAGGACAACCCCTCAGAGCAGTATGGGGTAGCATCCATGGGCTGGGCTGTTATGGTCAGAATGGCTGTGAATAACACAGATGAAATGGTGACCTTCCCTGAAATTGGGAAAGGATGGGAGGGGAGATACAAGGGGAAAAGAAAGCAAGGTGTATGCCAAAGTTTTATTTCTCTAACCCTCCCCAGAGCCCCCTGTTAGCCTGTGAGCAGTGGTGTGTGATCACTCCAGGGGCTGCACAAAAGCACTGGGCCAATCTGTCCCCAGGGTGCTCAGGCTGGTTTAAGGGGAGGTGGAGCCAATGCCAGGAGAATTTCAGCAGAGGAAAGTCACCTTTGGTTTGATGTCAATGAGAGCAAGGTGCTGAGGGAAGGCTCTGGGGTAGCACCAAAGAACAGAGGAAGCCCTTATTCTCCCTGTATTCTCACACTGATCTTCAATCAGCACAGGTCAGGGACCTTGTAGGGGCTCCTGTGAAGCAAGAGACCTACCAGGGTTCTGCAAGGCTGCAGGAAGACATGGAAGTTTGTAAGAATTGCCTGCATAGAGCCCCTTGGCTCATGGTGCCAGGCAGTTGCTGGAGGTGCAGAAAAGGATGCTTGATGACGGGACACCTTGGCAGTGGGAAGCACATGCAATGCTTCTCTTCCTTGGCGTTCTGGGAGAAAGACAGGAGAACATTGGCTTATGTTTAGGTGTCCCTTACACATTCTCATTTTAGTCCATCTCTCAGGAAAACACGACCCCGAGGTGCAGTGGTCACTTTGCTGGTCCCTGCAGCAGCATTGTGTCCAGATGACCAAGGTGTGAACAGGGTCTAGACATGGAGATGATGGATGTGAACTGGTTTCCTCCCAAGCACTGCTTCTGGCATGTGCCCCCTGGTCCATCTCTCCCCCAAAGCTTGGCTGCCTCCTCTCAACTCCTCTCACCATGAGCGCCTACAGAAGAAGGAGATGGGGAAGCCACAAACATCTATCCCAGTGCTGTGTGGTCCCCAGCCACTGCTTGGGGGACAAAGGTATTCCAGCAGCTGCCACTAGCATACAGTGGTAGGTTTTCTCCAGCTCCCACCATGGCACAGAGAAATGCCAATGTCCAGGCCGGGAGAGCTGCATAAGACCCTTCCTCCTCCCTGCAGAACACCAGAGTCCTGATTTGCACAGGTGTTGAGCACCATCCATCCCCAGCAGCCTTCAGGGCTGTCACGATCACTCAGCACCTCCCAGGATCTGGCCTTTCTTCCCCTGTTCTTTTATGAACACATTATTTTACAGCTTGTTAATTTGTACTTTTTCGAGTTTTTAACAAGGAGCAGGGGCCAAGTCCCCAGGCAGTCCACTGGCCATGAGAAATCCCATTTGGTATCATATAAATTATTGCAGATATTACTAATATTGCGTCTATTGTGTAAATACTGACTAAATGTTTGAAAAACATAAATAAATACGAGCTGAGCTGATGGCTGGAGCAGCTGCCTATGAGCTATTCTGGGCCCCCAGGGAGAAAGAATCCACATTTTAAACTAATGTGTAAATATGTAACCTGCCTCCATCCCCCGCCATATCATTGTGAGCAGTCCTTGGAAATGACCCAGTCCCTCAGCTGCACAGCTATGATTTAACAACAGCTATAAATACATCTCATCCACTGGGCAACAGCACAAACAGGGGCTCACCTGGCAGTAAGAGGTCACCAAAAAATCTCCCACGTGAGCCCACTGTGCATGGACAGATGCATGGTGAGGGCCATGCTCAGTGCTGGTCCTTAAAGCCTCCCCTGGGTCCTGGACCTCATCAGCCCAGCTTCACAGACCTCAGTAGTGCAAGCCAGAGCCAAGCATGAGCTAATGGACCACCATCAACTGATGGGCCACCAGGACCAATGAAGATTCTGCCTCCAAGTTGTGAGCTTCCTTTCCGGGGGCAAATGCCTCCACTCATTTGCAAGCTCTTTACCCTGTTCCTCATTGTTGCAAGAAAGTCACAGAGTCCTCCATAGTCATGGTCCTTCATCACCATCCAAAATTCCAGAGCAACATGCCCCTTGCCAGAGAGTAGAAGGATAACCCAAGGACTGGGTCCCCATATCCCACTGCCTCTCAGCTTCAGATGCTGGAAGTTTCCAGCCCTTCCTTGCAAGTCTCCAATTCCCCCTGCCCCATCACCCAGGGCTAGCTCTGAGTGGAATGAGGATCCCTGTTAAACCCTTCCCCACTCAAACCAGTGGCGCTGTGAATTGTACTCCTTGCACAGCAAAGGGAGCAGGGAATCACAGACCGCAGGTGAGGGAGAGGAGACAGCTCACATCCCTGGGCTTTACTTTTGGTGGACATGGGATGATGCTGGTTTTTACCTAGTTGTCTTGGATTGATGATATGATAATCCTTTATCCCCTATAGTTGGCTTATATTCCCAAGAAAGAAAAAAATGTGTAAAAATGTGTGGTCCTGTCTCTTTAACTACACCCAGCCGAAGAGAGAAACGCAGGTTGTTTTGAAAACATTTTCTCCAAGCCTTGCTCCGGGGGAGGATTCGTCGCCCGGCAGAGACTGCGTGCTGGACGGGGGTCGGAGTGAGCTCTGTTCCCGTTTTTTCCATTCTTCTTCTTTTTCCTCGTTTGGACCCCTTCTCTTCGATCTGCTTTGCCACCCGGAGACCCAGGAGGGCCAGAGGACAGCAGAGCTCTCAGGGAGCTCCACCCGGCCCCGGGTGGGGGGCGAGGAGGAGAGGGACTGCGTCTGAGAAAAGGACTTTTTAATCAGGTTGAATAACTCCTTTTCACCTTGGTTTTCCCCTTCCCCTGTGCCTTGCAGGGCCCTCTGCGTGGTTTTGTCAAATAAATAGTTTTTTCTTCACTTCCATCTAAGAGGTTCTGTTGGGGGTGGGGGAGGGGGTGTCGGGGCCCTTCGCTCTCGGAGGAGAGAGAGTCTTATCATTAACCCGGGACACTAGTAAATTGTATATTTGTGACCTTCCCAATCTTTTAAATTGGATTTAACCCACATCCACTATTCAGAGTGGTACAAACATCTCTGGGTTAGCCCAGAGGCACAGTGCTCCTCCAGAGGACAATTGCTGCTAAATTGGCCACAACTGACCGCGTGGGGAAGATTTGCTCCTCAGAGGATGAACAGCAGCACAGTAAATGTAGTGCCAGGCTTCATCATGGGTACTGTCACCCAAGACTGCAGAGGGAGGCACTGGCAGCCACTAGGCCCCCAGCACACTGCCCATGGAGGGGAGGGAGAGGAGAACCTGAGCCAGGAAGATGTGAGTCAGGACAATAAGATCATTGCAGTGGGAGCCAGTCAAGGCTCCCCTGGATGGATGCCTGTGCCCTAAGGCAAAACATGGGATTTAATGTAATTTCCTTTGAGAAAGGTGAAGATCACAGTATGGCCTGCCATTTCCAAAGATTCAGGTACTTTTCAGGCATGGGGTGCCAGCTCCAATATTGGTCACAGACAACAAAGCTAAACTCATATGATCCCTTCAGGATCAAAAGCAGCAGAGAGGTTTTCCCAAACTTCTCCCTTCTCCTACCCCCTCTCTGGTACGTCCAGACAGATGATTCCACACTGATTTTCCTAACTTTTTTCCCAAGTCCTGGGGATCATCCTAGCGCAGTGTCTGCTTTTGAGCCAAAAATCTCCCAGAGCCCACCATGGCCACAGATTCCTCCAAAACCCAGTTTGACTCCTCCAAGCCCCTGCAATTGCTGTAGGTGCCCAAGCTTGGCCTATCTGGAGCAAATTCCACCCTACCGACCCCTCTAAATAACACATTTTGGCTCTTACATGTCACATCTCTAAGCCCTTACATAGATCCAATGCATCAATGTATCAAAGAGAGCCAAGCTGGTGAGGGACTGGGGGAGGGCAGCACAGGATTGCATTGTCCATCAGGGCTCAGCTCTTCCCCTGTAACTGCAGATTAAAACAATAAACTCAGGATCCAGCCTTTGGCAGGGACTATGAAGAGCCAATGTTTGACTGGCCCACAGTTCACAGGCACACCCAAATAAATAGCATTGTTTATAAGGACTGAAAATTAAAAATTAAGGGCTGTGATTTTCAAAGCTCCCCAAGGAGCCCTGACATTGAACTCCCATAAAAATTAATGGCATTAAATCCCAGCCCTACATTTCTCTGGAGCGATAAAAAGAATATTCATTGTGCAATCAATTGCTGAAATATATAATCAATTATACTAAATAAATCCTAAGTAATTTCACTGCTATGGAGAGTTTCAGTCAGCAATAAATATACTAAATAAAATACCTACCATTTGAGTAGGAGAAATTACTGTAAGATTCAGCAAATTAGCTAACACAATGCAAAGTAATTTCATTCCTTATTTGCTGCTGGGAATTGAAGCCACCCATTTAAATTCGCTTACTCTAGTTGAATTTTAAGTTGTTTCTCCTTTCATATGCAAAATAAAATTTGTGTAGCTAAGAATACTAGAATTAGTATTCTAAGGAATATACAGGTGTTCCCATGTTTTTTGACAAAATCATGATCTGTCAGTCAAACTGCAGGAACCACTGCTTCTTGGAACAGCCTCAAGTTTGGCCGGAGGAAAACACAACCAGGGGTTTGATGCCAAGGCTTTGGCCTTCCCCAGACATCTCTGCTGCGTTTCTGCATGGTTGCATGCACTTGCAGATGCCAGGATCTCCCACCATTGCCCCTCACATGTGAGAGAATCTTTCAATTTAATATCAGTCACCTTCATCAGGCCTTTTGTGTGGTTTGCTGAGGATGAGATAAATGATACACAAGACTGGATATGCCACATGAAACTCCTCCACCAGAGACATGCCATGGAGTCAGTGGATCCCATCCAAACACACACACAAACACATGTGTTCTACAAGTCATACATCCACCCAGACCTGCCTTGTCCATGTTGTGGGTGTTCAACAGGAGGGCACCGAAGCCACAGATGCCCCACTGACATTCACAAACAGCCAGAAGGGACACTTCTTGCCCCATCCTCAGACCTTCATCTGTGCGGAACAAGCATCTGCAACACACCCTGTGCACCAAATTCCATGGTTGCAGCCTACATTCCTCTCTGAACATCCTATTCTCTCCACTGCATGTCTATAGCTGGGATCACCCCTCTGCCTTCACTCGGCATATGGACCTTGCAGACATGCAAAAAGTTCCCTCATTTCCAGACAAACAGAAGATCATCAGCATAATTCATGATCATTTTCATTCCTTTTTCTGGGGAATTTGGTTGTCAACACTGTAGCTTTCAAATTCAGCTGAAGAATTAAGCACTGATCCCATTATAATTTAGCAGGAATCATGTTCCATTCTCCTCTAAATTCCTCTGAGACCCTGCCCCACCTTCAGGCCTCAACGGAGGAGTACACCCAGGGTGAAACCAGCTGTACCATTAGAAGTTACTGCAGCTAAGAGCCCACAGGAAAGTCTGTAAGGAAAAAGAAGAAGGAGGCTGCAGGTCATGAAACCAGACATGCATACAGCCCGGTTATCCCAAATTAGCGATATCTTTTTAAAGAGATGCCACAGTAAAGGGAAAGATAAAGAAAAAACTCTTGAAACTCTTCCTCTCATTTGAAGAATTTTTGGGTCTTCCCCACAGCTCATATCCCACAATGCCTTATGCCAAATCCATACACTTAGTAGACCCACTGCTGAGTTTACAGGATTTTCAGACCTAGAAAATGCCAACCAACCTCCAGAGTCTGACCAGTGATGAGTGGGTCATCAAAGAGCAAGGTCCCTGCATCTGCATCCCACACCATTGGCTTCACCATCAGAAGGGTCAGAGAGTTTGATGTGCATGTTTTCTTGCTGTGGTTGGGTGTGAGTTGGTTGGACACATAAATGGCAATGGATGTGCACAAGAGCTGAGCTGAGCTGGTCATGGCGCACGCTGACCACCCAGTCACTGGACCACCAAATCTGCCCCACAGGTCCACGTTCGTGGCCGTGGCCAAGTCCCGTTACATATGGCTGTGTCCCCCTCTAGTGGCGTGTCCCAGCCAGCACGGCAAGCCAGATGTGCTCCCTGTGGCATGGTCACCATGAATTCGTGCTGCTCTGACTCTGGTCCTGTGGTGGTGGCAGCATGCACAAAGAGGACCTCCAAGAAGAAGTGCTGCTGCTGCTCTATATCAAGTGTCATCCTCCATCAGCCGTGGCAGGGCAAGATGTTCCTGTAGGGAGACACTGGTCCATAAAAGCGAGCAGGATGTTCCCAGTCCCTAAACCTCTCCAGAGTTAGACTAGGAAGGGCTGGAGGATGGCTTGACAAAGCAGGACAATGTTACATATACCAGCCATAGGTACTGGAGTCTGTAATGCTCCCCTGCCTCTTTGAAGGCCTTTTTTCTGGGAGGACTGGGACAATAAAATGGAATTCCCCTCTGGCAGCTGCTGCCTGCAGATGGAGGGATGAGTGCCTGTTCTCCAGGCTGCAAAGCTAGCAAGATGCCTCCTCAACACAACGAGGATGTAGCACTCTTTATCACTGTTAATTTGGATAGATTTACTCAGCAGTTCTAGTTTCATATTCCCTCATGCACAGTATCACAACAGGGGCAGGATTGAAACTTGTTTCCTTGCTGCATTTATGGCTGACAGTTGTGTTTAGTCCTGAAAAACACAGCAGGTCTGACTCCCTGTTAGTTGTGTGTTCCTGCTTTCCTAAACATTTAGTGTTTGTTTTGCTGGCTGATTCTCCCAAGCAATTCTTTCACAGCTTCATGTTTCCATGTATCCTCATAAGAGTAAGAAATGAAAACTGCCCTGGTTTGCCCAAGAGAGCTGAACTGTGTGGAATCAGTATGGTGTTTCCTTCGGTGGGAGGACAGACTCACTCTTGATCTTGAAATGCTACTAAAGCAAGTGACCACAACAGCCCTAAGAGAAGATGGGACACCCTGGGAATCTGCTGAGCATTCTGGGATAAAGCCAGATCCTTAAAAATTCATCTCACAAAAATGTGTTTCAATTTCTTTCTACATTGGGGACCCCAAACTAAGCACCCTCAAACACTTAGTATCAGGGGGTCCACTGAAAAGGATGCTGTCAGTGCTGCAGGCTCTGTTCACAATTGCCATAAGGCCCTTGCCATCATCCCCTGCACCTCTGGAGAGGAACAACTTGGATAGCAGTACTTTAAATATTTCTCAATTTTCTGAAAAAAATAGAAATTCCCCAAGAGGCAGAAATCAGTAATCTGAAAAATGAAGAAATTACCCAAAAATGCAGTTTGTGAAGGGGGGGGAAATAAAATTTTTGAGCATTTTCCTACTCATTTCAGCAGGCCTGGGTCCATGCACACTGGTCACTCTGTACTGCTCATCTCAGCTTGGTAGAAAGCCAGAGAGATGGTTAAACATCTTCCCTATGGTTTTCCCTTGATGCCAGATGTGCCCCAAGGTATTTCCTGAGTCATGCAACATTTGTGGGCTGTATGAAGCCTGTAACTTTGTACAGTGTTTCTAGGATGGGAGATGACCCATATACCAATATCAGCATCTACAACTGGAAGTCCTTTGAGACTACTGAGTCACCCACAACTTCGTTTACAAATTCTGGCATAAGTGACAGCAGCTCTGTGGGCCTGGGTCTTGCTGCTCTAACTTCCCCTTCAGACACAAACAGGGGAAATGCCTCAGATCAGGAAGTGGTTCAAAAATCTTGATTTTGAGTGCTCCTCATATAGGCTGCCAGGGGTGAATTCTTCGCACCCACTCATACAAAAAAAAAAACCACCAAAAAAAACCAACTAAACAGTTCAGTCTTTGGAATTTACCCAGGCTTCTCTACAGCTTTGCTATGCCTTGCCACAGCCTCTGCAAGAATAAATCACGGGGGAAAGATGAAGGGGCCAGCATTTCACCATGGGTTAAGAACGGACCCTGGCTGATTATCTTACAGTTCACATCCATTTTTCAGGTAATTACACTTAAGGAAGATGTGTTGAACCCTTTGTGGTGGGTTGCCCTACATGATCTTCCCACAGTGTGCTGGGGATCTCTCTTTTGTAGGATGATGCATCCTCAAATCACAGCAAAGGACCCATCTGAGGATCTCTAAAGGGTCCACCAGGCCAACAATGTCCTCCAGACTATCAGAGACCGCTGTGGCATGTTGCGCATCTCAGCATGGCATTCCCACCTGAGAACTCAGTATCCCCAAAACCCCACGGGTTCTGCTATTTCTCCCTCTCCAGGAGAAAGAATAGCGACCCATTTGGGGAAGGAACCCACTGGGGTCCAAAGTTAAAGGACACTAAAGATACCTTGGGAGAAGGAACATGGCCACCTCTCAACTTCAGTCTCTAGGTTGTTTACTGCCCAGAGGGTCAGGATATAGCGCATTTCCCTTGATGCTGAGCATCTGCCTCAGAAAATATCTGTGTTAGGGAGATCCTGTGCCCATAACATTCCTCTGAGACACTGCTTACCCAGACATCTGGGGTGATGTGAAGCTCACAATCTTCCACCTCCACTGCTGGGCTTCTGTGTTGTGCCTTTGTGCTCCTGGCATCTCTTCCTCAACAGCTGTGATTCCAGAGCATCTCTGCTACTGTGTTCTGATTTGCCAATACCATCCTGGTGGGGCTCCTGCATTTCAGCACTCAGTGGTCCACCCTGTGGCTTGGACATTTTGCCATCTTGGTAACCCACAATGCTCTTAATGTGTCCAGGGCACAAATTCCAAGTGCTACCCCTCAGATGGGAGAGGACGTTAAGTCTAGCAGGTCTAAAGAGTGTCTAGTTCCTCCTCAACAGCCACCCATCCATTGGTCTTTGCCCAGAAGGCCCCAAGGAGTTACTCTGGAGGTGCAGCTCCCCTCATCAAGGAAACAAGGTGTTGCTCCACCATCCATCACCATCTATTCTCTGGTCACTGAGCACAAGAAACACAGGTCCATGGAAAATACAATCTGTCACTTTTAGTCTCCTCTCCACTTCCACCTGCCCATGGTTTGTCCCCCAAACACATGGAGCTTCCCTGCTCTTTCCTCCAGCAAATTCATTCTTTCTCATGAACCCAAGACTGTGAACATGTGCCTTTCTGATCCCATCTACTCCCCAAATTCCCTGTGTCTGAGTCCCTCTGCATTTTGTTTCCCTGGCTCTCTGGTATTTATGACCTATCTCTTTGTTGTGCTCTGGAGAAATCCCAATGCTGCAGAACTCAGCTGGCCAACCTCCCTGTGCTGCAGCAATCACGTTGTCTCCAGGAGAGTTCCCATTAGCAGGGGACAGGTGATGGATTCAGCACTGCCAGTACAGGACTGATTTTTCATGCAGCATTTTCCTGAAGTTCAAGCTGGATTCACAGATCATTAGATAGATAGATAGATAGATAGATAGATACATACATACATACATACATACATACATACATACATACGTACCTACAGAGATATACTGAGATATAGACAGAGATTTATTGAGCCATAAATGCATAATCATAAGTCAAACATATACAACTACCCACAACCATCATTCACCTCAACAGTCCCATTCCTGGTGATTTCTGTTAAGAATTTTTCTGGAGCACACCTGCCTTAGGAACTTAAGAACTCTAAATTCAACATGCAAAATGACACACGTCTGACTGATTACCTGTCTCCCATGTATCTCTTGCATCTGCACTTTTGACCTTCTGATCTGCAAATCCCTACTTATGCGGGGTCCACAGAAAGTAACTCATCAACCTGGAGCCTGATATCAGTACAGTTCAGTTACTTTAGAGGGGGTTGCATTGCCACAGGAAAATGTTTCGTACTGAGTGAACCGAAACAGGTTGAAAACCACTGACCAGAGATTTTGGGATTCCAGGGAATGTCTAAGATGATTCAGAGGCTCTGCACTTCTAGAACTTAAATGTTAATAAGAAACTTAATTGACTTTAGTTGGGATGAACACTGCTATATTGACATGAGAAGGAAGCACAGACCAAGGGGAATAAAAGTCAATATTTGCCAGGTGGGATAATAAATCCTGATTTTATGATCAATGCAAAAGTCAGTGGTTGTGTTGCTGTATACAGTCCGCCAGGTAAACTGAGCCACTGCATTTCCTTTATTTCAATTAGCTGTGAGTAATTTGCTGAGATATTCAGGGTAATGTGTAACTGAGAGGTTCTGAGGGCTGTTCCCAGCCTACGACTACAGAACCTGATACCTCTAAGCAATGTGGAACATTTTTAGCCTCTGCTGGAGGCAAAAATTGAAAGTTAGACACCACAACCCTAATTCCTCCCCAGATTGCTGGGATGGTTTCTGCCAGGTCCCTGCCCAATAGCCACACAGCCTGGGTGGGAGCTGGCGTAATGAGGCTGCCTGAACACCCCAGGGGAGGCTGGCTGCAAGGCGGGGGTGGTCTGTGCTACACCTCTTCCCAGCCTTCACAACCAACCCAGGCAAACAAGCCAGTCATGTTGGTGTGGAAAATTCATCCTGTAGTCTCTGACCACAGAGTGACTTTTGTCAGATGGGAGAGCAGCGGCTGCCTTCCTGCATGGGTGTTAGGCAGCTTTTGTGTCTGGTCTTCTGCACACCTCCGTAGAGCCATAAAAGTCTGCCTTTTTTCCCTGCCATGGACATTTCAAGCTTCACTGATTAGGTTTGCATTGTATGTAGCTATTAAAGCCAAGCACTTACAGTCCTTCCAGTTTTGCAGGATAATTTCAAAAGCAACAGCCCCATAGAAGTCTTTCTCTGTAGTTAAATAACCTGATTTGTACAAATATTTTAGCAAAAAAATCTGGGCTATTTGATTTCTATGTGGCTTCCCTCCCTTTGTAAGAATAATTGCACCAAATCCTCCAAGACACAGGATAAACACAGTGGTTTCACTTTATTATAACAAACTATCAATTTTTCAACGCTGCCTCACCAGGTCTCTCATTTGCCTTTTTCTCCAAAAGTTTTTGTTTTCATAATTTTACCACCATATTTACATAGAAATGCACCAGACAGCTGAGGCGATTTTACTGTCTCTTACATTTCCTGTTCTGTTGTTTAATTAGTCATTTCTGAAAAGAACATTACTTAAAATAAGATATTTCCCCCTAAAAGAGAAAATTAAATAGATGAGCCCCAGACAGCCCAGTGCTGCTGCAGGAGCTTAATTCCTGATGTGTTTCAGGAGAAACAAGGACTTGGTTCAGGAATCACGTTCAATTATCAACTGCATTTTGGCAAAGCAGCAGGCTCAAATTTTGAATGAGTGCAGCAACCTGTTCCTTGCCTATCTCCCAAAGCCTAGCTCTGCTTCTTCCTCCCAACCGGGAGAGAATTCCCTATCCACACATCTTCATCTGACACCAGCATGAAGAAGTGTACAGCCAACATTTTGCTCCACACGCACCTTCAGAAACAGAACAGATCTCCAGAAGATGCTGCTCATATCTCAGGCTCCCGTTTCCTCCACTTGATAGATGCAGACTGAGCCAATGGAAGAGATGGCTCAACAGAAACACTGAGACTTCTTGAAGAGGGTGCAGAGGGAGAATACTGTCCCCTTTTAAAACATTCCCCAGTCAGGGCAGGGAAATGCAGGTTAATGCCCTCCAAACATAGCCATGCTCTGCTCTAAGGCCAGTGTCTTGTCATTTATCTGACAGCCAAAGACAGGAAAAGCTCTGTCCTTATTGATACTCCACATGGCTTTCAAAGGGCTTGGCCAATGCAACTCTGCATCCTCTCTGCCAAATGAAAGAGGAGGAATTTACACACGGAGAAGCAGAAATCTTGGGTAAGAAGCAGCAGAAGACTTTGGTCCTGGACTTCTCCACTGACCCGGACAAGCCCATTTGTCTCTGTCTGCCCTTGTCATGGGATAAAGCTTGGAAGCTCTTTCCAGGCACAGTTTTTCTTGCTTCCAGAGATTTAGAAGGTTTTCCCCACTAGACCATCCCTACCAGTTGACCAAATAATCCCAATTAGCATCTCTCTTTTCCTTGCTTTTCTTCTGTTCCTTCACACCTCTGGTTTGTATCCCCAAAATGCCATGTCTGCATGACAAAACAAAGCAGGCCAGGGAATAGTAGCATTGAGGGTGAAATGACATGAAGCTGTCAGAGACCATATAACAAAGCCTAAAACAAACTTGCCTTACCTACCCCATGCCTTCGGACAAGACCTCCCTTGCTCTTTACCTAGCCTCTGTCTGCAAAGTACATGTTGGCTGGGCCAAAACCACACCAGCAGGAGTACCAACAGGTTGAGTTGTGCAAGGAAGGAAGGAGGTGGAGGAAGACACAGCCCCATGACCATTGAAAATGGTCACATACAGGAAGAGAGATGTGGACATCACTTAGGCTGAACACCTCGGCAATGGTAACAGCACCTGGGATGGGTGTAGGTCTCATCTCTCTGGGGAAACTTCATTGCAGACTTCCAGTACTTACTGAGGCTTCTAAAAAAGAGAGGAGGAGCAACCTTTTAACACAAGCAGATAGTGACAAGACAAGGGAGAACAGTTTCAAACTAAAAGAGAAGAAACTAGATTAGATATTAGGAAGAGATTATTTACTAAGAGGGTGGAGAGGCCCTGGCACACGGTGCCCAGGGAAGCTGCAGCTGCCCCATTCCTGGCAGCGTCCAAGGCCAGGTTGGACAGGGCTTGGAGCAACCTGCTCTAGTGGAAGGTGTCCCTGCCTATCACAGGGGGGTGGAATGAGATCATCTTCAATGTCTTTTCCAACCCAAACCAGTCTGGGATTCCATCATCTGCAACATGCTGAATGTGAAGATAAGCTGAAGGCAACTCCACAAGTCATGAATAGTCTGAATAGTGTTCACCCCTGCCCAGTCCTCTCCTGACCATCACCAGCTTCGAAGACCCTTTGCAATCCTGGTGGCCTCCATCCCTCCTTCCACCCTGCTCAGCTGAGCATGGCTTTCCCAGCTCCCCTGATGGGGGATGAAGTCTCAGTGCTCCTAAATGCCTGAAGGTAAAATAAGCACTGCAAAGGAATGGATCAGGGTGTTATGTATCCAACCAGCCTGCAATCTCATTTTCTCCCTGGGCAGAACGCATATGGCAAAGGTTGCAGTCGTAAGCTGTCACTCCAGTGCTGGCTGGCTGCACGTGCACTGCCAGGTATGGCCACTCGTCCAGCACCTGGATCAAGATTTGTTTCAGCAGTGCTACAGACTACTTGGTGTAGATGGCACCCAGTTGAGTGGGGAAGTCGGCTGGGATATATTTTAAACACTAGAATCAGGAATTGTGATAACAATCTCCTCTGTAGGAAGTATAAGCCAGGGGACAATTCATTCACAAACCTGTGAAAAAGGATCTGTCTGAGCAGTGGAGAAGTTGTATCTTTCTACAATAGTATGGTTTGAGAGCATTCACAATATTTGGGGATGCTCTTAACTTCCCTCATGGACAGCAGCCACAAATTCACCATAGCCACTCATTTTTCCCAGAGAAACTTTGATGGTGTGTTCAGAGATAACATCCAAAAGAAAAGTCCCCAAATCCCAAGCCACTCAGTACTTTTTCAGTGCCTTATTTGATAAAAAAATTGGATGAGTGAATCTTACCAAACTCAGTGCCAGATTTCAGATGACGCCACTGAAGATTTGTTAGAACTGAAGACCTGCTTCTGGAGACTCGCATAAATAAGTGCACATTCCCAAGCAGATTATGAAATCCATATGGGGCTAAAGGCAACCTGCTGCAGCTAAAAAAAGGTGGGTCTTGATGTTCCAGTGGTCATTGTGATGTGTTGAGCTGCCCAGGTGACAATGGCTTACAGCAACTGCTTGCTCCCTGATTGTAATGGACTCGACACAGTTCTTTTGTCAAAGCAATTTTCGTCTTTGCAAAGCTGCCTCTGTTTGTGAACAGCAGTCCTATACAGTCCCTGTCAGAGCAGTCATCAGCACCACTGGGAAATGTTTGGGCAGTTAGAAATAAATTTCATGAGCAAAAACACAGGTTTCTGTAAAGGAGTACAATTGTCTTGTATTTTCTGGCATAGAGGCTCCCAGAACAGCTTCTCCTTTCTCCAGGACAGGATTAATACATGTACTGTTGCTAAAATGTCCGATATTTATGTTCCATTAAATCCAAAACAGAATTTATTTCTATTCAGAGACAACTCGCACAGCCTCAGATTCACCCATGAGTTCTCCTTTCCTTTTTCTTGCAGCTCTTCTCCCCATCACATGGTGGAGACTATCCTCCAGGTTCTGGAGTACCCCACTTTCAATCCCATTTGGTAAGCCCATGGGGCATCAGAAAGCTGAAAAGAACCTGTAAAATTTCTCTCACAACCTCCGTGATGGATAGCACCAGTCGGATCCAGAAACTGAGCAGGAGTGCTACCTGCCTGCACTTACCCTTCAGTGTAGTTTATATTTACATCACTTATATCCAGAGCCTGGCTACCCCTTTGCATGGACCTTTGCATGCTTTGTTGCCTTCACATTGGTCTCAGAGCTGAAAACTCCTTCCTACTACCACTGCTGGCCATTTTCCTTGCCTGCGATATGGCGATGGTAATTTCTCTTTCAATAAAGACACACCTGGGCAAGACTAAGAAACACTCCTCGGGTGCATTTCATTCCTCTTCCCTTCCACTGAAATATTTACACATTAAAGAGAGTCTCCTTATCTAATGGGAGTTTGATGTTCATTATAGCAACACACAGGCACTAACAAAGAGCAATGCCTTGCAGCCTTGAGTGGTCAGCAGGGAATGAACTCCAACCCACACTGGGGGTGACAACAGGCCTTCATCACCAGCTGCTGTCCTGAGAGGGGGACGCAGAAGGGGGCCTGCTGGTGTGTCTCTTAAACATTCCACTGGATTTGGGCCTTCCTCTCTTCCAAATCAGCTGGGCTTTAGGTTTTTAAAGCACCCAGGCACCTTCTGAATCAGAGGCCAAAAGAGCCCAGCTTGCAAAAAGCTGCACGTAATGACCAAGCAGTGTTTCATGGGCATCTTTGAAAAGACCAAGGGACCCACACTCTTGCAGTAAGTGTCCATTTCCATATTCTGCCCTCTGTTCACACATTCATCACCTCCTCCACCCCAGAGACTGTAAAATAAACACCCCTTCTGCCCTGCTGCACTGTTATCATCTCCACAGGCAGCTCACACTTGCACTTCCTTTTTTGGACTTACTCCAGATGTGTCGGAATCTGCCTCCCCTCTGGCATGGGGGTACCCCACATCACTCCATGGACACTCTATCACATCCTGTGGATGTGATCCCACACTGTGACTGCTGCAATGGCCTGGCATTCATGTCCTCCTGCTGGGTAAGTCAGGACAGTCCCCTCTGTTCCACCTGCTACAATGGAGACAGGGCTTGAAGATGCTGTAGAAGCAGGTGGACATGATCTACAACTCCTTGCCCAGGCCAAGAGAAGTGTCAAGAGGTCTTCCAGCTCATGTCAAGCACCCACTGCACTATCCTGCCACCACAGCCACCCCAAAAAGAGCTGCAGGGTGCCCTGAGCCTGCCTGCAGCACTGCCAGACCTGGCACCAGGAGAATTTCAGCCAGGAGTGCTCCTTGGGCTGCAGATGTCCATGCCAGCCAGGACCCCAGGGTCCATGCCCACACTTCTGGCTTCTGTTGAACACTCTGGTGTTTCTCCTTGGCAGGGAATAACACATGGAAAGGCCCAAAAGTATGATATTCCCATAGACCCACATGGCTCTGGCCAGCCAGCCACAGCCCTCTAACCTCTCATTCCACTTAGCCTCTCATTTAGTTCTTGCTTTCTTGACAAGTTCACTCAACACCCTGAGCAATTAGAAGCCAGAAGGCTTCAGTTTTGTCTCAAATGATGAGCCAGATTAATCAGCTCCAGTTGCGCTGAATTGCCCAGACGGGGCTCACAGCATCAACCTCCGATTCACCAGCAAAGCAGCCAGCATCCTGCTTTCACCCAGGATAATCTGCAAGGATTTGAAAGCCAGATGAATGACTAGGTGAGGGTGGGCTGCCGCCTGTCAGGAGCTGGAATATAAATCAAAGCACTTTGAAATTAAATCCTCGCTTTGACAGGGAACTAATGCAGAGATTTTAAAGTAGGTGTAATAAAGTTAGACAGGCATGTGTGCAGCCTAGCGCAAGTTGCTGTGCTTTGAATGTGTGCCCCAGCTACAGGAAAATGGAGTTGAAAAGACAAAGGGAATTTTGAATAGCTCCAAACCAGCTTGGCAAGATTCTATAGATGGTAGCAAGAGGTTTTAGTAATGGCCCTAAGTAACAACACTGTCAGGAGGAGATTCGGTGCACAGTTGTGGCTGCCTGGGATCTTAGATTTCACACCAAGTAGCCAGCTCATGTTGCTCCTGGCTTTAAATTAAGTCATTTGTGCCTATATGGATAGACAGAGGCATGGTGGATGGAGCAGAGATAGGGATCCCCCCCACATCTATTGGCCTCGGGGTAGTAAGCCATGCTGTTAAGAGCTCTTGGGATTTCCCAAGAGTTGACTTTTCCAGACAGCTTCAGAGGTGAGTTTAAGGCTTGATATCTGGTCAAGCATCACCCTCCACCTGCACATTCTAGAGCCTGCCACCAGCCGCTGCAGCTGACAGCTCTCCATAGGGCAACCCTTGCTGAGATGCCAAGGGTGTTTGCAAATTCGTCCCTTCTCTGGCTCCAAATGCTGTTCTCCTGATAGAACCCCCAGATAGATACTCCCAGACAGAATTTGCCCAGACCCCTCTCCTTAGCTGCAAATTTTCAAATGCATTTTGGCATTTATGGTGAATCCTCAGAAACTGGGATCTGGGAATTCACTCCCAGTCAAATGGGTGCTTGTTGAGGAAGGCAGCCTGGGCGATGCCAAGGCTGCTCTCCGCAAGAGGGAAACCCCAGGCAGCGCCAGAACATCTCACGGCTCTGCTTCTTCACAGCCACAAGGAAATTACCCCAGAAACATCAAATGCGGAAACCCCCGCCCCTCCCCTCTGCGAAATTGCCCCCTCTCTCCCCGCACCCACCGAACCCACCCGGAGGTGCCGCTCGGTGGGTGTGGCAGCAAGGCGGGGGGTGCCGGCGGATCACCCGCTGGCCTCCATGTCGCCAGAGAAGCTCCCAATGCCCGCCCCGCCGTCGGAGCCCCCGATGCCCTCTTCGGTGTCCTCCCCGCCGCCGGCCCGCCCCAGGGGTGTCCCCGGCCTCGGGTCCCGCCCAGGGAGCGGCGGAGCCGGGGCGGCCCGCGGAGCTGCCTCCGCCCCCGGCCCGCCTCCGGCCCCGCCGCTCCATCCCGGGACGGGCCGGCCGCGCTGACAGTCGGGCTCAGCGGCCGCCGCGGGAGCATCAACCGGGCAGCGCCCGCCGCTCCTGCCCGCGCCCACCTGCGGCGGCGGCTGCCCCGGGCGCGGGGCGGCGGGGGCGCTGCCGCCGCCGGCTGCGCGCAGTCTCACCCCGCCTGCCCTCCAGGATGAGCCCGGAGTATTCTCTGCGATCCTTGCTGCTCATCATCCTCGCCACCTTCTCGGCTAACGCCAGCAACTGGCTGTGAGTAGCTGCGGGGCGGGAAGGGTGGGGTGGGGGGGGAACACGGACACGCCGCCACTTGGTAGCCCCGGGGGCGCGGAGCAGAGCAGGTGCCGCGGGGCTGGGCAGCATCGGGGCGCGACCCCCCGCAGCGATGCTGCTCGGTCCCCGGCGGGGCATCGGGCGCCCGTCGCCATCGCGCCGGTCTCCTGTCCCCCCTGACCCTCGCCGCCGTGGCGGTGGGGTCGCAGCCCTCATCGCACGCAGGTGGGCGGCAGGGGATACCGACTCTCCCCAGCCGCTCAGTGGCGGTGTGTTAACGTGGCTGATGGGACAGGGGCTGGTTATATAGCCCCCCTCGCAATTTTTGTCCTTAAGTTATGAATCTGGATCACGCCGGGATCACGGGCAGAGGTCGGGGCATCAGGTCGGAGCGGAGCCTGGGGGTTGGCGAGATGCCACGCGAGGGCCAGCGGTGCAGGGGAGGATTTGGCAGAGCTGGGGCAGCCAGACGTGCTGGGCCCGGGGATCTGCAGCGAGCATGGCTGGCCGCGCTTCGGCCCCCCATTCCCGGTAGGAAGACGGGTGTCGGGCGCTGTTACACGCCGCAAAGGAGCCCGATGACATCGGGAACCCGCTGAACAAACACTGAAATAATGCGTAAGGTAAACAGGGGCGGAAATCGTTCTGGAAAATTCCTACGTGTTTGCCAAGGCGGTGGGGCTGCTTTCTGAAGAGGACACCCCTCTTCCCCCGTCCCCGGGGCAGAGGGGATGGAGCATGACAGCACTTTCCCACCTAACTTTGAACGAAGGCATCGGTTCCTCCTAATAAATCTGCTTTGGTGGGAGATGGTGCTTCCCCTGCTCCCCGTATTGCCGGCTGACGGGAACTAATTAGTTCCCGTGCACGCACCCTGCAGACCCACTCTCCGGCTGGGAGCATGGGCCGCCTCCATCTCACCTTCCTGGATTTATGTCGGCAGGGGCAGGTACACCACGCAGGATGGGGAGTTGCTGGGGTTGTCAGCATGAAAGATCCCGAGTGTCTTGTACCTTTCCCAGCAGAGGTGCTCAGGTGGGCACACATCCTCCGTGCACGAAGTCCTCTCTGCCTCCGGACACATCTCCCATCTCTCCTGCCTTTAGATTTTGACTCGCTGGAGGCTGTGGGATGTGGGTGGCGTTTGGACGATGCTCCCCAATGCCTGGGGAAAGCGCCAGGTCAGCGGCACTCTCCAAGTGTCCTGCCTGTGGGAAAAGGTGGCTGCCCGGGATGCGTTAGTGCTTAGTCCTTCTCCCCTCCTCCTTTGCCAGATGGAGCTACTTGCGTGCCACACGTCTCCAGCAACTGGTGGGTGGATCATAGCAGCTATCAAGGTGGTCTTTTAAGCTGTCATGAGTCTGGTGAAGGTATATTCGGAACTGTGGGAGTGTTTTTCCTGCAGGAAGAAAGTCCTGCTGAGGAAGCTCTGTGGGATGATGGCAGATCTCTGGAGAGCAGCAGCGTCGGCTGCCCTGGGACGGGCAAGGGGGAAAGTGGGGATTTCATGAGTAAGGTCAGCAAGCTGCCTCCCACGGATGCGCAGAAGTGGGACTCCCCTCGGTCCCCGGCGTTGCACGCAGCTGGGATAGGATTTGGGAGGCGAGGCGGAGGGGTGATTCGCTGCAGTAGTCGGGGAGGGCTGTGTGCAGCCGCCCGTGCTGGCAGAGCAAGGGTGGGCGCGGGGGGCTCGGCAGCAGAGAGTGGAGGGCTCATTCCTGCCAACAGGGGAGGAAAAGCAGATACATTTCAGTGTGTGTTTGAAAGGAAGGGGGTCAGGTTTTTTTGATGTTGCAAATGTATCACGATAAAAGGATCGTCCCCCGCTCAGTGCTTTTTATTCTTTGCCTTTAGGATTAAGACAATTCCTATTGTTTATCTTCTCACATCAGAAACAAAGGCTGCTGGAGGCAATAAACAGAGTTAGAAGGATCCCAGGAGTTACCAGATATTCGAGGAATGAGTGTGCCTTGTATGTCTTCACGTGTGTGGACTTGGCATGTTTGGTGTTATCCCAGGGCACTGCCAGCTTGTGCCCAAGCACACAGGACATATCCAGCCTCGCCAGGCACATAGTTCTGCACAGAGGTGTGTGCACTGAGTGGCAGTGTGCAGTGAAGTTTGCTTTTCCAGAAACCTGCTGGATTAGTGATTAAGCTCAGTTGTGAACTTTTTTTCCTCCCCCTAAAGCTCTAAAGCTTCTTTCGACCTGTCCAGACTCGCATTCCCCCAGCACTTTGGAGAGATGCTGCTTGCAATGCTTGAGCTAAGAGTTTCTGTAAGCCTGGCTTTGTGGGGAAAGCGCTCGTTTTGGCCATGCAGTGGTGTCTGCTGAGCTGCCCCATCGAGTATAAAAAGGAGATGGTGTGAGGATCTCTCAAAGAGATCACTCTGCTACAGCGGCCGTTGAGCTGGAACATATTTTCCAAATCTTTTCAGTAAACAAATCAAGCTACATTCTCCCTGGTTAGGAAGCAAACCTCAGGTGTGCTTTCTTAGTATCTTGAATTTGGGGAGTTACTGCTTGGCTTGTTGCCTATCCAGAAAGCCTCTGTTCTTCAAATCTGAAGAGATGCTCTGTTCCCACTTCTTGTGAAAGCCTCAGGCTTGCACTTCCTCCTGACTTTGGAGGCTCAGATAATTTTAAAGCTTTGCCTCCTGCCTCTTCAGGCACAGATTTGTAAATTAAATACAGGGCTGTAGATAGAGCCTTTTACACCTCAGTGGCTGTGCACAGGAAGGTCCCTCTGGCTTCTGCTTTATCACTGAAGGAGTCCAGGGATGTGCTTTATACAGGGAAAGCAGATGAGTTACTTTTCAAAGCAACTTGCACTTCATAGACTCCACATGTGCAGTGATGTGGTTGAATTTGGAGGCAAGGCCTCTTTGTGCCCCAAACCCACTCTAATGCTGAGGGTGTTTGATAGAGAGTTCTAGCCAAGCAAGCATTATTCCACAGCTGGCACAGGAATTCTGGGCTCTGGTTTCAGTCCAGTTGTTTAGTTAGTTAATTATTCATTTGTTTACCTATTTTGGAGAGAAGAAGTCCATGTGAAGAAGTGAACTAGAAAATGTGCAAAGTGAGTTGTGGATGTAAGCATCCACTAACTGCATGAGGCACTGGGGCTCACTGCCTTGCTCTCTAACTGTTCAGGGGGTTTGAATGAGAGAACAGAAACAGAAAACATCAGATACAACAGGGTAGGGTCCTTTACGGGTGAGACCTCTGGTTATCAAATGGCCTCTCTCCATTTTCTTGCAGCTAAAACTGGCTCTGGAGGACGCTCTCCATGTGGATGTGCTTGGTCTGAGATGTGGTTATACCATTGCAGAGCAGGGTGTACCACCAGCAGCTCTGTCTACCTGTTCTTTACAGGGATTTAAAATTTCCATCTGGGCTTGGGACTTGGCTTAAAGGGCCAGGAGCACAGATGGACTTTTAAAACCTTAAAAGACAAAAGCATTTGAGTATTCTGGGAAAGCCTGAAGACATTGTGAGGGTCCAAACAAGCCTGGCTAAGCTGCTCTCTAACCACTTTTGAGGGCTGGTGAGGAAGGGATGAAAGGAGTTTGGATTTCCCTGGCCCCCTTTCATTGGAACATCACAAGGTGCTTTGCAAACAGGGGACCCAACTCTCTGTTCCCATGTCTGCCAGCTTAGGAGTGGGGATCTTGCAAGAACAGCTGGAATGCTCATTTTGTTCGGGTCATTATGCAGAGGATTTAAGAGGAAGCACACCTGGGTCCTGCATTTGCATCCTTCTGGTTTTAAAACAGGCTTCATTTTTTTAAGGTGAGTCTCCATGGCTTTGATAGTGGGGAGAGATCATTTCACCTAGAGCCTGGCTTGGTTTAATTTTGTACAAACTTCTTTGTCTTGTCATTGCAATGCTCCTGTTTTCAACCTGGCAAGGAACCAGTCCAGCGTTTTCCCATCAGATGCCATGATGGCATGGCACAGATTCAGCAGGTGCAGCTAGCTCTAAGGCAGAGCTGTTCCTGCCAAGCTCCGCTCCCCTCTCCATGCTACTGGTTTTTGCTGTGAGGACAGTGCTAGGAAGGTTTCCCAGTCACATCTGTCCCAGTAGCAAGGGTGGTAGGTCACACCATTTGGGTTTGGTGAGGAATTTTGTTACTTTGAGGGGTGCTGTGGGTTGGATGAGTGGCTCTCCACTTCTGGGATGCTGAGGGCTCCTTTGCATTGCTCTAGGGATCCTGTCAGGTTCACAAGGTTGGTGCATGCACCCATGGCACCCATTCCGAAGGCTGTGGGGTGGGAAAGTGAAACTGCTGGAAATATATTTTAATTTTTATTTATTTATTTGTAAGTCTTACCACTACTTACCAAACCAGTTAATTTTAGCTCAGTGATGAAAATGGACTGGTTGTGGGTTGCACCCTGGTGGTTGCACCCAGCGGTCCTTGCACTGGATTTCCAAACAAGTTTGGCTTGTCTCTGAGCAATGGTCCCATCTGGCAGACACCCTTCAGGGCTGTATTTGCCAGGGTGTAGGAGGGCCCCATGCTCTTTGGCTCCTCAGTAGTGATGGGCATTTCTGTCCTTTCCTAAGAAAGCCTCAAATAAAATTACACCCCAGTCTTCAACAGCAGAACCTATCTCTAGGGGTGATGGACCGGAGGGAGATAAAACCACTCTGCACACCAGGCTGTGAAGAGCTGGATAAACTCCAAATATGAGCAACAGTAAGAGGCAGGTTTCTTTTTTGCAATGGCTTGATGTGACTCCATGAATCAGAACTAGAATTTTGCATTGAAGCAAAAAAGTGTTTATGTCACTCTGCTGAAAGCTACTGTCCGCTTGCTTAATTCATTCTTGTACATGTAGAGAAATGCAGTACAGCCGCTTTCTTAAAATGATGAAATTGCTGAGCAATTGAGGTTAACAGTTTCTAGGATATTCTTCTGTATTTCCTTACAAGTGCAATGACACTGGCTCTTACAACAGGTGGTGATTTTTCCTTAAAGCTTGAAAGCCTTGTAAATCCACAAAACCTGCAGTCATCCAAGGCTGCTTGAATGGCAGACTCCACTCTGGATACTCGATGCAGGTAACCTCTACCTTGCCCACTCCAGGGTTTCTGTCCCCAACACCTGTGGTTGACCCCTAGCAGCATCCTCCAGGCTCTCTCAGACCTGCTGCCATGGGCTGTTGCACTTCACAGCCAGGAAGATGCCATGCAGGATCTGGCTGGCTCAGCAGAACTGAAGTCAACATTGTGCTTTCATGAAATTACTTGGGGAAAAGTAATTGGGTCTCTTGGCCAATGGAGCACGGCCTGGGGCCTGTTGAAAGTTGGGTGAAATCAAACTAATCCTGTAGAAGGCCTTTTTTGCCACATATTTGCAAATTCTGATTGAGACTTAGAACTCATCAGATTTTCTTTAACCAAGTTTAGCCTGAAGCACTGCAGAAGTTGGCCTGCACTTGCCTCCTCTTGCAAAAATGCATTTGTGTTTTACCTGAGTCCAGGAGTAGCTTCTCTTGATTTGTAAAGGAAGTAAAGGATATTTACTACACATTCAAAGCAGATTTTCAAAATAGATGCTGTTCAGGCTCTTCCCAGCTTCCATCCTCCTCTTCCCCATTACAAAGTGGAGATTTTGCCCCCACATCCTCAGAAAGCCAAAAAGCAGCACTGGCTCAGGACGAGCAGCTGGCCATCTCACTGGCTCTAGAGATTTGTGATGGGGGAGACAAGCCACCACCAGTGGCTGGGGCATGGGTGTTTGCTGGCTGCACATGGTGTTAGGTGCAGGGTCCACGGGATAGGGGACAGGATTGGAGGTGTAGGCTCACCCTTGAGCTGAGGGGTGGGAGTGTAGGCAGGTAATGGTGAGCATAGCAATGCCTCTTCCTGGGTAACTCTTGGCACCTGTTAACTGGAGATGAAGCATAGGTGGGAAAAGCAGGTTTCAGCCAAGAGATGGTGCCCTAACTGTGACAGGAGGGACTGAGGCAGACAGGTGTGTTTCATCCAAGAAAGAGACCAGACAGGCACTCAGATGATGACTTTGTAAGTTCTAGTTTACACTTAGAAAGGTGGGATGTCTAATCCCAGGAGGGGGATGTCCAGTCCCTGGGAGGGCCAAGTCCTGCTACAGAGCCAGCAGCTGGACAAGAGCAACCTTGCAGGTCTCCTGCAAATCCTGACAGGAATATGCCCAAGCTGGCAGACTTGAGGAACAATGGATGTGGTGGGCCCTACCAGCCTGGTGCTGTTGGCACAGGGAGAGTGGCACTAAGCCCAGTGTGGGACACCACAAGAAATCTTGGGGGCTCTCTGGCCTGCCTAGAGCATCATCTGACCTGCCAGCCTGAGACACCTTTCTATGGCTTCACTCACCCTGCCTTGGTAGGAGAAAGCAACAAGGCAAAGATAAAACACTTCTTCATGTCTGTAGGATGGCTCCTTGCAAGGAGCCATAACACTGGTCAGTACCTCCCCGTGCATTCATCTATCTATCTATGCAGGCAGATGCAGGCAGGGATGCATGGGGGTTTTACATGAGTTTTTCACATTGTAAACAAGCCTTTAGTTCTTTCCCAGAATAAACTTGCCTGCACAGGCAGTCACAATCCTCAGCACAATCCCGAGTCACTGCTGACTTTTCCCTTCAGTCAGGCACAGAAATGCACTTGCTGACCTCTCCATAAGCAGAGGGGTGTTTGCTGCCTCTCAGACAGGAGCAGAGCTGAATCATCTTCACAGTTTAAGGCTTGGACAAGCCTTTTGTGGCCTTGGCCACTCAACCTTGTGGGAAGGTTGAGTATTTGCTGAGCAGGGTGAAGCTTCTGAGCCTGATTTCAGAACATGTATTGAGTGGTTCATCAGGGATGCCACTGGCCTGGGTCTGAAAGTTCTCATCTTCAGGAAAACATTCTCAAAATGAGACAATACAAAGAGTTCTCACACTTGAAACTCATTTGTTTGAATAAAAGAAACACCACAGATCTCTGCTTTCTCCAAGACATCTGCTACATCTTCTCTGACCTGCCTCTATTGAGTATTTGTTAATGACTGAAATTTCCACACCTTTCCATGGCAGGGAATCTCCTCCCCTATCCTCCTGGCTCTATCTGCCAGCTGCTGTGGCTCTTCCAATGTCTCATTGTCATTTCACCAATTATTCTTCCTCCTAAAAGTATTATCATAACTTTTATTTAAGCAGGGCTTTCTGACATCCCCCACCTTTCCAAAGCTCCCTGGATTCGAGATTTACTTATTTGCCATCTTGCAGAGTGGATCAGCTGCAGCTTCTTAAATTATTGGGCTTCAATCCTGGTCTCAATACTGTGGATGGAAAAGAAAGGAAGGGCTTTCTGACAGTTTTGTCTTAAATCGATGACTCTTAAGAGGAAGCCTGTTCTGCAAGTGACTTGTCTAAATTTAAAGGCAGGAGAAAAGAAATATACAAGGCCATGATGAACCAAGAAGACAGAACTTGAAAAAATGGTGTGGGCAGCAGTTGAAATATATTTTGCCCAGTTGTGGAAAAGGAAGAAAATACACCGTTATTTGGGTCTGTTTCCCACAAGCAGGGCTGTTTCGATGCTGCATGTGAGACTTAAATTATAATCTAGAGTTCTGCGTAGCAATCGAGATGTGATATCACAATGGAGATCTGCATTGAGACCTTGCAGAAGGCAGGAGCTATTTCTTGCATTCCTCCTCCTCTGCCTGTCTAGCTCTGTGCAGGCAGACAAAGGCTTTGGCTGTGGATTCTACCACTTCAGCCCAGGAAAACAAAGTTTGGAGCAAAGTTCTTGTTAAGGACCAGGCAAAGCACTAGCACCAGGTTTGCATGAGGACTGTGGGATGCTGCAGATGGGTTTGGTGCCTTACAGCCCTGGTGCTCCACAGTCCTGAGAAACATGGGATGGAAGCATCTCTGAGTGCTGGTGAGGGCAGAGCATGTTTCCCAGCTCTTACCTCACTCTTCATCTGCCCCAGAGAGGGGAAGGGGATAAGATGTTCCCAGCTGGTGCTCCTGAATGTGGTGTGATGAGATGCCATGTGAGAGCCTCAAAGCTGAGGTCCTTCAGCAAAGGTCCTTCCTTAAATCCTTGCCTCAATCTCTGGATCCATCCTAAACCAGGGACCAGGATGGGAGCTTCCTCCCCAGTCGAAAGCTATATCTTTTGGAAAGCAGTGATGGTTCTCCTGGACTGGTAACAAACTGGTAGCGTGATGAGGCCACAGCATTTTAGATACAGCTGCCTCCATTTCCACAGAGGGGCTGGCAAGATTGGCTGAGGAGGAGTGATGGGACACTAGACCTGTCAAGGGGGAGAGAGGCCAGAACACTGTTCTGGATAGTTTCATCTTATTTTTCTGCCTTGCAAAACAAATTACCAGACCTGTTCTTGGAGAGCTGTACCTATCTTTGAAGCATCCTTGGCCGTTGTTTTATCATCCCAAACAGTATTAAATGTGTGTTGGGAAGGCATCTTATCAGGTGCATCTCTTTGGAAAAGCTTGAAAGGCTCTTGTCCCACTCTCCTTTATGCATGCTTTGAATTTATTATTCCACATTGCCCAGAGAATCTCAAGCTGGGAAATATATTAGAAAAGGAGGTAATACCCCATCCTGAGCAGAGCTGATATTAATGTGGCTGCTACACCTGTGTCCCAGAACTCTTCTGCCAATGTGTCTGCACTCAAAGCAGGCACTGACTCATCTGTAGGACCAGTCTCATGGCTTTGAAGGAGCTGCTTCTCTGGCGTGATAAATGCTGTTGGAGTTGCTGGCAGAGGGGGACGCCAAATCAGCACAAGAGGTTAGTACTGGAGATAGATTCTGATTTTCTTGGCTTCCAGGCTCAAAGCTGATCAATAACCCACATTGCCTTGGGCTAAATCTTACCGCTCTGCTGTGTGTCATCTTCCCCATCCCCAAACTGATGGTGAAGATGGCTGGGTCTAGGAGTAGTCAGCTATTACAGGCACTTTATGTGTGCTCCTCAAAGCTCCTGGAGGTGGTTTGGTGCCTTCACACCACATCAGGCAAGTGCAGCAAGATGTGAGAACTGCAGTTGTTGCACTACATGTCTGGAACTGCAGCACAGGGTCAGGGATGCACCCGATTTCATGGTGTGGGGGCCAGCAAAAAGGTGGCACTCCTGAGTTTGGCCACAGTGGGTTTTTCAAGCCACCCATGTGCACCAGGTCCTGTCCTCTGCAAGCAGGGCTGTCCCTCAGAGGAGCAGGAAACCTTGGGCAAAGATGTTTGCTAGTATAAAGGCTCAAACAGCATTTGGCTCTGAAACCTCAGCAGCCTGCTGCTTCCCACTGTCAGAGAAGCATTGCCTCCATGATCACACACAGAGAAAACTGAATACTTTTGACATCTCGCCATGCAGACTCCCCACGGATACCATGAGCCGAGACAGCTTTCTCCCTGGCTCCCACAGTCCCCTAGTCATGAGCATGAAACCAGGCTGGTGAATAATTCTGCTGATGCACGGAAGAGAAAATCCTGTCCTCTCCTCCTGGGGCAGACTGGCAGGGTTAATGGGAGGAAGAGGCTGTGACAACTTGATTTTGTGGCTGAAGTCAGCAGATCTGGCTCCTGGGACACATGGGAACAGGCAGGGAGCAGGAGCCGCTTTTGCACAGTCACTTCTCGGAGGCAAGCAGGCTTCAAAAGAAAAATCCTTAGCAGGATGTTGCAACTTGGGAGGAGGACTTAAAAAACAAGCAAACAAAAAAACCCACAAGTTCTGTAGGGCTGGGAAATGCAGAGTCAAGGAATGAGGTTGCCAAAAAACCTCAGTACTTGAATCTCTTGGTGCAGACAAGGTAGCAGCATGAGATGGTGCTGGCAATTCCCAAGCTCAGTGTGGTCAGTGGATGGGTGCAAGTGTGAGTTACACCTGTCCCATGCAGGGGACCCTCCATGTCCACAGCAGGTCAGGGCTCCACCATGGCAGTGTCATCTGAAGTGGCTGCCAGCAGCCACAGGAGGGAGGGAGTCTCATATACACACCTGCCACCATAGGCACTATTAGTTGTAGAGGATATTGGATTATCACGCAACCCTGTTGGAAAATCTGATTGGGTCTATCCTAAGCTCCTTCTGTGATCCAGAGGCTGGGGTATGAGGGTGGAGCTGGGAAATGGGCAAGCATGGACACCATGCTCACAACACAACAAAGGGTGGGAGATTGAGTTACTGGGATGTGAAACAGGGACCATCATGCCCACATATTGGGCAAGGAAATGCTGAGAGCTTTTGAGGTGCTTGCTCTTAAAGGATAAGCTCTGTCATTCCTCTAATGCTGACACCCAAGAGCAGTTCTGTGACTCTTTCTGCTGAGGATGGCACTATGGAAAGCAGAACACATGATCCCTTCCACACAGGGCCAGTCTTTTTTCCAGATCAACAAAGACCTCATGGCCCTATACACAAGCTGGGCTGGTGGAGGAGGTGCCCAGCCTGTGCAATTTTGCCCCAGCAGGCTCCTGATTCTTCTGCCCTGCTTCAAGCCCTGCTTGAATTCCAAGTGACAAGAAACCTGGCAGCTCCCAGAGACCATCTGTGCCTGCTGGGGACAGGGACAGCTAAAAGCAAGCCACCAGGAGGGAAGTGGTTTGAAGGGCAATGTTTGCCGGTGATGAGCACACAGCCACACTGTGGGAGCACTGTGGCAGATGGAGCTGGCACCCAACTGTGTGTCCTGCTTGTTTTGGCTGACTTCAGAGACCTCTGGCTTTTCCTAGTAGCACTTGGATATGCCGGTACTCAGGAGACCTGACCAGGCACATTCAGACAATGCTGAAAATATCTTCTTTGCAGGCAACAGAGGCAAAGGGGAGCCAACAGCTGGACTCCCCGAGAAAAAGGGACTAGGCTGCAAGGGATGGTTGTTTTGCTTGGGCTTGTTCTCTGTATGCCAGAAATGCATCCTGTGGAGGCACTGCTGTGGTATATTTAAAGGTGATCCCAGATGGACAGCAAGTCTCAGCTATGGAGGGAATAAGAGGTTCAGTCTCCTTGCTTTCTGCAAGGCTGTACCTGGATCCCAGCTGAATATGAGTTCCCCCAGCCCTTGCCTCCTAACCCGTTGTGCTGGTGTCGTGGTAGGTACCTGGCGAAGCTGTCTTCAGTGGGGAGCATCTCCGAGGAGGAGACCTGCGAGAAGCTGAAGGGCTTGATCCAGCGCCAGGTGCAGATGTGCAAAAGGAACCTGGAGGTGATGGACTCAGTGCGACACGGAGCCCAGCTGGCCATTGAGGAATGCCAGTACCAGTTCCGCAACCGCCGCTGGAACTGCTCCACACTGGATACTCTGCCTGTCTTCGGCAAGGTGGTGACACAAGGTGAGCTGGAAGAACAAGTGTGTGGGGTGATGCTGCTGGGGGAATGGCTATAAAAGCAATCTGGTGGGCTGCAGGTGGGATTTTGCCTGCTTGCCCCTGAACCAGTGGCTGGGGAGAGTCAGGAATGTCCCATCCAATGTTGGATCTTGGGGCAGATGGGTTCCTGTGCACTTCAGCAGGGCTCTTTTCACTATGTTGGGGACAGCATATCCAGACCCCTGCTGCACCTCAGCTCTCCTGGAGCTTTTTCACACCCATTGACAAGGATATGCCAGGTTTGAACAGATCCTAAAGTCACCCTGTGCTCTTATCTCTTCCCCACAAAACCCAGGAGCTACACCACACAAAGCCATGGCTACATTTACTGTGTCTCTTTCTGGGCAGTGCTGAAGCAGTGGCTGCTGCTGGGCTGGCATGTGGCCACTCTCAAGCAGAGCATCAACAGGCACCGTCAGGAGGAGGGCTCAGTGCTGCCTGGCATGGAAAGAACACGTGGCAGCATCATCATCCACCACCAGCATTCAGGGCTGGGTATGGCCAGGGCAGCTCCCAGCCCTTCTGACCCCCGCTGCACACAGGCTTCCCAGAAGCCTGGGACTTTAATCAAACCAGAGCATTGGAGTGAGGATACAAAGGGGAAAACACCTCTGCAACCCCTTAAGATCACTGAAGCATCCCTTGCCTCCCCTCAGGTGCCATCTCTGAGGCACTATCTCACTTCCCATCCCAGGTCCCCTAGGCCAAAGCATCCCCCTGGCTCCTTATTTGACTTTCCTCCCCTCAATGCAGAGGTGAAGATATCTTCTTCTGAAGGTTCAGGGACTGGAAATACCAGAAATACCAGAAGCTAAAAGTCGTCTCTTTTTAGGCAGCCACAGCACAAACCGACCAACATGATCCTACTATTAACCTCGATTAACTTGGAGATGGTTCAGTCCCCACACTGGCTGGATCCTCCCCAGCCACTGCCAGCTGGGCCACCAAAGTCTGGGATGCGACCACCAAAGTAGCTGCCCTTTCTCTGACCAGTGAGCTGGGTGATGTTTGTTCACAAGCCATGCCCCCTCTGCACCAAGCATGAGATCACCCCAAATCACCCTGCTCAGAAATGGAGGGGTTTTGTCCTCAACCGGCCTCAGAGGATAGTGGGGATTTGTGTGTTGCTAGAGCTGATCCCTGCCCCTGCTACTCTGTGTGTTCACACCCAAGGATGCACCCAGCTTCCCAAACAAGCTTTTCCCAGCTATGTGGCACCACATAGGTAGACAAAAGAGCTGGGACTGGACTGCACCCTGGGCACCAGTGGGGTTTTGTGAGGTGTTTTGGGAGCAGAGAAGGGTTTTGCAAAGTAGTTTGTGATGCGTTGGAAGCTACAGGACCCTGTGAAAGCGGATGGCAAGGATCTGCAGCTGCAGGGAATGTTCCTGGATGTGGAAAGCAGACAGCTATTTTGAATGCAGGAAAGATTTCATGGCAGAGGGGCTCTGCAGGCACAAGGCAAAACAGTCCTACATATAAGCTCTGGACAGCTCTACTCACATTGGCAGTGCAGCCTCTGTCTCTCCTGTTGCCAGGTTTTATCATTCACTCATCATTCATGGTTTTCATGTTGAGGGGCAGTTCCCAGCTTCTTCACTATTGCAAGAATGGGCCCTCAGTGCTGCAAAATATCTCCCAGCACCCAGGAGTCTCTGATGAGTCAGGTCCAGGCTTGGCACTAAGCAAACAGCATCCCTGGGGGTGAGGAAAATGAGGGTCCTGCATGGGTGACCTCACCCTACAAGGAAGTGACAGAGCAAAGGGTTTAGCCTGTTAGCTCTGTATAGTATGTTTTGCCAAGGGCCAGCTTTCAGACCAGCTTTTTGGGGGGTTTATGTGCCACACCAGTGTTAAGAAGGGAAAGGAGAAGAGACACACTGGCCGGCCACTGAGGACATTTGGCCACTGGGCTGCATCCCCTTCAGAAATCCCACTTGTGTTGCCTTGGACTTGCTGCCACATTTCCTACCATGGTCTGTGCCATTGCAGGGACACGGGAAGCAGCATTCGTCTATGCCATCTCTTCGGCAGGGGTGGCCTTCGCCGTGACCCGCGCCTGCAGCAGCGGCGAGCTGGACAAGTGTGGATGTGACCGCACAGTGCAGGGGGGCAGCCCGCAGGGTGAGTGTCTGAACAGGGGGAAGCTGCAGCTGCAAGGGGATGCAAAGTAGCCAAAATACCTGCAATTCAAAGCCACTCTCTGGAGCCATCTAGAAAGGAAAGAAATGTTTAAAGAAACAAAACTCCAGTTAGTCTACATGAGAGCCTCCAAAAGGCACCTGGGAGCATCACCTGCAGGGCAGAGAAAGCATCTTGTCCATGTGTCCCCCAGGGCCATACTCCCCAGCTTCCCCAGTTCCTCAGGCAGCCCAGACTAGTAGGCAGCAAGACAAAGGTGGGGCAGGCCAGCTGGGTATTAGGAAGAGCAGGGCTGGAGAGTGTAAGCACTGCAGGGTGGCAGTTATCTGTCTGATCTGTGCTCTCTGCCTCAGGCTTCCAGTGGTCAGGCTGCTCCGATAACATCGCCTACGGTGTGGCCTTCTCGCAGTCCTTCGTTGACATCCGCGAGAGGAGCAAAGGGTCCTCTTCCAACAGAGCATTAATGAACCTCCACAACAACGAGGCAGGGAGGAAGGTAATGGCAAGGGGGAAACCTAGGTGGTTGGCATGGCCCTGCAGCATCCAGCTGGGCTCTGCAGCACAGCTTGAGCCATTTGGGTTTCTTCTAATCCCAAAACCCAGCAGTGTTTTCTGCACAACCCTCGCAGGCCCCATCCATTGCGCCCTCCCTGCTGTGTCCATCCCGCGCTGACCATACCATCGTATTCCTTGCGTCTGTTCCTCCAGGCAATCCTGAACAACATGCGGGTGGAATGTAAGTGTCACGGTGTGTCAGGCTCATGCGAGTTCAAGACGTGCTGGAAAGCCATGCCCCCCTTCCGCAAAGTGGGCAACATCCTGAAGGAGAAATTTGATGGTGCCACAGAGGTCGAACAGAGCGAGATTGGATCCACCAAAGTGCTGGTGCCCAAAAACTCCCAGTTCAAGCCACACACAGACGAGGACCTCGTCTACCTAGACTCCAGTCCCGACTTCTGTGACCACGACCTCAAGAATGGGGTCCTTGGCACCAGTGGGCGGCAGTGCAACAAGACCTCCAAGGCCATTGATGGCTGCGAGCTGATGTGCTGTGGCCGTGGCTTTCACACGGACGAAGTGGAGGTTGTGGAAAGGTGCAGCTGCAAATTCCACTGGTGCTGCTCCGTCAAGTGCAAACCCTGCCATCGGGTGGTGGAGATCCACACATGCCGGTGATGCACAGGGGAGAGTACCCACTTGTACCCTCTTTAACTGACCCTGCTTCTCCCTTGCCCCACAGCCAGGACTGAGGAAGTAACCCAGATGCTGCAGGGAGAGCACAGCTCTTTACAGAGACAGAACCACAGAGAAAAACAGATTTTAAAGAAAAAAATATTTAAAGTTAAAAAAAATTGATCATTGTTGGCTATTTTTATTTTGTCTGCTTTGCTGTATGTAGTGCTGAAGCCAGAGCTCCTTGGTGTCCTGTGCCAGCAGGCACATTTGCTCTCTGGCTGGCTGGGGACCTGTGTGATGCCAGCTCCCATCGGATGGTTTCCTGCTGCCTCTGGCGCTCTGCAGACAAGAAGTGTTTAAGACAAGAGTAGTGCAGCATTTGAAATCTTCTATCACGGTTATTCTTGTTTGTTTAAGGCATGTGCTGAGCATCCCGGAGCACCGCTGCCCTGACTAAGCCTCAAGAGGAGATAGAGTGCAGCCAGCCTGTGCAGCCAGGTGCATGGCAAGGGACAGGTGGGTGGTGACAGGGTGGCACTGTCCTCCAAGAGTTAAGTTCCATGTGGAGCCCAGCCAGGGTGATCAGTTTATGAGGGCAATGGGGGACATCCCTGCTCCTCCTTGTTGTGAGATGCTCAAAGGCATCCTGGGCATTGGATGGATTTTGGAGCAGCTCCAGTGGCTGCTCTGATTTACAGAAGCTCCTCAGTGGCTAACCAAGGCTATTGGAGGGACACGATGGTCCCACCATGCTCCCTTTCCCCCATCTCTTCTCCAGCACCTGGTTCCACTGGAGACAGTGAAGGGCAGTGATACTGTGATCCACTGACTCTTAATGGAGCTTGGGAGCTGATAGGAGAAAATCCAAGTGGCTTTCTTTTCCTCTGTCCCATAATTGACCCCACCTTGCATGCATCCCATAACAGGTCTCCTCTTCCTCCTCCACACGCCTGTCCTCAGTCAGGAAGGCTCTGGGACACAGTCCCCATCCTGCTGGATGCTGAGAAAAGCAGAAGTGGAGCAATCATGGTGGGTGGGGGAATGCTGGTGCTCTGCCACTGTTGCTGTCTCACCCTTAGGAAGGCACGAGAGAAGGACTCAGCCAAAGGGGTGCTGCCATGTGTGCTGTGGTTGCAGAGATTTAGTGCAGCAGGGCCCCAGCTGTCCTGTCCTGCTCCCTGGGACACTGCCCTGAGGATAAGGCACTGTCCTGCCCACTCTGGCTTCCGTCTGCCTGGGACTGGGTTAGTGCAGAGTCCTTGCTGTTGGGCTGCAGTATGAAATATTTGGAGAGCTAATAGGCAGAGGGGCACTGTGAGGGGAGGTGGAAAGCGAACCAATTCCTCTCTCCCTCACCCACTCGTCTATAAGTCAAGAAGCAAAAGGCAAGCAGAGAAAAACCTCAAGATGGCACCTCAAGCCAACAGGCAAGGAGTCAGCACAGGGTGGCATTGCCAAGCCCTCCTGTGTAGTAGGGGGCTCCCTGCATGGTCCAGGAAAGTCCAGAGCTGTGGCCATCACTGTCCTGTCGGAAGGAGGGCATCCCTGCAAAACCCACAGTCTTGTTTTTCTTCCTTGAGAGGGGAAAGGTGGGGGGAATGCACAGACATATGTGAAATCCCATCTGTGCTGTGGCAGTGGTGGGCTGGGGGAAAGCCTGTGGTTGCTGGAAGGTCTCTAGACACCATCTGCTGAGAACTGACTGGAAGCAGTGCAGGGCAAGGTAGGCTTGCAACAGGGCAACCCCCAGCACACCCCATCTTGCCTCCCTCCTGACTATTCAACACCAGCTCAAATAAACATCCAGCAAAGTGTGCCAGGTGGTAGAGAGGGACACCCTTAGGTAGGCCCTGAGGTGGAGCACCATGGATTGATCCATTTCAGTGCAAACCAGAGATCTCCTCATCAGGGCAGGGTTTGCCTCTCTCAGTTGGGTCAGTTGGCCAAAGGTGCAGCATTAAGGAGGAGATCTGAGCTTTGCCTCCCCTGGTTCCATCTCTAGCCCCCCAAAGCTGCAAATCCTCAAATACTTGAGAGACTGTTCTTCCCGGCTCATGCAGAGGAGGTCACAGACCTCAGGCCATTGGCCAAGTCTTCTGCTCCTTGTCCATCTAGGATGAGGGCCAAAGCTGAACAAGACAATCCAAATCAGCATGGAGATAATCTCTGCACATGGATTTTTTCAAGCTGCAATGACAGCTAAGCCCTGCAAATGCCACCCAAGGATAGTTTGGCTCTGAAGCATTCTGGCTCTTCTCATAACTGTAAATTTTAACACCAGAGGGGGGGTGGGAAATGCCTTTTCATATTTACTTTGTCTGTTAAATAACGAGTTTGTGCTGAACGAGCCATGGGGTTTTCCTGCCCTGAAATCAGCTCCAGTGGGCTGTGTAAAACCGTAACATGCTACAAACACCTCATGGTGGCTTGCCTCCTCCCAAGAGTCCTTAGCTGGGAAGAGAAGTGCCCACATGGTGCCTCTTGACAATGCAAAGGGAACACTAAGGCTCTTTTTGCCCCTCCTGTCTCTCCTCAGGAGATGCTGGTGTTCAGACCACAGGCTGCATCCCTGCTTTCCCATCAGTGGAAGCACAGCTTGCTTCTGCCTTAAACACTTAACACACCAATGGCTTAAGAGGCCGTTTATTTTAGATTTCAGTAACTCTGTGACTTCTTCCTGTGGGGAGGGCATCAATATCCATCTGCTTAGAACAGTGCTCCCCTGCCCTGGCCACAGCCAAGGAGCCACAGCTATCTTTTGTGCTGCTGGAAGCATCCTGCCAGGGGGCTCAAGGTGCATTTGAGCTGGGAGGGGGCAAGAACTGCCCATAGATGCCAAGTCAGTTACCTGCTGATTTTTGTCTTCATTCCTGTGCTGCCGTTTGCTGGATTTGGAACAGTGCCAGATACCCAGATATGCTGCAAGCTGCCCACAGCCAGTGCATTTTGCTTGGCTCTTGTCCTTCACCAAGCCAGAAACACTGGCTGCATCTTTTTCACACTGTTCCCAACAGTCTGGAGCTTCTTGTTTCAGCAGGGGTTGCTGCTAGGTCCAGCTGTACACTCTGCCTTGTCTCTTTTCTTTAGCTGTAGCTCTCCATTTGTGTGCTCTCAAAGCTCACCTTTCTATAGGCTCATGGTAAAACCAATGCCTTCTCTCCCTTCAGCCTCTATGGTGGCAGGGGTTGAGGGATATTTTTTAAGTTTAATTTGTCACAGAAAGAGGATGGGAGAAAATGATGCCTGAGCCTCCAAAAAACCCTCACTTCCAACAGCTCCTCTCTTCCCCTGGAGTGGATCCCCACTCCTCCAGTGCTTCTCTTCCCTGCTCCAGCTTCAGGCTCAGGTAAAGGAATGTCTCCAATGAAACAAAAGATGCCTCACTCTCCTGCTGAAACAAGGTGTAAGGAGCCACTGGCTTCTCTGTGACCATAGAGCAAGATATTTGTGTCCTACTCTTCCCATGTCCCTCACCTGCGCAGCCTGTCCCCTGCATCCCACACACATCAGACCACATGACACTATGCCTCTTCCACCACTGCATCCTGCCACATGCTTGGCCCCAATCCAGCCCCACAGGCCCAGCACGAGGTCCTCATCCTCAGGCCCCCAACACCCTCTCCTTCGTAAGCTCATCCCTCCTCTGAAAACTCACAGGCTGACCATCTCTACCCAGTTCTCCCCTGGTATCTCCCCATCTCTTCCTGGATGTCCCACTGCCAACTCAGGATCATCATAGCAAAAATGGGACATCACCTCCAAGTCCTGTCCACCCTTCTCCAGTGGGTATAGCCATGGGTTTTTTCCCATTCCCCAAACTCCCAACTTTACCACCATGTTCTGCTTCTGTTTTCTTCTCCTTTTCTACTGGAAAATCCACCCATGTGTGAGGTACCTTCAGCCTCATCTATTTCAAGCTCTGGGCTTCACATTTCCCAAATCTCCATCCCAGATCCAGTCCAAGCATGGCATGGCCAAGTACACGGGCAGAGCTGTTTTGACCACATCACCCTCATGCTCTTTACTGGCCATGGATACTTCCATCACTCCCAACTATCTCATTCTCCCTCCCTGAGGCATGTTCAGCCTCACCCACTGCTCCTCACAAAGCAATTAAATCACCGTGAATGACATTAATGATGCTGATGGAGCAGAAGTTAGCACTTGCATCCTTCCCTCCCTCACACCATCAGTGAACATTACAGCAAATCCATTTGCATATTCTTTCAGCAATGAGCACAGTAATTCTGTTTCTCCCTCCTGCCCTTTATCCACATGGTTACATCCCTACAGCCAGCTGTAGGGAAGCAAGGTGATGCAGACATCAGGAAACAAGAGTCTAGGGCCACCAAAGGGATACTTCAAGGACAGAATGGTGTCTCACTGCATGGGCAGGTAAAGAAGAGGATCAGTCCTCCTTCGAGCTGCCACACCACAGTAATTGGGAATGATGGGCTTCACATCAGTCTGGCACAGGAGAACCCATGCTAGGGTAACCATCACTTCCACCTGCACTTACTGAAGATGTCAATGGTGCCTTGGCCATGCGGAGTGTCCTTCAGCAGCACAAGGCTGCAGCACAAGGCCATGCTGAGGGACAGACACCCAGCGGAGCAGAGCCTTTGACCGCAGCATGATACCGTGTCGGCAGAAGGGCGCCCAGCCAGCGCTCCTCAGAGAGGCCTCCCGACCCTCACTGCCAAAATCCTGTTTTAATCACAGGAAAATAAATTGTGCAACCTGCCTTGGACTGAATTGTAACACTCAGAGTGGGCTGAGGACAGGAAGGGGCAGGAGTTGGCCTGAGGATCAGGCCCTGCATCACAGCATTTAGGCTGGACCACACTAACAGCTGGTGCTTGAGCAGCACCTTTACCAGGCTCTGCCCTTCTCATCCCTCACAGGTATTCCCAGGGTGTTTCTGCAGCCACCAAGCTCCTACTCAGGGACCCAGAGATGCAGCCACATGCAAGCTCCATCCTTGTGCCTCTGCTCAGTCCTCAGGAGCTATGATCTCTCCTAGGCTGGCTTCCAGACCTGGCAACACATTCCTTCTCCCATCCCAGACCTGACCATTAGTATTTCCTCAAGTGCATGTGCAAGGAGTGTTGCCTGGGTGAGCTCCATACTACTGTGGATCCCCTAACTGCTCTGGCAGTGCCTCAACACTAGGCGTTTGGTCCAAAGCAGCTAAATGATCCATCAGGATCCTCTCCTTCCAGCTCTTCATCATCACCAGTAAAAGCACTAATTGCAAGCCTTAATTAGAATCATTTGCTCAGCAGTGCAAAAAATTAATTCACCCAAAACCCCTCAGTGGCTGTTGAGCCCACTTGCCCCTCCTGGCTCTGGTCTAGGACAGTTGTTGCATTATCACAGCTTTGCTTCTGTAATTTACATGGGCAGACAGTGATGGGACCATGGGAAACAATTTTAAGATAAAAGAGGAGAGATTTAGATTGGATGTTAGGAAGAAATTCTTTACCCAGAGGGTTGTGAGACTGTTACAGCAAGGCTTAATAACAAGGGGGTAGAAAATGCAATGGCCTCTTTGTTCAGGTGTCTCAGGTTCCCTGAGCTGGGGGTAGCCAAACTCAGTCCACAAGAAGGTCTCACCACCACCTTAAACCCTTTCCAAAGGAAGACTATCAAGCAGGGTGGCAAAGCAGGCAACCAGCAGGTAGGTAATCTGTCTTCACCGGTAACTGTACTGTAGTATAGGAACTGAAACTGTGATGACTGGTCACCTCTCACCTGTCTTATCATCCCCAGGTGCCCACAGGTGATCTCATAGAGGTACATGAACCACTGCCAGAACTATACACCTACTGCTTGATCACTAACTCAGAGCTCAATGGACTGTGACTTCTTCCCTACACCATAATCTGAGAAGCCATTAACTTCTCCAGCTCACATCCTTTGGTCTGCAAGATGATTTCAGCTACCTGCATGAACATCATTGTTTTGCTGGTTCAGAAACAAGAGATGCACGACTCCCCCCACATGTCAAGGAACTGTCAGAAAAATTGCTGTGGTCAGGAAAGGTTGTAGGAACCAGAAGTGCTGCTGCATCTTCCCTCATATCTGCATCTTCCACCAAAGATACCCAGGAGAGCAGCACCTGACAGCATCAAATTTACAGCCTCAAAGTCTCCACTTTTCTGAAGGAGAGGAAGATGGCATATAGAAGTTTATCAGCAAATAGATCTTGAACCCAAGGATTAGAATGTTAAAAGGGAGTTTTCAGGCTGCTTCTGAAAAAAGACAGTCCAGGTGTCCTGTTGTACTCCAGAATTGCTTGTTGAGCTACTGTCCAGAGAGGAAGTTATGCAGAAAATTAAACGTAGCGGGGTTATAGAGGCCTTCAAACTTGGCTGTAAAACAAGATGTACCACAGAAATATAGAATATGTTCAGAGCAGTGCAGAGGGTCAAGGCACTGTGGCTACTATGTAGCGTAATTTCAAGAGTGAAAAACCATGGAATTTGGGGAGGGGGGGGGAAGGGAAGGATCAGTATTCACGTGGCATCTCAGAATTGCCAGGGGTAACAAGACCTTGCGCAGACTAGCTCCATGAGGCCAGTACAAAGTGATGGTCTGCCTGCAGCCACTTTCAAGGACACCATGAAGATCACAGAATCACAGTGTGGTTTGGGCTGGGAGGGACCTTAAAGCTCACCTCATTCCACCCCCCGCCATGGGCAGGGACACCTTCCACTTGACCAGGTTGCTCCAAATCCCATCCAACATGGCCTTGGACATTTCCAGGGATGGGGCAGCCACAGCTTCTCTGGACAACCAGTGCAGAATGATGACACTCTCAAGAGGTCTGGGACCACAAGGGAAGAGTGGGACAGACCAGACCCCCAGGATGCTGTGAAGAAAAGTGAACTTTGAGATGACCATGGGGAAAAGGCAGAACAACCAAAGTGAAGGAGCAGCAATGGAAACCTTGCAGATTGCTCATCTGGGACCTGGTCTGGGGTTAGTGCTCTGCTACCTTGGCCAGCTGAAAAATAAGCAACCATTTAATTTCCATCAAGAAACCAGCACATCTGGGAGGGCCTCAGAGCTGAGTTAGATGCAAAATAAATCAGTCCTTTGTGCCTTTTTTCTCAATAAAGTCACTTTATCATCTCCATTTTCCATGTGTCACAGCTAGGAAATGTCAGACTGATAAGGAATGCCACTGGGATTATGGTGACCTTGGAGCCCCTGCTCTGAGGTGCCTGCAGGTTCAGGAAGTCATGGCATCAATTAACATTGCTGTTAGACTTTTTTCTTTACCTTCTCTTGGTTAGAGAAGGCTGGTGTCTATCATTGTACCTGCAAATCCCACAAAGGTTAGAACACAGTCCTGGTCTCCTTGGTGAGTGCCAAAGGCACAGAAACCATGATAAGAGAAGGCACTCATTGGGTGGGAGAGCACCTTCCAGCACCATGGCTGTGAGAGAACTGCCATCCAAGGACATTGGCAGGTGAAGGTGCTGGAGGCAACAATATACCATTTAGGGGAGCAGAGGTCAGGACGAAGATGTAGCTGAGGAGGCAAACAGAGATTTCAGAGCTGTCCAGGCAGAAGGCTCTGAGCAGAGGCAATGGTAGAGGTATTGCCACTTCCCCAAGTGCTCCCTGAGTTTCTCAGCCAGCAAGAGCTGGAAACATCCCAGAACCAAGCAAGCAGCCCAGGAAAAGCTGATCTCCGGGCTAATGGGGAGGGTGCCTGGAGAGCAGGTGAAGACAAGGTTGTAGAAGCCAATTAAGAGTGAGGACAGTGGGACACATCTATTTGAAATCCTCCTGCATGGCTCTGCCACAGTTTAAGAGCAGCCTTTGGAAGTGCCCAAGCTCTCCTAGCAGAGTAGTTTCCCAGCTGCATCCCATGCATCTTCCCATTGTGCCAAGACCCATTTGCCTACATGCTTCCCTGTGAAGAAAACCTCCCAGTGCTATGGAGGCAAGAGCAGAAGCACCTGGTTGGGCAGACAGAGAGCAGTTGTTTCATCACAGCTAAAGAAGTGCTCCGCCCACCAGAGATTTGGGATGAACCCAATTCTGCCATGGGGCTGAGCACTCACAGGACACTGAGGAGGAAGCAAAGGATACAGCACTCAGTCAGGAATGGCAGTGGGTGTTCCACAGGTCGTCTGAGCATGAGGGCCATGTCCAGGGACGTTCTGAGCACAGTAACAGACTCTGCACATGTTTTTCCAGCCAAAGGCAGCTCAGAAGGGTCTGTTCTGCACTCTGATACAGCAGAGGCCCTGAGCTTAACTCTGAGAGTATAATAAAATCCCCTCTAACAGACAAATTCACCATGGTCCTAATGATACCAACCCCTTTTTTTCCTTTGCAGTAACCAATGGGAAAGTCACCTCAAGCTGGCTTTGCCCCATCCCATTTCTGTCTCCATTTCTCATTTCCTTCTATCCAACATTACCTTCCAAATTCCTACTTTGATCCTTGGATAATTCAAACATGTTGCATTGTTTTACAAACTGTGTTATTTTATCCCTTTCACCTGCCACTTTTCTTTTAGGTAAACACTCATAACTCCCAACATATCACTTTAACTCTTTGACTGTCACTGGAAATTGAACTAGCTGAGACTTTCACAGGGGAAATTCTTTCTTCTCCTTTTCTTCTCTGTTTCATGTGTTAAGCCAAGCAAAATTTCACCTGCCTTACCAATGTGTTCAGATCATTTTACTTAAGCTCTGCCCAATAGTTTTACCAACTTCTGACCGTATTGTCTTTGTCTAGGCCTCATTTGTGGTGTAAAGCTGTCTTAATCACAGCTCCTTGTTGAGACCTACTTATTTCTTGCCCAAACCATCACCTCTCAGGATGTGAAGGCCCTGAGCTGTGCACAGGATACAAGATTCATGTACACCCCCAGCATACGTTCCACCAGTTTCCCATCCCAATGCAGTGAGCATGGACAGCACCATGAGCAGGAGGTGAGCAAAACACTCCCAAATGAGGAGCATTTTCCTGATGCTCCTCCCACACCACTGCCATCACCCAAAGTCCAGCCCTGCCTTGTCCTCACTGTTGGATTTGAGCTCAAAGATGCTCCAGCATTACATCTTGCAAATCAGCAGAGTCCAGGCAAGCCAGAAACAACCCATGGTGGAGTTGGAGAACAACAAACACAGCAAGCAAAGGGAAAAAGTTGCAAGCTACAGTTCCCCTACAAATAAAAATCAGGAGCACTTCACTCCTCATTCTCACATCCATCACCAGGGATCCTTGTTCAGTACCTTGTGCTTAGTTGAGCCTGCACTCCTCAGGACCCAGATCCACCTCCTGTAATCATGGGATCAGCTAAACTATCTCAAATCCTTCAAAACATCTAATCCATTCAGTCTTCCCAACCTTAATCTGTTTTGTTTCCCCTAACTTCCTTTGGGACACAGGATCAAAGGGGGTTTTTCTTACAGTTTGCGAAACAGGGTTTTGCTTCTGCCTGCAAAACATCCTGCAGGATATCCTACTTTGGCTAAGTGCTCCTCACTGCTGGGCCACTGCAGCCAGCAGCCCGGTCCTCTGTCTCCCATGCACCATTACCATGTTCTCAGTTTGGATGCCATCCCAGTCCCTAGGGGCTACAGAAACATGTCATGTACAAGGCAGGTGAGGTGGTGTGGAGAGAAGCGATTTGAGCACAACTTTTCTGTTCCCATGAGAAGACATCTCCTGACATCTATCAGTGGATGCTGTCACCTTCTTCCAGGGCCACCTTCACCAATCTTTGGTCACCATTTTGAGGAAAAGGGCCACAGCATGAAGGTCTTGGGAAGTCCCACAATAACTGTGGACCTCCTGGCCTGAGTGTTCTGCCATGAAGCCCACATATTGCATCTCCTCCTCACCAGCACCATCCCAAACCAGATCTCAGGAGCTAACAGTGGGACCAGATGTAAAACAGCTCTGCCATGAGGGATGGCTGTTTGGAAACAGCTCACAAATCAGGGGGGATCACACAGCCCTCTGAAAACTGCTGCTGGCTGCTTTGCCATAAGCCTCAAAAGGCTTCTGGGAGGTGCCTGGGTTAACAGGGCTGCTCCACTAAGATCCTCCGGCTCAGCCAGGGTCACAGCATGCCTCTCTCAGTCATCTGTTTCCCTCCAGTCACCGAAAATGGGCTCAAAGTTTGTACAGATGGTGCCTAATCCCCATTTGGACAATAGGTGTTTGGGCTTTTAAAGGACCATTACTGAAGGAAAGCAGGAGCAGGGAGAGGAGGGTGGGAGAGGGCACAGGCAGACCAGCAGGATGCAGGCCAGCAGGGCAGCAAGCCAGGTAGGGCTAAGCATCCAGCAGGGATGAAGCCACAGGGCAGGTATCCTGGTTTAGCCCACAGAGGCTCAAAGCAACAGTCCATGCTAAATGTCAGAGGCATGAGGACCAAGGGACCAGGTCCACCCCAGAGACCTGAGTCTGCCTGGGGTTTTCAGTCCTTGATATGGCACAGAGCCCTCTCCCTGCACATTGCCCTAGGGTCAACATGCCTTGGGTCAGCAGCATGGTCATGGCTACATGAAAGATGGTGGTAGGGTTGGTGGCCTCTTCCCAAGGCCAGATTAGCACCTGGTAGCACCTCCTCATGCCCTAGACCCCACCCAACTCTGGGAAAGGACATCCCCTCCCACCAGGATGGACAGCTGATGCTGAAAGAAACAGTGGTGAAGCTAACCTGCTCGAAGGGGAATGACGCTGTGTCCAGCCCACAAAGGTAAATGCTCAGCACTCCACAACCAGCATCCACGGTTTGGGTGCCAGCATGCCTGGAGATCACAGAAACAGTCTGTACAACACACAGGGTGGTGCTTTCAAGGTCTCTCCACTCCTGCTTGCCCTCAACTAGGCTCATATAAAGGTAAGTGAACTCTACCACCACCCCAGCCCTGAAGCTATGACAGGGACGAGGTGCAGTGGAAGGACAGGAATGGAGGGGGCCAGCTCATGCATGAGCAAAGGAGAAGCCCTTCTGTGAGGCAAATCCTCCATTCCCACCACTTGTCCTTCCCAGCCACCATTCCCACCAGTCAGAGCACTGAGAGAATTACAAACAATCATGAGAGCAAACCCAGGTGATCCAATGCAGGAAGAACCAGCAGGGCTCAGCATGGGGATTGGGGCTGGGAAAGCCTCTTCCCCACCAGTTCCCCATCTCCATCTCAGAAGAGATGATGTGGGGCAGGAAAGGGGCTTGCTCTCTCTCCACCTAAAACAGAGCATCACATCTCCATACTGGGGCTCCTGAGAAACAGGGTCACAGCCGAAACACATCCACTCCCTACAGATTCACTGGGGCTGATGCAGTCAGGAGAGGTGAGATACCAAAGTTCTGAGAGCGCTGAGCAAAACAGCATGGGGCCAGCCTTCCTCCCCAGCCACACTTGCTGTCCCCATCATACGTCCGTTTGACACAGCCCCACACTTCAGAAGCAATTAGCAGCCAAATTGAACACATTCCCAGCATGGCAGGTCCAACACAAACAGCACAGGCTGGCCCGTGCTCCACACCTCCACACATTTTAGAGGGCCAGGGTGTCCCTGCCAAGAGCAACACAAATAACCCACTGCTTGTCCAGGTTAAGAAGCAGCCCTGGAGGGCTGGAGCACGATGGCTGAGGCTGAACTTTGCTGCTGGCTCCTACAGCAACAGAAAAGCAGACTCTGTTACCTGGCACATCAGGAGGGAGGCAAGTACAAGGGTCCGTGTATGCAGTGCCTATCCTGAGGGCCTCTGGAAGAAATGTGAGGGTGGGGGGCAGGCAGCAGGGGAACCCCAAGCCAGGGCACAGAGGTGTTTCGTGGAGAAGAGACTTGCAAACGGCACCTGCAGAGTGTTTATCAGCCCTGCCGAGGCTCCAACAGCTGAAATAACAACCTGGGGAAAGAGGGAAAACACTGCTTGGCTAGGCACTGCTGGGATGCAGGCTGGTGGGTCACCACAAGGATCAACCCATCCCCTCTGGAGCCAGGACGTTCCTGGGTCTGGTGACAGTCCTTGGCAGGGTTTTGCCACTCAGCCAAGGCCTCCTGCTCATGTTAGAACCCAGTTAATGCAGCAGTTCAAGCAAGGCAGACAGGCTTTTCTGAGGCACATCACAATTTTGGGTGAAACAGGTTAAAACCAGGCCCCTCCTCTCCAGGGACATTGTGTGAAAATGAAGGGACCCAGGCTGCTCTCCAGGAGACTGACAGCCGAGGACAGCAGGCACAATGGCAGCAAACCCTGCCCCTTGGCATGCCAGTGTGCATCAGGCCAGCTCTGTTTGGAGCCGTTTGGCACCAGGCACTGCACAGTTGCTGCCAGACCAAGATGCCACTTGTGCATCCCCAGCAGGTCAGAGCTGCCTGTCTTGTGCAAGCACGCTGAGACAGCTGCACAGTAGCAGCCAGCACACACCAGAGCTGGCACACCCGGAGATGTGTTGGGAGCAGTGTGGGAAAGAAGCCAGTGGGAGTATGGTGGGGCTGAAAACTGTGTTTTGCCTGGGATCAGCAGGTACTGGGATCCCAGATGGCATTAGAGAAGCTGTGATCTCACTGTGCCAGCTCCTCCTCACCTTTCACTGCACTGGAGCTGTACTTATCCCACCCAGCATCCATGCCAGGACATGGCCAGGATCATGCTGCAGTCATCTGCTGGAGGAAAGATGAGAGCTATGTCACCAAGGAGTGTCCACAAATCCACATTTCCCATGTATGGTCAGGGACAAACCCCTGCTTCCATGGGGTCCTTTCAAGTACACTTGGACAGGCAGGGGCTTGCTGCCCATCCTGCCCAACCAGCTCCATGACCCAGCAGTGGAGTAACCGTGACCCCCTGAAGAGCTGGGTTCAGACAGCCCATCTGGACACAGCTGCTGTCTCCCAGGGTCACAGTGCACACACAAGCTCTTGGCCAACAGACGCTTGGTTCTCTGAAGTGAGCAGGGGTCTCCAGCCCATGGTGCTGCACACAGCCAGGGATTCACCCCATCAGAGCAGTGACTGGCTTGGGACAGATTCCTCCCCCATGCTGTAAATCAGAGACACTGCCCCAAGAGGATAATGGAGAGGTCCCAGGGTCAAGCTGTTAAATTCCTGTCTATGTGGAGTCTTAAGCTGGCCTGTGATCTTGGTCAGGTATCCCCATGCTGGACCACCTGGTGGCATTCAGCAAACGTCTCAGTGCAAGCATCCCAAGGACCAGTGCAAGCATCCCAAGGACTGGGGGCTGCCAGGACCAGGGGGGCTCAAAGGCTGCCAGCAAGCACAAAGCAGCCCCTTTACCACCTCTGCCCAGCCCCTGGGCTCCCTCCTACAGTGCCTGTGGGTGCCCAGAAGCTTCCAGCCCCACAATCATCTGCAAAGCCACAGAAGAGGAAAATATGAGGCAGCCAGGGCACAAGCTGGCAGATGGATCAGGGGTTGGAGGCATGTTTGGCAGTGGGAGAGCCAGACCACCAAACCTAGCAGGACCAAGCTCTTCCTGAGCACTTACCCCAGGCAGCTGGGCTGGGAAAAGGAGCCAGAAAGAGGACCTGGGAAATTACCCAGAACCAGGCCTGCCAGCCTGACCATGGAGCAAATCATCTTGAGTGCTATCACACAGCACATACAGGACAACCCAGGGATCAGACCCAGCCAGCAGGGGTTTAGGAAGGGCAGGTCCTGCTTGACCAACCTGCTCTCCTTTTATGACCAGGTGACCCACCTAGAGAATGAGGGGAAGGCCGCAGATGTCTAACTGGACTTCAGCAAAGCCTTTGACAGGGTCTCCCATGGCACACTCCTGGAGAAGCTGGCAGCCCACAGCTTGGACAGGTACATCTTCACTGGGTGAAGATGAACTGGCTGATGGCTGAGCCCAGAGAGTGCTGGGAGACTGTGCTGCATCCAGTTGGTGGTCAGTCACTAGTGGTGTCCCCCAGCCGGATCAGTGTTGAGTCCAGTCCTGTTTAATACTTTTATTGACCTGGATGAGGTGATCAAGTATACCCTCACCCTCAGTAAATTCACAGACAACACCAAGTCAGGTCAGAGTGTTTATCTGCTGGAGGGTAGGAAGGCCTTGCAGAGAGACCTGGAATGGCTGGATAGACGGGCTGAGACCACTTGCATGAGGTTCAATAAGACCAGGTGCTGGGTCCTGCACTTTGGCCACAATAACCACATGCAGCACTACAGCAGAGTGAGTGGAAAGTGGCCCAGTGGAAAAGGATGTGGGGGTGCTGGTCGACAGTGGCTGAACATGTGCCAGCATGTGCCCAAGAAGGCCAAGGTGGCCAAGAATGCCAATGACATCCTGGCCTGTATCAGGAAGTGTGGCCAGGAAGGCCAGGGAAGTGATTCTCCCCTTTTACTGGGCACTGGGAGGCCACACCTCAAGTGCTGTGTTGAGTTCTGGGCCCCTAAATTCAGAAAGGACATTGAGGGGCTGGAGCAGGTCCAGAGAAGAGCAATGAAGCTGCTGAATGGTCTAGAGCACATGTCCTATGAGGAGCAGTTGAGGGATCTGGTGGAGCTCAGCCTAGGGAAAAAGATGCTCAGGGGGCACCTTCTGGTTCTCTACAACTCCCTGACAGGAGAGTGTAGCCAGGTGGGGTCAGGCTCTGCTCCCAGGAAACCAGCCCAGGGAGGTGATGGAATCACTGTCCCTGGAGGCGTATAAGGAACTCAGTGCTATGGTCCAGTTGACATGATGGTGTTCAGTCACAGCTTGGACTCAATGACTTCAGAGGTCTTTCCAACCTAATTGATTCTGTGATTCTGTGGTTTAGTGTCTCCTCAATGTATTCCAGTGTGCCCAGTGGCTGGGACTGGGCTCCTGCCATATCCCAGGGTCTTATCCTCTGCAAGGTGGACAGGAGGATGAAGGAAACTGTAAGTACAAAACATGGCTGGAGATGGTCTATACAAATGCCACAGCAGTGACAGCTCATTTGTGGAATGTTGTGCAGGCAGCTGAACTCCTAGGACATCTACCCATCAGATTCCCACCCTACCCACACAATATCTTCAGGGACAAGGAAAGAGCCAGGCACACAGAGAAACAAACCTCCAAAAGCCATGACTGAACAGTCTACCCCAAACTCCAGGCCAGCTGAGACTGATCAGCCATGCCACAGAGCAAGACTAACCCAGCATTGCCACAGTTGCAGAGACAGAATGCATGATTCCCTTGGAATTAGGGACCAGCATGCTGCAACCACTGCTCAGGCTTGTGAGAGCTTGGAAAAAACAGTGTTTCCATTTTGTCTTGGTTCCCAGATGCTAGCACCTCCACAAAACAGAGGAGAACCTCAGCCAGAGATGCCAATATACAGCCAGCCAGCTGGGCATCAGTCTCTGGTGTTGGCTGTGTTGGGGGTGTTTGGTCTTTCAAGCTTTGACAGCACCCATGACGATCAAAATGATCCTTGTTGTCACTGTAGTGACATCAGGACAGATGTCAGTATTCATTCTGCCCATGCCTGTGCCTTCCAACCAGCCCTCAGGAGGGAAGCAGGCAAGGAGCCAGAGCTGGCAAGCTCAGTGAGCAGATTCAGGGACTTTTTGGATGGGACAGTGTCAAAAGACTGACAGACCCAGCTGTATACTAGAGCCCTGGTTCCCTGAGCTGCTCCCAGGAATGAAAACACGATGACACAGACCTTCCCAAAACAGCACCCTGGTCCCAAGACATGCCCACAGGTCACTGGAGCCAGCAGTGGCTCCTCCAGTGTCACTTGTTTTTATGTTCTCCCCCTTACTCATCCTCATTTTCCAAGACTCCGGGACCCAGTGTTGGTCTTTGGATATGTACATCACTGATACAAAGCTGCAGGATTGCTCAGATAGGAGCCTAGATCCCCCAGCTTTCTCAGGGTGCCTTGGGGGTTGGTGCTGAGAGACAAGGGCATGCAGCAATGAACATACAGCACATGGAGTCTCCCCTACAGCTCCAGCTGTGGCAGGACCTGCAGGGTACACCATGCTTTTCCAGCATGACTTCCTAGCTCTACCCAAGATAGTAAAAAAAGGCATCTGGCACACTGTCATGCTTTAACCCCAGCCAGAAGCCAAACCCCTCACAGCCACTCGCTCACTCCCCCACCAGCGGGAGGACTGGTGAGAGAATTGGAAGGGTAAAAGCTGGAGAACTTGTCGGTTAGACAAAGACAGTTTAATAGGGAAAGCAAAAGCCACACTCACAAGCAAAGAAAAACAGAATTCACAGCTTCCCATGGGCAGGCAGGTGTTCAGCACCTCCAGGAGAGCAGAGCCCCATCCCACAGGGATGCAACTTGGGAAGACAAGCACCAATACTCTAAATGCGCCCCCCCCTCCCTCCTTCTTCCCTCCTGCTATACATATATATATACATGTATACCTGTATACATGTATACATGTATACATGTATATATGTATATATGTATATATGTATATGTGTGTGTGTGTGTGTGTGTGTGTGTGTATGTGTGTGTGTGTGTGTGTGTATGTGTGTGTGTGTGTATGCAGACACACGATGTCATGTGGTCTGGAATATTCCTTTGATCAGTTTGAGTCACCTGTCCTGGCTGTGCCTCCTCCCATCCTCCCATGCACTCCTCTTCCACAGCATAGCCTGATGAATAGCAGAAAAGGCCTTGGCCCTGTGTAAGCCCCACTCAGCAATAACAAAAACATCTCTATATTATCAACCCTGTGTTCAGCACAAATCCAAAACACAGCTCCACACCAGCCACTATGAAGACAGTTCCCTCCACTCCACTCAAAACAAGCACACAAAGACAGGGAATAACGTGGCTGTAGCACAGGGGCTCCGTTATCAGTACACAACTAGATGTCCTTCCTCAGAAGCAGGGAACAGGCAAGGAATGGACTGGCAATCTGGATTCACTCATGACACTTGTGTAGAGCACACCTGGAACAAAACTGGGGCACTGGGGCTGGGCTATGACTCTGCCAGCCAAGGCAAAGGTAGGAGCCAGACTTACCTCCACCTCCAACACAACAACCACCTTGGCATCACTGCACCTGCAATGCACCTCTGAGTATACATATAAGTGCTTCCACAGATTTTAAGTTGGGAAAGGGCACTGGACATAACCCTTGGCTCCAGTAATGGCATCGTAACTGGCTCAAAATGTTTTCAGCGGCTGCCATCACCCTGGAACTCCCCACAACAGAGACAGTCAGTGCTCCATCCCCTTCCCATACTAAAACTCTGTCTTGGAGGCAGTATCCTGAGCCTCTGTGCTTTGGAAAGGGAGGCCACAGCCTCAGCTAACCCTCAGTCACACAGCAGGGATTTCTGTCACCAGATTTCCTGCCGTCTTCATCAGGTTGACCCCACACAGGACAGGAGCAGCAGTCTGAGCAAGCAGCACCCTCAGTTCACAGTGTGCTGTGTGAAGTTTTAAACACCGCAACAGCAAATTGCACCTTCTGCAGAGCTGGAGCCCCCCATGCAAACTCAGTTATCTTTACAACCAAAGCTGCAATCTTCCTGAGAATGAAATCAGGTCTGTTATACGAAGACTATTGTTTTCAAACCTAAATTGCTGTAGGTCACAGGAGGGCAAAGGAGGCGGAGATCTATGATCATCCATTGTTTGGGTGGGTTTGTGCAAAACAGTTTGAGAAATTAACCCATGTTGGAGCCGGGCTGAAGCCAAGACAGGATGAAACTAGAGGGGAGCAGAGTAAGGGGAAGACAGTTGAATGAGGAAGGCTGAGCAAGGAATCAAGCTGCAGAGGAGAGCCTGCACCATGCAGTAGACAAAGACCTCAGGAAGGACTAGAGCAAAATGGCCTTAAACTGAAAGAGAGTAGGTTTAGATTAGACATTAGGAAGACATTCTCCCCCATGAGGGTAGTGATGCCCTGGCATAGGTTGCCCATCCCTGGAAATGCTCAAGGCCAGGTTGGACAGGGCTTGAAGCAACCTGGTCTAGTGGGAGGTGTCCCTGCCCATGGCAGGGGAGTGGAACAAGATGAGCTTTAAGGCCCGTTTCAGTCCAAACCTCTCTGGGCTACTATGAAAAAGCAGATGTGAAGGCTTTTCTGCATCCACTGTCAAGTTCATCACTGAAGGGTGGCACAAGTACTATATGCACGCCACACATCCCACTAGCACTGTGGACATAACACATGGTCCAGACCCCTCCTCTTTCCTATCAGGGTTAGGAGTGAATATGAACACACCTCAGTCAGACCAGGTCGCCCCAGACCAATCATGCCCTATTCTGTCTCCAGACAGGGCTGAGGAACAGGACAAGCTTGATCAGGGCACGAGGTCAAAGCTCACTCTTTTAAAAGCCCCTCAAGCAACATAATCCCACCTTCAAAGCAAGGATGTTCTCTAGCTATGGCAGCTGAGCTCCAGCCAGACACCACAGCCAGGTTTTCAAAGGTATTTCAGTTCCTCATCATACAGAGGCATCATACAGATTTTCAGAGGCACCTCAGTGCATCCATCAATGTCCTGAATTACTGAGGCATCTCAAAAGTCTCCTGCTCTGCTGCAGCAACAGCCACATCCCCATGTTCCCTGGCCAGTATCTGTAACTGGTAGCAGCTCTTCTATGTCCCATGAAACTTGTCAGCTTGGCAGACTCCAGCTTCATCACTCTCAGCAGACAGAAGGTGCTCCCACTATTTCCCTGAACCTCAAAGGAAAAGTCCCAGCCTGGAAACTCATGCAGCACTGTCTCTTCATGCAAAAAAGGCAAGAAGGCCAGGAGCCAAAAGTGGGGAGAAGCACTGATCTGCTGGCAGCGTACTCCCTCAGATAGGTTTGTCTCATCCAATTTACAGCACTCTCTTTGACCAAAGAGGCCAAACCACCCCAGGTTCACAAGGGCTAAAGACAATAGGGGACAGCACTGAAGGGACATCTACAGAGATAGGGTGTCTGGGCAGCATTCTACCCACTCTGGACCATCGAATATCCTGAGCAGGAAGGCATCCACAAGGATCATCGAGTTCAGCTCCTGGGTCTGCACAGGACACCCCCAACAATCCCCCCCTGTGCCTGAAAGCATCATCCAAATGTTCCTGGAGCTCTGGCAGCCTTGGGACTATGACCATTCCATGGGGAGCCAGTTCAGTGTCCCAACCACCTGCTGAGGGAAGAACCTTTTCCTAACATCCAGTCTTAACCTCCCCTGACACAGCCTCATGCCATTCCCTCAGGTTTTGTCACTGGTCACCAGAGAGCACAGTTCAGAACCTGCCCCTCCACTGTCCCTTGTGAGGAAGCTGTGGACTGCAATGAGGTCTTGGATCGGGGTACCTGAGGAAGTACCATAAAGCACTCCTCAGGGACACAGCATCAGGGCAAACAGTTGCTGAGGATGTGCTTGCTTAGCAGCAGTGGAGGAACCCACACTGCTCAGCAGTCAGTGGAACAAACTACCCCACTAAATCCCCAAGCCTCTCTCCTCTTCCTCTTGGTCCTCTGTAAAGCAGGGTTGGGCTCATCTGGAGGAAGCCAAAACCCAACAGCAGCAGCAATGGGTGCACAGCTGGATGTGGCTCACTCAGCCGATGCAACAGCCCTGGCACAGCTATAAACAGCTCAGCAGCTTGTGCATGCCCCGGTATTGATGTTATACAAAGGAGATGGAAACATAAATGACTGCATTGCACCCACAGCCAGAGGCTGCTGGTGCAGACAGCCCCAGCAAAAAGAAATCCAACTCCTCCAGCCCCCTCCTTGGCACTGGAGCCTCGGACCGAGCTGGCCAGGAGCGAGCAAAGCCTTTACATGTTTGCCATCTAGTGGGCTGTGGACAGCCTGACAGGGGCTGTCCTGAGAGCCGGGATTCACCTCTGCCTGGGGCACAGCGGTGTCCCCGCTCAGCCCACTGATCCTCTGCGGTGCAGCCAAGACAGCGAGGTGCACCAGCACCTTGCAAAGCATCCTGCACATGAGAGCCCAGCTCTGGGACAACGTGGCTCGGAACAACATCCATCAGGGAAAGGGGGTTGTGCTTACATGGTGGGAGCCCAAAAATCCACCCCAGGCAGCTACGGTGGTGCCATCACAGCTGACACCACAAGCTGGGTACGAGTGTGGATCTGCTGGAGGGCAGGATCATTCTGCAGAGGGATCAGGACAGGCTGGATTGATGGGCCAAGGCCAATTGCACAAGGTTCAACAAAGCCAAGTGCCGGGTCCTGAATCTGGGTCACACCAAACCCAGGCAGTGCTCTAGGCATGGGAAAGAGGCTGGAAAATTGCTGGGCAGAAAAGGACCTGAGGGTGCTGAATGTGAGCCAGTGTGTCACCAGGTAGGCAAGAGGCCAAGGATCAGGCAGCAACTGTCCCCCTGTGCTGGGCACTGGTGAGGCCCTGCCTCAAATCCTGAGTGGTTCTCATGAAAGCAAAGACATTGAGGGGCTGCAGTGTGCCCAGAGAAGGGAACAGAGCCACAGAAGGGTCTGGAGCACCAGGAGCAGCTGAGAGAGCTAGGGGTCCTAAGCCTGGAGAAAAGGAGACCCAGGGGTGACACAGTAACCCCACATGCAACAGGAAAATTGAAAACTACCAGCCCAAATGCTGGATTTGATCCCAGGTAAAGTCCCATGACCAGAGGAGTGGACTCCATGATGAGGTTGGCTGCACAGGGCCCAGCAACCCAAGTGCTGAGCAGCAGTGTGAAATTCCAGATTATTTCCTGCAGCCAACTCCCTCTCCACCTGTTCCCCCACTGCACGTAAGTGACAAATTCCCACCTGTTATCCAAGCACATCCCAAATCAATGACCAGTATGTCAAACAAGGAAAGAAGAAGATAGTGTGCAAAACATTTTCAGGTTTATTTTAAGCAGGCTTTAGCTATCAGCCAGCACCTTCTGGGATGGCTGGCCCTCGTTTGCCATAGGAGACTTATTTTTTTTCTGTTTCCCCTTTTTCATTAATTCAAAGGAAAAAAAAAAAAAAGGCCTGCAGCCTCACAGCATCCCTGGAGCTTGGGTACCACCACCAGAATCTGTGCAGAAGTCTGCATTTATGTGCCTGAGGTAAAATGTGCTGGCCAGCCAGCCTCACCAGAGCTTGGTGGGCTCATTTCTTCATCCCCAAATAAAAAAAATCCCAGCCCTAAAAACACCATGCCTACAGCAATACCTACCTGGTTTATTACTGGAGCCCCACTCCTGGTGCAGAACATGAGCTGGGAAATGCAGCCTCATGGAAAAGGCTTTTTCCTTGTGCTTCAGAGGCAGATCCCTGGAAAGCTGCTACGCACTTCTGTGAGCTGGGGTGAACAGAGGCAACACAGGACAAGACTGTCCCACCCACAGCAAGTCCCAACAGTGAGTGAAGGGTCTCATGTCACACCAGTTGTGCTCACAAATCTCTGATCCACTCCAGCTCCTGTCACACAGCAATGCTGGAAAGCTGAGCAGACCTCATCTTCCACCAGGATCCAACCCCATACACAGTCACGGCTCTCATTACCTCACCCTTTGCTGGCACAAGAGACTCCAGCTCTGAAGCAGGGCTAAATGCCTCCAGGGATCTGGAAAAGCTGTGGCTACCCCATTCCTGGAAGTGTTCAAGGCTGGGTTGAACAGGAGAAACCTGGTCTAGTGGAAGGTATTCCTGAGCGTGGTAGGGGATTTTAATTACCATTAAATTAAAATTACTAATTTAATTTAGTGGGATTTAATAGGACTAAATTACCATTAAGGTTTTTCAAACCCAAACAATTTTAGGATTCTGTGATCTGCCGTAACAACCCCCTTGGTTCCTCAGAATCCCCTGCCATCAACAGTGACTTCAGCAGCCATCTACATGTCCCAGGGCTAGCACCACCAGGAATGAAGCCAGGGATGTTGTGCTCCAGAGTGGGCTGCCAATGTCTCTTAAAACCACATATTGGATAAAAGCAGAGGACACACAGCTCCACCACAGCCTCGCCGCCCCACCCCCTGCTCTCCTGTCTCTGCCTGCTCTGCTTTCCAGAAAGTGGAGTGGATTCACCTCTACAGATGCACCGCGTAGACACTGGCCAGATCTCAAAGCTCACCAGGCTCACAGGAACCATGCCTCTTGGCTGCCTCATGATGCATGATGCCTCAGCAGTTTCTAAAAGTGGTGCCCAACTCAGAATCTCTCCAAGAGAAGGAAAGAAGCTGGAGAAGGCTTCCAGGACAAGCCTTTCTCTTGCTGTAAGCTCCCACATATATCCAAGCATCTTCCTGGGACCCAGCACAGTCCTGCACCTCCACAGTACATGCAGGCTGGATGGAAGGAGCAAGATGCACCCCCTCATGGCTGAGGGGGCTGGAACACTCCTTGAAGGCCAAAGCAGTCACTTACCTTATCTGGAAGACATCAGGTCTCAACTCCTGCAAGCTCCCGATCATTTGATGTTTGTGGTTTCGCCCCCATTAGCCTCAGCTGCATTTAAAGGGAATTGCTTCTCACCCTACGATGACCCTGGGATGTAAGAAGGTTCACAGCCCAGAATGGCACAGGCAGGTGACAGATAGCAAACAACTCAGAAACCATCAAGGAGGAGCCCACCCCACTCTGAGCTCTGGGAAGTGCGCAGCACTGTGCCAGCATCTCCAGTTCCCCTTGGATGCCCAAATGTGAAAGGTGGGAGAGAGGAGATTTGGGAAACACATGATCCAAGCCAGGACTAGCTGCAGATCAGGAGCACAGGGCTTTTTGAAGGTTCCCTCCTGATGAGAAGAAGAAGAGAAACACCATAAAACCAGCAGAGAATTATGAAGGAGGGGGCAAGATAGCCACAGGCTTCACTGCTGCCAGAGCATCTGCCAAGGGAACCTCTGCTCCAATCTGATCCTTCCAAAACATTCAGGAAGGGCCAAGATGTGTGCTTCTCCTGGGGTAAGCTCCCTCCAGCTGTAACTACATCATTGGGAGCATAGAGAGGTCATCACAGCTATGTATGGGACACCAACCTAGACCTAGGTCTCACACTAAATTCAAGGAAGCCTCCTTTCTGACACCCTTCCAGAGCTGGGTGTTGGATAATGCAACCTTTCCCCTCTATCCTCTCTCCTCCCCATGCAATTACAGGTAGACTTTGGGTGAGGACCATCACTCCAAAATAAGAGATGCTGATGCTACCCCACACACTGATCATTGGTAGGTCATCAGTGTCCCGCACTTGTGCATAAACCACTGTAAGAATTGACTCCGTGGGGTTTAGTTATGGGGGTAAAAATAGGGACAAGAGATCTCTAAAGATGAGTTTTAGAACATGAAGGTTTATTGCGAAATAGAGTGGGGGTGAGAGGCCTGTGAGCCGCAAGACACGACTCCAAGCAGGCCAGCAGAAAGGGGTGAGAGAGAGCAGAAAGAAGAGAGCTGAAAGAGAGCGATTTGCCGTTTACAATACAATAAATTGTCTTCTCTGTTGAATATTCAACTCTTCTTTAACCAATCTAAGACAAACTACAAGTCCTACAGCATTTACATACAGCCTATAAGAATCGTCCCATCACCATACGGGGTCATGTTTCTGACCCTTGGACTTGCCTGGGCAGAGGGCATTGTTCTATCAAGAGGGGGGATTACCTGCCCTGGTCATGCCATTGTTCTCTTAGTTACTCTACACCTCGAATCTTGTTTTCATTTCAATCTTGCTCATATTTTCCATATTCTCATCATCTTTTGCAAGGCTATCATATCTGTAAGGCCTTCCTATTTCATCTTCCCTAACAAACCACTTTCACCCAGAACACAGAAGAGCTGCAGTATCCAGCAGCGACGTTTCCTGGGATGTCAGTGCAGTTCCTGTGGACGTCCTGTGTTTTGGTACAGCTCACCTGCTGTAGCTGCTCCCAGGGAAACAACCACCCACCAGACCCTTGGCACACAGGTCTGGGGTCACCCAGCAGGAGCCAGCACACAACCCCACACAGTATGTATCAACTCTGGATGGGGTTTTCAGGGACTGTACAGACAGGACCAGTATATCCCTTGTACCATGGGGTTTAGGCTTCTCCCTCACACACTGAAAACATTCACACAGGCACTTCAGGCTGAGAGTTGCAGCATGAAGAGGGACAGGAGGGTGAGCAGATGCTCACACACTTCCCATGTGTGCAGGCAGCCACCCCAGGCTGCCCTACACAACCCTCAGCAAGGTCCTGATTTCTTCAGAACCAAGGAAAATTGGAAATTCAAAACTAACAGAAGTATTTTCACACGGGCGTCAAGTCCAAAGGTCAGGAACTCAGCAGATATCTAATTTTATGTAGTTTATCCCAGCATAAATACTGATGACAAGAGATTAAAGGTGACTTCAAACCTGTGCGTCAGAGCTCAAGCCCTTTTCTCAGCAGAGAGCCTATGAAGAAGCTGCTGTAGAGACTTCAAGTCTGCATTTTCTTGCTGCAGAACTCCACCCCTCCTCACCTTGGAACATGAGGCCACCTCCCAGGAACCAACCTGTACAACCCTTACAGCCAACTCGTTTAGCACCTCATCAGGCTTTATTAGCAGAACCATGACCCAGGCACCCCTGCAGGTCACCTAGGAAGCCCGAAGGACTGCTGGAGTCGAGCCCACCATGTCCCACCCTGCCAGCTCCTGCTCCAAGGGTCGCTCAACTCCAGAAGGTCCCACTGGCAGCAGAGCCTCTCACGAGCATGTGACGTCAGGAACAGGGGCAAATTCCAATCTCAGCCCTTCTGTCGCAAACCACCAGAGGGCAGCTGGAAACACACCATGGAGAGGCACACACACTGTCATTATTCCATTGCTGAGCATTCCTCTTGCCCAGCTACTGCACCACAGGAACTGCAAAGACACGCCAGCACACACACTCTGCCCTCCATGGGCAAGGAGCTGCCCCTCAGGAAAGCCCTCTGCCTACAGCCAAGAAGTGCCAGGGGCCTGACAGCACACACGGCACAGGGTTTGCGTCCAGCTGGTCCTTAGCTCTCAGGGCTCACAATGACAATTCAAGCCAAAAACCTCCCTGGCATAAGGAAAAGAATTTACTAATTTCCAGGGACCACTACATTACGGGGTGATCAGATAAGTAACTCCTTCGTTATTCTGACCCTTTGCCAAAGCTGAGTAGCAGGCAGAGGGTAGCAGCATCGGGATGGATGTAAAAATATACAGTATCTATACCCAAGAGAACCCAGACAGGAGCCCCGACGCAGATCAGGATTTCCCTTGCTCATCATCCAAGCTCCTCCATCAGTTAATTTATTTTGCATTCAGGCTTTTTTCCTAAGCCCATGGTAAGCTGTATTTTCATCTCACCTCACTATAGTGAGGAATTGATCGGTCAGCATCAGCTTCCAAAGGAACAGGAGAGAGGAGCACTGGATTTGCCCATGTGTTTACCGAAGGGCAGCAGGATCTCTAGCTGAGATAACCTTGTTGAGCTCCCGCCTGCACCAGTACTACTAGCTTCTTGCACAATCCTGAACAAGTCATTTAGGGCAGAAGTTCACAGAGAGCTCCAGCCAACTCCCAGATCATAGTTTCTTTTTCCCCAGGCTCAATTTCAGGAACTGATTCAGCCCATGAAAGGGTCAAATCACCAATGGGCACAAGGTGACAAAACTAGCAGAAATGCACTAGTACGTTTCACTAGCTAGAACTTTATTTTATAGTTTATTCATAGTTTATGTTTATTCATAGTTTAATCAGTTCAGGATTATTCTTTGCAGTTTTCGAAGCAGTAATTTCCTCTTTCATGCTTGATCTTGTTAAAGAGGAACAACAGTGAGGAATGTTTTTCAGAGGAAGCAGAGTGTGGGCAGCCAGGGGAAGCAAAGCAAGACATCTTCCAAGCACAGCACCCCGGAAGCACCCCATGGAAAAGAGCCAGACAGGGAGAGATATATGGTTCACATAAGATAAGGCAGCAGGAAGACTAGGTCAGGTCAGTGCTGACAATGCTCTTGCAAGTACCACTCAGAGTCTGGTTTTAAAAGGAGGCAGCTGCTGCCATCTGCAAATCGAGACCTAGACGGTGGCCAAGTACCAGAGGACACCAATGTCTCTTGGGAACATGACAAAATCATTGGCCTGTTTTTAGCTGTGTAAAGCAGCAAGCAGCAGAGGCAGCAGGAGTAGATGCACCAAGCAAAACCAACCCAACAGCATCACTGAGATTTTGGGGGCCCTTCAAACTACCTCCCATCAGGCCCCAATGACCCAAATTCCATTCTCTACTGAAGGGCAATACTCACTTAGATTTCATCTAGTACGAGTCCCACTATCACAGTCCAAAACCACTCTGAGATGTGAAATAGAGCACATAAAGGACAGAGACTCAGGAGATTTGCACATCAATCCAATGTAACACAGAAGCAGCTGCATAGCTGCATTCTGTCAAATCTCCTTTTTGGGAACTCCTTAGGACAGGAAGGGCAGACACATATAATCCACGTAGAGACAGCGAAGCAAAGACGACCATGCCAGGTCGGACAAACTAGCACACTCCTTGGAAAGCCCTTTAAGGCTACAGGCAGCAACTACCTAGGGGTGCACGGCAGTTTGCATAATGCCATGAAACCAATTGCTCAAAAGCCTTCAGGTGACTCAGTTGTGCTGGGGAAGATGACATTGCTCCTGAAAGTTCTTCTTTCAGAGGTCTTATCAAATGTGCCCACCTCTCCTTACTTGATACACTCCCCATATTTGAATTAGGGCCACACCCCACTATGTATAATGTCCAGCACTGACAGCAAGAACCAGCACATTACTGGGAAGGACAGGGAGGAGAGGAGTGAAGAACACAGCTGAGCTAAAGAACTGCCTTCTTGGAAAGCTGCAGAGTTCAGCCTGTCTCACTAATCTCCCAAACACTTCAATAAAGATGACCCTCACTGCATCTGATGTTCAACAGTACCATTTCTTCCATGGCATAACAGTTTCCCATTGCCTCACAGTGAAACAGGCAAGGGAGAGCAAGAAAAGGCTCATGACTCCAACATACTCCTGATAGTACAGCACAGAAAAGCTTGGAGAGAAAAAACAGTCACCAATTTAATATAATTGTAGCACCAGTCTGCATTACAGCAGCCATGCAGACTCCATGCCTGCACCAGAAGGTACAGAAAGAGCAGGATTAGCTGAATCAGCTTATATATAGTGGGAAAATTCCACATACCAACTAAATCAGCAAGGGAGGGACTGAGCTTAGGGTGTGCTTAAAATTATCTTCTCAGAAAAGCAACTGCTGTCCTGGAGCAGTCTTCCCACCAGTAATCAACCCTCGAGTCCAGTGTCTTGGTGTGCATTTTGGGTGCAAGTATGTCCCCTGCAAGAGGCAGAGCACATTAACAATATCCCTATTTAGTCCTCAATTTCCATATGCCAACTCCATTGACAACAGCACACTGGGAAAATAAACCGATCCATGCTGTTTGTCACTACAGCGCACAGGGGTTTACCTGATACAGCTATAGCGGTCACACTGTGGGCACCCTCCCACCTATTCCCTAACTCTCTATACCAGATCTGCTCTCCTACCTCCTCCCTTGCACTCTTTTTGGTATCAACTTGACCCTGAAAAACAGGGTCCACTAGTTCATCAGGGGAAGTATCATGCAAGATGTCACATTTCCATGCAATTCCTGAATGCAATTGTCTCCCTGTATAGCTTAACAGAGCTGATGTGAAGGACGTGTGGAAACACATCACCCAGGCAGGGAAAAGAGACGATCCCTGCTTCAGAAACAACAAACAGCTGATGAAGTGCCACCTGCTTTGAGTAGCCAACAGAAGCAAGAACTCTGCTCACTACCTTATTAATATTAGGAACTAGAGGTTCACAATGAGAGCCAACCAAAACCCTTAAATCACAAATCCTTGTGCAGGAAGAAATGACTGTTTAGTAAAAGAGTTATGTGAATAACCAAAAGATTTTAGTAAGAAATCGCAGTGTCCCAGTCAATAAAACACAAAGCTGCTCTTCAGCCTCCATGCAGCCCTCAGTCCCTGGAACAACTTTGATACAATTCTCAGGCATCTTTCCACCAGAGATATGTGGCCCTTTCCAAGGGACCCCATTAGCACACGTAAGGCCAAGTTGGACAGGACTTGGAGCTACCTGGTCTAGTGGAAGGTGTCCCTACCCATATCGGGCATGAAATGAGATGGGCTTTCAGGTCCCTTCCAACCCAAACCAGTCTGGGATTCTGTGTAGTAGCTGGTTAAGCAGTCAGTCCAAACCTCATGTACAATTTTTGCTCATGGTACTGTGAGGGTACCTCAGTAGCTCTCACAGGTGAGAAGACAACAGCCCTGAGCTGCAAGTACATCTGCAGAGGCAAATCTGTCAGTAATGTGAGGTAATCCCAGCTAACACCATGGACTGGCTTGCCATACCAGGATCAAAAAAGTGCCACATATTCCTATCTGCCTCCAAGCCCTGTGCTCTCAAACCTGCTAGCTGAAAGTGGCAGTTCCAGAAGGGGAAGCAAGTGATGAATTTGCCTGCTTTTGCTAGTTTTTCATGCTTTCACACAGGAGGGAAGGCAGTCACCATGGAATTCATTCAAGAACCTCTTAATAACCTGGCAAGACAGAACACATCTCACACACCTGGCCTCAGAAAAACCTCTCTACCACACTCCAGCAAAATACAGGCATAGTGCAAAACAGCTCAAGAGTTGTTTGAGCTTGTTTAATCAGTCGCAGGCCTGGGACAGGTACATCCTTGCAGATCCAGGGAGCCGTCAGACTTCTCCAAAGCTAATGCAACACTAAGAGGAAGGAAACAGCACCGTTCCTTGAAAAGTATGTTTTTCCATCATCCAGTGCCTCCTGGATTCCCTCCAGAGCCAAGTTTACATTGTGGCCCTGATTTAACAAAACAGACTTTATTGCTTAGCTGAAAGGATTGGCCCAGACCACTGCCATGAAGATGTATGCAGAAGGACCACTTAAGGACATTTTCAAGACAGAAAAGGCTTGACAGGGTAACCCTGAAGACGTTATACACAGTTCTCCCTCCACTCCAAAGGCAGCTTCCTGCAGGCAATCCCTTAGTCTTGCTGCTGGCTTTAGACACAGGAATTAAGATTAGCTGTTAAAAGCTGCAGAAGCTGTAAGAACAGCCACAGACACGTACCAGCAGAACCTTCTCCAGGAACCCCAGAGTTCCAGCCAAGCCTCCTCACAGAAGGCAGCAATTAAAACTGAATGGAAAAGTTGAACAGCAGCACTAATAACTACGAAATGTGAAAAACCACATACTTTACACTAAACATTGGGATCAGAGTACCCAAAAATCAGCTTCTTAAAAGAAAAGTGAGGCTCTTTGTAATGTGTTTTAACAATTAACACAAGTTATTATTAACAGTGTAAGGCTTTACTATGCCTCTAGAGCATTAACAAAAAGGTATAATAAAGTGTGAACAGTTTCAGGATAGGTATGATGTCCTTTGTCCTGTTAGGGTTTCCACTATCTGTCCATGAGCAGGGAACAATAGCAAACTTCTTGACAGAAGAGGGGCAGGAGTCTAATAAACCCGAAAAGCCAGCTTTTACTATTTGGAAGCATGCACACTGAGTACTTATTTCATTAAGAATTACCGAACCCTCTCTTCATAACAGTCTGAAAGAAAAGATGTTGCATGAAAGATCAGAGCAATTTTGACAAGACTGAGGCCAGAAGCAGACTGACAAGGATTAAACATTACGGAAAGACCCGAGATAGCCCACAAGGAGAAGAGTGGGACTCACAAGGGATAAAAGTCATATTTACAAGTCCTTCACACTCAGGAGAAAGGCAAAAGGAAATAACTACCCTCAGACAGGCTTGTGAAGACACTTTATGTTTAATACATCTGAAAAGAATGCATATACAAAGAACTTAGACATGAAAAAGCATTGGTTCAACACTAATGAGTCTACAAGAACTTGAAATTTTGGAAGATGGAAAAGATTCCCTAAGTCTTAAAAAATTTTGAATTTGCAAACCAAAATATATTTTTGGTAAAATCCTTACAATACTGCAGTTGGTCTATGTAGAGACCCTGCACATGATCCTCAGGGATTGGACCCCTCTTACAGCTTCAAGGTTACTCATAAGCAAAATGCAGAAAAAGGGGTTCCCTCAACTGGTCCCGATATGGTGCCACACCAAACACCAGAAGCCCCTCCCTGCACTTCCTTTCGACTGACACAGGTCTATCTTTCCACCCCTCCCAGACAGATGCCAAGCCATCCAGCAAGAGATGCACCATCAGAGCCAGCTCCAAAACCAATTGCAGCATATCCTGGGTCTCTTCAGGGTGTCCAAACAGCAGTGTATGCGCTGGTCACTATAAGTGTTTCTCTAATAATTAAGGACTGGCAGAAGGTAGATTTGTTAAAAGCCAACTGACCCAGCTAGGCATGTTTCCAAAGGTGCAGTTATTTCTTCAATATGAGCCAAAAGCTTATGATGGCAAAGATTAAGGGAGAGACTGGCAAGTAAGTTTCAAGTCCGATGGTGCATCCAGAGAAAATTATTCTCCTATTCCTAAGGCTTCATAACTTAGAGGATGGGGTAGAAATTTACGACCTGCACAGTTAAAAAGCGAGGGGAAAAAGATACAAGGCAACTTCAGAGAAGATGTATTTTCTACAATCCTTCTTAGAGGAGCACCAGCTTGGGACATTTTACTTCCCTGTCTAAAGTCTGCTCATACTCAGGCTGCTGGCTGGCTGCAGAACAGCCCTACAAGGTCTAGAAACCAGAACCAAGTCTTGCCACACCAGCGTAAGGGGCAAGGCTTCAGTAAAACAGCCTAAAATTAGTCTGTTACAGAAAAAGTCACTGAGCATGCCTTGATGTTAAACAAAAAAAAAATTAGAAACAATAAACAAAATAAACTAGTAAAGATCAGTGTTTTCTGATAATACATAATTACTCAAAATTAACTAGTTTAACTGAATTGAGGGGGCACTGGGGAATAAACACTAACATTCTCATCTCACACAGGGATCATGTTGGGGAGATGGGAGTGCAGGGCATTTGTCATTATTGCAAAAACAAATTTTAAAATTTGTATCTTTAGTCTGATTTCAACATTGCTTTTAGTATGACATCAAACGCCAGCTTTGCAGAAGGGGCTGTGGAGGGTCGTTCATAGCAGCACACACCTGCGAGTCTTCTTCGGCTCCGGGGGCTCCAGGGCAGCCAATATCGCTTCGTCAAATACATTCTTTAGGCCTTTCTGAAAAGGGGCAAAGAGAGAAAGGGGCAGTCTCATTTTTGAGTTTTCACACAAACAAAACCCCAGAAAGCCAAATGGCAGCCACACCCCTCTAAGGACAGATGGAGGTTTGCCATCCACAAAGTCTGCCTGCCCAGAGAGGCTCCGTACCAGTGCTCTTAGCAGCTCCCAAGCACTGCATCTCATTTTCAGAACAAGAAAACTAATCCTCAGAGCAAACCAGTGTCCTTCACGAGAAGCAAAACACACATACCAAAGTAATTTCCTTAAGGCAATTTTTATGATTAACTGGCTACTCACACATTTTACATGCTAATGACAAAGGAGAAAGTGCTGCATTCAGATGGAAGAGCTCAACCTGGTGCACACCTGGGACAAGAAACCCATGGGTCATGGGAGGAGAGACATAGCAAGCATGCAATGATAACCTGGTCCAGTATATGCTCTGGTCAGGCATCCAGCCCTGAACACCCCAGGGTTAGAAGCAGCCAGGCAGAGCCCAGAAGCTGCCATGGTAGCAGAGAAGTCAAGCTGGGAGGAGTACATAGCAGAACCATAGACTCTATTAAGGATTAAACTGGAGCCAGGAGATGCAACTTGAATAAAGCTTCATCAGTCATTTATACAAACAACTGCAATTTTTAATTTCAAAATTTAAAGACAAGCTACAATTGATGTTTTTCCTTAAAACAATAAAAATCAGAAGCACGATAGTAAGCAGCAGCTTTACATCTTACAGTAACAGGCTTAAAGGATCTATTTTTGAAATGAAGAGCTCTACCATGTTAGTGAAAGCGAGAATTTTAACAGTTCATAACACAGTATCAAGTACATCAGTATTTCCTTCCCCCCAAGGACTGACAGATACTTCACTATAGCACAGACAGCCAAAGCAACAGCAACAGAAAACATCTCACTGCACACAAGAGAACCAGAAAACCCTTCACGTTACAGCATCATGTGCAGATCACCAGTTCAGGTACTTTTGTCATGCAAATACAGTTAAGAGTCACGAGTAGAAATTCAAAACACACGCATTGTTTCTTCCAGCTGGATTCAGCAAGATCAAACATAATCTCTTATTTTTTTGATCTTTCTTTAAATAATGATGTAACCAAATTCTTTCCCCCAACAGCCTGAATTATAAAGCTAGACATGCCTGGCAACCCAAGCAGCAGGGAGTTTAAGCGAGTCCAGTTCACATTCCACAGTCACGTTTTACTAAAGATCTCAAGTACTGTTTTCAGTCCAAGAGCTAATACAGAGGTTGCTCTAAGATGGCAAGCAGGCACACCAGCTTTCAATCAAGGTGGTTTGATTCATTTTTAACCAGGTTTCTATAGTAGTGGGACAGAGGAAGCAGCAGCAAGAGGGGAAGAAGAAAGTTTAGAATATACAGCACTTCCTTTTGGGCTGAGTTTCCGGAGGCTCGAGGGCAGCTAGGATAGCCTCATCAAACACATTCTTCAGACCTCTCTACAAGACAGAGGGGAGGAGAAAAAACAGCAGCCAGGTTAGAGGATTAGAGAAAAACAAGCAGATACAAAGAGCATTCAGGAGCAGGCTGAATTCACAGAGGCAGTAAACAGATTTACTTTGCAAAAAAACAAAGTAGATCCCAGGAGGAAATCTCATTTATATGACCCAGAAGTCAATGACAGAGACAGACAGAACATGTGACAGGCCAAGTCAGACAAAATCAACACTCAGAAGGGCAGAGTCACAAACACAGCAAGAATATGGAGGTGGGGGCCACACATAACGTGGTTTCCACTCCACTGCTGTACATACACTGAGGGAGTTTACAGGGGAATAAATCAAGCAGATGTCAGCTTGCCCCACCACAGGGACCCAAAAGGTCAGTTAAACCTTTTGTAATCACCCAGTGCTGGATAAGGGAGCACCTCGGATGCACAGACTACTGCTCCCAACTCCCCAGGTGGCAGCTGGTCCAGAGCAAAGGCTCCAAACTCCTCTGCTTTGTGAATTCAGCCCCTGAATAACTGAAGGTCTCCAAATGGCTGGAAAAGCTGGGATGGAAGCAGGACCTCCCTGGTAAGCCATCATCACTGGCAGCCACTAACTCTCAGTCTTTAGAAGTGATGCCATACCTTACCAGTGCTACTCTGACACTGGGAGCCAGCAGGGAAATAGTGCATTTCAGTTATTCAGTTTAGTTTCCAAAGCAAGTGTAACCACAGAAAGACAGGAACAGCATTAGGAGTGGAACAACTGGAATCCAACACCAGACAAGCAGTCACACTGCTGCAGGACTCCACTGGGGTTACACCAGAGCACGAAGTATGAGCTGCGTTCACTGTAAGCACAACAGGAATAGCGCAGGGTGTTACCCACCCAACTCTGCCAAGTTACACACCACACCAAAAGTGAAACCTGGCTCAGTTTAGGCCAACTGGACTCGCCTAAATCTACTGTCATGAGTGCACCCTTCATAAATTCAAGAAAACTACTTTATGACAGCTAATGGCAAACACAAAAGCTTCAATTATATCCTGTGAACAACTGCAGTGTGTACAAAATTTAGACATCTTTTAAGCTCATTCAAATATAACTGGTTTCTCCCTTACAGGTTATACTGGATATATCCCTCTTAAAAAGTCTTTAATCTTGTTTTACTGAAGCACATACATGGGAGACATCTAAGCCAGTGCTATCTGGAAGCATTTAAGGCCATCACATTACATGCAAAATTATACTTGAAAGAACAATAGTTTAAGGAAACTACAATGTACGTTCTGTGCATTCTGTATATCCTTTCAATGAGTTGCAACTCAGGCTGACAAAAGAGCTAAAGACTTCAGATAAATAATGCCTCTGAAGTCTGAGTACTAATTAGATTTCCTTTCTCTGTGAGAATAAAGCTGTAACATAATCAATTATGTAGTGTTAGACAGATTAAGAACTCAGGCACGGCAAGAGTCAAGAAAACAATTTTACTTCAATTCTCCTATTCAGGGACTCCTCTTTTATTTTCCTATTGCGTGGGACAAATTTGTTCAGGAATGCGGAACTTGGGATTTGTTTTGAAGGACCTAGCAAAAAAGGGAAGAGGATAGAAAAAAAGCACTGTGACAAAACCATTGTGAAAATGGACCAGGGTTAAAGGCTTGGATGATCAAGAGTAACAACATGAAGGGAACTGTGTTCAATACCACAGCTACACAGGCCTGTTAAAGTCATGACTTTTGTGTTACACTGGGAACAGGATGAGATCAGACTTTCTTTACTCCCTCTCTTTATGGACAGCTTAAGACACTTTATAAATCCGTGTCAAAACTGCCAACCTACAACTGGGGGGGGGGAAGGAAAGAAGCCAAATTCAGCATTCACTCTGGTGTTAGGTATTAGGATTGGGCTTCAGAAAGTCCACTCAGATACTTGTACCCCAGAGTAACAGAAAGAACAATCACTGTAGTTGCAATCTGTCAGTCACTCTTTCCTAACAGCACAGCCTTACCTACTTATCACAGTGGCACTTGGCCTTATTTTGTGGAGAAAGGTTGGAGGCAGACATTGGAAATGCCTTCATCACAAAAACAGATTCCACAGCCTGAGGAAAGGGGGATAAAACTGGCCCTCCAATAGAGCAGTTATCCAAACTTGGGGAGAAGATACTCTGTCTTTACAGAAAAAACTCAGAAACTCAGCCTCGTGACTCTCATAGTACAAAAACAAATAATAGCTCTGTGATTCTATGATAACTTGCTATTGTGGCATCAAAGTCATTTGACATCATTACAAAGTCATTGTAAATTAGTTGGAAAGAAAAAACCATCCTGGACTTCTGAGGTGAACAGCACAGACAGCATCCAAGGCAAAGAGAGAATGAATCTCACTTCAGCTGAAATCAGCTACTATAGCACTGCCTTGCAGGTAGAAAAACAACCCTCCGAGCCAGGGAAGCAGCTGGCTTCTGTGTTCGGCAAGCTGCCAGTGAGATCACTGAAGGAGCTCCACACAACCCTTTGCAGATCAGTTATGCTGCTGTCCACCAGCTACTGATGACAGATCCAGGAAGAAAGTGTTTTTTAAGTCAACAACAAATGAAGGGTGAAGAATGGAGCAGATGCAAACCAACTAGGTGTCCAGGTGAGAACGCTTCTGAACTCTCCTTCTAGGTCACTCCTGACTCCTAAAATCATCAATGGGTATACAAGTACTAATGCTCTGGAAGAATTTCAGGCTGAGCTTTTTACTGCATAAAGTTGTTCACTGCAACAGATACAGATTAGTCTATTTGGAAATAGAAAGAATGGATAAACACTGACATTTTTTATCATATCCACTTTTGCTCTGGTAATTCTAAGTGATTCCATGCAATTTGTGCATACTAAACAAGGCAAGTCTAAAGCTACAGATGAAAGAGTCTCAGTGAGCAGTATAGGACAAAGGCCCTGGCAGGTATTTACCCAACTAGGTGGCTCTACAGCCTAGTTAGCATCAGCATTCAGGCTGTGCCAGACACCACCTAAAATGGTATTTTGGGGCTGAACAGATCCAAGAAAATTATAGCTCAAGAATAAATAACCCTTAGCTTTCCTATGAGCAGTAAGAAAGCACAGCCAAGACCACCTTTACATCAGGGATTCCCAGGATGAACAGCAGCATGCCTCACCACACCACCTCCAGTGCCAGTGTCCTGCGGAACTGCAGCAAAGCCACTTACTTCCCAGGAAACACCCAGGCAAATCATTGTTACAAAAAAAGCCTCAGGATCTTAAATGGAAGAGTCAACATGCAGTGTGGGCAAAAGGGGCAAGATAAGTAGAACTTCAGGCTTTGTGAAGTTTGGCAATGAAGTTTTGCGCCCAAGGAGATGAATGCTCAATGTAACTGGAAAGAGTGAGGGACTTCGGTACTGTGCACCCCTGGTTCCATGCATATCAGGCAGGAACAAATTCTTTACAGACCAGTATTAAGAAGTTGTTAAAAGAGCTGCAGTCAATTCTGCAAGAGTAGAAACCTAGGATTAAGCTCCCAGGCCATCAAAAGTCAAGGCAAGAGGCCAGCTAGCCAGAAAATGGCTCCCACTCTAGTATTCCTAACTGAAAGGGAACAGATAACTGAGTTTCTTGCCCTCAAATAAGCTACTTTAGTTGGCTTTAGACTCACATTCACAAGTTCTAAACATGACGTGAGAACTGCCTTAAGAACTATTTGTTATTTTCTGTTTCAACAGAACTTCCATCTGAAGGAAGGACACAGGAAACAGCTCACCACCAGCTGCACAGGAAGAGAAGGCAGCTCTCAACTATGAAGGTTTCCAGTCTTACAAACATCAGCATCAACTTTTGTGAGGCTTTTTCTTTTTCCTTTGCCTGCTCTCTTCAGCAGTGAGCTGCACTCTGTGTCCCAACCCAATTATTGTCTGTAATGTACCTTCTAAGTTTTCAACAGTTATGTTTCTCCAGCACAGAAGCAAACACAGTAAGCACATCCTCCTCCATCACCCCTCTACACTAGGCCTAATCCACACAGGCCTATTTTCTTTGCACCACTGCCAACTCCCTGTGCTCTAGAACAACATGACAAAGAGAAAGCTACAGTGTAAACAGCAGAAACAGAGCTTATACCCTTTCACGTCCAAATTGAACTCTTTTTCCCTGGAGTTGAAAAACGTATGAAATATAAGCAAGCAAAAATGGTCAAAGACCAACCCCTACCTGCGTAAGTGCAGAGCATTCCACGTATTTTACAGCCTTCAGGTCCCGGGCCAGCTTTTCAGCAGTCTCTGGAGTTATGGGCTTCTGCTTGTTCTTGGCAAGTTTCTCAATTGTTGAAGGATCATCTCTTAAATCAATCTGGGTTCCAACAAGCAGGAAAGGAGTCTTTGGACAGTGGTGAGTAATTTCAGGTACCCACTAAAGACAGAAAAAACAATGCATTTGTTATTAACCACTCAAGATAACTCCTCACATACTTCAGCAGCTTCCCTTTCAGGCAGAGTTCAACCAACCTTTTCTTTCACATTTTCAAATGAGGAAGGAGAGACCACTGAAAAACAGACCAGAAATACATCTGTCTGTGGATAGCTGAGGGGTCGTAATCTATCATAGTCTTCCTGACCTAGAGAGGAGAAAAGCAACACAGCATTAGACCTAGACAACAAAATCCTGCCCTTTACAGGGAGTCAGAATGCACATTTCAGCACAATAACAGCATTGCTGTGATTAATCCTAACTCTTAAGCAAAGAGCCAAGCATACGGTGAACTCAAACACTTGAAAAATCTAGGTTTCAAATCCAGAATTCATTCAGTTGCTATGTAACAATGAGCTGCTGAAAGTCACAGGAGAGCTGGGAAGTCTCCAATACATTTTAAGATCAAACAACCTCAGACTGTGTAACACTCTCCTCAGTTATAAAGAAAAGTTGCAGAACATGGATCCAGTCATAGATGAGGTCCTCTGCACCTAGTCCATTCATGACAAGTATTATGCCATCAAATTTCATTACCCTGCAAAAAAAATGCTGGTGTTTGGAGGGGAGAAAAAAACAGTTTTATTCACAAGAATGTTCTGACTTAGCTGTGAGCATTCAGTGAAGCGTCTCCAGGCATCAGGAGAAGAACGCTGCTGGTACACATGACTGTGACCAGGCCACCCAGTATTCCCCTAAAACCAAAGTCCCAGCATGGGCTGTGTTTTGGGTAGTCCAGCTCTTGAAAGAAAGCCTTTACATTCACAAGTGCACAGCGACACCTACATGCACAAAAATCTGTCGGTAACTTCTCAGAATTACTAGCTGGATCACTGCTCATGTTGATAGCACATGAATGTGCGTAACTACACACAACACTTCTCAAAGGTCTGAGCCCTCAGCAGGAAAACAGGCAGACAACATAACTTCTACCCACAAAGGGACTGTGCAATGCTACAACTGAGACCCATCAAAGTCCCTACAGCAGCACACACAACATGTCAGGAAGGAGTCTCTCTTCTCCACCTAACTCCTTATCCATCAACTAGGGAGCCTGCAATATCAGGACATGAATCACATTTGGGAAGAGAACACGGAGACCTACGTGAAGCCATGCTGAAGAATACATTAGGTACAGACAGCTCAGGGTACAGTTTCAGGTTGAACTCCGGGTGCCCGAGAGACCCGGGTAAGCTGGCACTGACCCTTTGCACAACAAAGGGCCCGGGGACCAGCGGCACAGCCAGCTGATGGACATTCAGAGACACAGCAGGAGCTGAGGACTTCAGCCGGAAGCCCCCAGACTTTTGAACACATGCTGTGAGGGATATAAAGCCCACAGTTTGCTTTGTTCCAGGTCTCTCCCCAGAGGCACTAGCTCAAGCTGTTATTTTGGTTTTGCACCACAATTAAATTTTAAGAATCTGGATGTCTGAGACATCTATGGGAAACCTGGGGCAGAGACAGTAAGGAAACCTTGTCTGACTGTGAAATGTGGTGCATGTTGAATCAAGCGAGGCCCCACTGGTTCTCTGGAGCTGCCACTACAAACAGCCTTCAGTCCCAGCTCAGGAGATGGAGTGTGACTGCCAGAGTGGCTCCTGGATGGCCAAACAGGACAGCTATAGGGTTTAACCAGAAATGTAAGATTGTTTTATTAATCAAAGTAGGCGCTAATGATGCACGTAACAACACAGGTGGAAACAGATTAAATTATATCAGGACAATTTTAGATGAAAGTTTACGAACTAAGGTCTCTAGAAGGGCTCTTCTGAAGAAGAGTTTACAATACCGGTTGCTGCCACATCACTTCAGTAATATTACAAGGTAGGGACTGGGTATCCAGCAGCTGAAACAGTTTCTACCCTTTCTTGATAATTTTTCACACTCACAAAGCACTGTTTAGCTGTTTAATCAGTGCACATTTCTCCAGCCTGAAACTGAGATGCAGCTTAAACAAGAAGTTAGCAGATTTTTAATTTTAAAAAGCACACAGTGAGAGAGCTTATGAAATCCACGCCCTGACTTCATCCACATTAAGAATGCCGAGACATAGACACATTTAAGATGTTCTAATGTTAGTCACTGTTTTGAAAGAATCAAGAGAGACTTTCCCCTTCCATTAAAAAAAAAAAAAAAAAAAAACACTCCACCAAAAAAATCCAATTATGTGTCTTCATGTTCAACATCACCTCAAGTAAATCTTGGTCAGGTACAATGACACAAGCACTTGGCTTCTCACCTGCAGTATCAAAGAGGCCGAGGGTGTAAGGCTCCCCTCCAATCATCACTGTTACAGCATAGTTATCAAAAACCTGTCAAGAAAAGAGATACATGTTTAAAGGAGATGTGAATAAGTCATCTCTCAAACAATCATCCTACCCACCTTGCCAGAGCACCTCTGATTTGAACAAGAGACACCTGTACAGGAAAACAGATTCATCAGGCTTACAGTGCTATTACCACTAATACCATTAACAGAATAATTCCATATGAAATAGGGGTACTCCAGCTGCTTCCATGACATACTAAAGCAAAGGCATATGAGCTACACCACTGAATAATACATGGTAAAAAACACTGAGCAAAACACCTACAACGTTTGCCTGTTACTGCAAAGAGGTTTCCCACGCTGCCACAGAAATTCCAAACTTCAACCTTAGTGTGACAGAATAAACACATCCCCACAAGGACAGAATGGGTAATGTCAGCCCTGCCCTTCAAGGGCACACAGTAATGGGGCTGCATCGCACAGTACCAAAATCCTCTGAAGTCTGTATTTCCGAATATCATGGGAACTCTACAATAGAGTCCATCTTTCCAAGAGGGATTCATCCTCCATCTTTGAAGGAAGCAATACCTGGTAAAAATCAGCCTGTGTCAAATACAATCTCATCGGAGAATCTGGCTCCAGATACCAAGTTCTATTGCCTCTGCAACAGCAACTGACCACCAGTGCTGTTCTCCAAAACAGATCCATTGCACAGATCAAAGCCAACACCACCCAGCGTTTCACCCACACCAACTGGTTTACAGTACAACTGAGCAAAAAAGGCTTACCCAAAAGCTCACCTCCAACACCCACCCACTCAGCATTGCACTGACATCAGCATCCTTCATTCCAATAACCATGTTATCTTCAGAACCACAACAGACAGTATTGCAGAAACTACCTTTGGCAAAAGATCCTTCCCACTGCAAAAAAAACAAAACCCACCCACCACGCAGCAAGTTGCAAATTGCAAAGTTGCAAAGATCTCCAAACAATGATGGGGAAGGTTCTGCTTTCTCACAGACCTGCAGCCTGAGCAGCTCTCAGAACTCAAGTAAATCCCAACAGGACAGAGGCCAGCAGCCACCTCAAAGGCTTTTCATGGAAGCTAGAGGAGAGGGACGTGGAAAATAAGCGGTCACATGCATCTGTTAAAATAGTAAGAGCTAAGGTCCTTGGAAAAATCCACCAAAATCTGAGGTAAGAGCAGTGAGACAGCACTTCAAAGCTGTACTGCCCAGAGTTCAGATGTCTCCTTCCCACCTGACTGTCCTGATTAAAGACAGAGCAGACACTACCCTAATTTTTTCAACTTTTCACAACTCACAATGACTGAGAAAGCAACTACGGCCACTGCACACTTGTATATCCTCAAAATATCAGCCAAAAGCAGAAACCCACCTGTCACACTATTTTGAATTAGCACATTTGAGATTTTAAAGCACTGCAAGAGACTCCACCACTCGTGCCCATTACCTGCAACCCAATCCATCACACACTGCACTGGGTTTGCGTTACTGAACACCCAAGAAAGCGTCCAGCACCAAATAACACCTTGAGGCTAAGGGAGGGTTGAAGGTATTTCACAGGGCACATTGAACATGCTGTGACTGTATTGCTTCAAAACCCCAAAACACAGGTCAGGATGAGGACTCCTCTGTTCCTAGGTACAGAACAAGGAACCAGAATGATGAAGAGAGTAATGAAGGTCAGAGCATTTGCTCTTCCAGATGTCAGAAGATGGTCAGCAGCTCAAGCCCCGAACAATATCCCCTCATTTTTGTTCAGCTACAACCTATACCTGCCCCTTTAGGGCAATTAGCATGTCTTCTTTCTCATGGGTTTTTTTATTTGTTTTTTCAAGCTCCCTACCTGCAAAATAGGATTTTTTAATTTCAGTATTTTTGTTAAGGTACAGCTACTGTTTGGGGTAGAGCCCTAAGGAGGCCAGGTTTACAAGGCTGGCCTTTACACAAACCTGGCACCTATATTCTCATAGCACAATTCATAGACAATTTCATCCTCAGTTGTTCCAGAAAGGCTAAAAACCAGAGCCCAAATGAAGTTTCCACTTCTGCCAGTGCCAGACAGCCCACTGCAGCAGTTGGCATGACTCACACTTGAGCTGTCACAACCCAAATATTGCCAGTGCCTTTTTCACAGACATGCCCATCACTGCCCTTTTTTTTTTTCTGGGAATGGCAACAACATCAAAAACACGCACATAACAAACCATGTGCAGTACCAGCATGAAACTCATCATTCACTGGGAAATATCCTCCATAAAGAGAAAGGATTACAAAACACAGAGCCAACTGAACTGGTATGCTCTCCATCCATACTTTGGCCAGGCCACTGCACAAGCACAACAGTATCTGTTCCATATTTCTGTTCATTTATTACCAGAAGAATTAGCTGGAATACCAGAGGTTACATACCAGTTTCCAGAGTCTGAAATATACCTCTAGGCTATTCATGGAATTAGGAATAGGCCTCTGATATCACCAGAACAGCAAGCTCCTTAAGCCATGACGTTCAGAGATAAATAACATTCTGGAAGCACGAGGCAGATATTTAAAAGGCACCATAAAAAAGCCTTAGCACACCTTGAATACACTTCATTGGCAACTAACTTTTGAGCAGGTTTTCCACATTCCTCATTAGCAGAGATTTACAGCCAGTACTACCATGTGCAGGACAGCAGACAAACTTAAAGTCTTTCAAAATTTACATTTTAAGATTATAACATTAATCATTTCCCTTAAAGGATAAGTATAGAAACATTCACTGCTGCACTCACTGACCAATTTAATTTTGCCTTGACCATAATGAATAGCTTAAACAGAACTAACAGCCTTCCACAGGTTCAGTACAGGATGTGGCTGCCCTACAAACATCACATCAGGATACTTGACACCACTGAAAAATTTGAAAAATGGCGAGACAGTTTCAAATGCCACTTCTCTAGCAGTCAGTAACAGAGCCCATGAGAGAGGCTGATTCCAAGTCTCCATGCTTACAGTGCAACCCACAAGTTCCCAACAGTGGCCACTGCATTTACCTTGAACACTCTGAGGTCTGGGAGTCCTTTCATCTTTAGCTCCTGATCTACAGCTAAAGAGAAGCATTTTTATTTTGTGGAAGTCTGTCCTACACAGGACAAACCTCATATTGGGCAAGTTGAAAAATTTTGGATAGCATACAAAGCCAATCCTCAAAAAGATGTGATGACATTTACTGCAACTTCTTTCCCAGAAGAGAGGGACGTTTTTATAAAGACCTGTTCTGAAACAGGTCTGAAAGGTCTACAAACCCTTTCACTGACAGGTGTTCTCTGTTATGCATTTCCAGATCCAAATTTGTTTGGGATACCTAGGTAAAGTCTTCAACTTGTGTATTAGTAGAAGATGGCCTTTTCAGGTCCACAACAGAGAAAATTAGTAAAAGGAGCTGTCAAAGTCTCTTGCAGCAACCTCACTAAAAACTGACCCACCTCAGTGGTAGTACACTGATCTTGCATATGCAATATTAAGCAGAAAAGCTATTTTCTAATAGGAAGACTGTGCACATCCCTCACAGGTAGCCAAACTGCTCTCAACCTGAACTTTAGATAAGTCAAGGGATTCAGTATTTTAGAAAACTCAGCCTGTGAAACTCAAAAAAGTTACTTCAGCATAGTCAAGGACTACACATAAAACTGGCATACATTTGAAGTACAAAAGGATGTGACTGCATCCAAACACATTCCTCATATTTAGCTGAAGTTGACCAGTCACCCTCCGTAGTTCACTACATCTCTGGATCTTTCAGAGCTGCAAAGGAAAAATGAGCCTCAGAAAATGTTAACTCTGGTCACTGACTATTCCAGCACTGCTTTCCCTAAAAACAAAGATGTAGCACGAAGTGAGAGGACAACCAGGAGAGCAAGTGTTCCTACTGCTTGCACTCTACTGGTCTGCAAGTTGTTGGCACTACTAATCTAACTCACAGAATCCACCCACAAAGAGAACACAGATTCTGCAGAGCAGTCAAGCACCAAGAACTGACCAGATACAGGTGATTTGACCAGCACTACCAAGTTATATGGAAGGCAGCAGCAAGGATCAGACTCATTGTCACTTTTCCATGATGTATTAGTCAGTCTCCAAGAGGAAAGCAGGCTGTAAAACCACGTATTAGGGCATGCATGCCACCAAGGTTAGTTTGAAAGGGAACTCATTCTGCCCTACCCCATCATGCCCAAAGAACAACTGAAGCTATTCTCATACTTACCGTTGGTACATATTCTGATGGGAATTTATTTGTTGTATAAGAAATTAAGAGACAGGTTTTACCAACAGCACCATCACCCACTACTACACACTTGATCGTCTGCATAGCTGAAATCCACTAGAATATCAATTCCAAAGAGAACCTAGAAGAAAAAAAAAAGAGATACATATATTCAGATGTTTTCCATACTCACTAAGTAGTCATGCACATTATTAGTGACCTTTAACTGGAGTCCAAACCGCCAACAGCACATCTGAGATATGAAAACAAGAGAATCCTAAATGAACTCATAGATCCTTTCTCTCCACCACACACACAAAGGTGCTCACATTCACAAGCAAAAGAATTTTTGCCTAGTTATCTAGAGGTGGACAAAAACATCTTTGGGCTCTTCAAGACTCTGTTTTTAATGCATGGAAGCATCCAGCCTTAGATACACTGAAAACTGGAAGTGTAAGCTCTGGTCTTGGTCTTGAGAGCTGCTCAGGAACACATCTGCCTCCCAGAGAGCACCCTCTGGAGAGCAGCTCAGCATGAGACACACCACCAGTGCTTTGAAACTAGTTTATGGACTAAAAATGAACACGTACACACAGAAATAAACATGATTAGTTTCTTCTTTTCCCATCTTTTTTAAGACCTAAGTACAGTTTTACAATCTTGTGGTTAAAGTTGTTATTTAACACACACCTTTATCCCCACTGTGAAGTGTTAATAGCACTCAGAGTTCAGCACAGCATTCAGATCTTCAGACACCACGAAATCCAGAGGTACCTAGCTACTCCAACACTATCTCAGCAGAAACTTTAGTACATGAACTAAACCAGTATGTATCACCAGTGTCTCCTCCGAACATTTGCTAGCTACCTCCAATGTTGCACAGTAACCCTTCATTCATGTATTACTTTAATTGGAAGAGTACCAGGCCTCTGGTCATTCCTTCACATAGATGTATGAAATCCTGATCCCAGCCAATTAGTGGCAAAGTTCCCACTGACTGTCAGCATCATATCATCCAAAGTACTTTAATTTACAGCAACAGAGACCTGCTGCAATGTCTTTGTAAAGTCCTGTCAGGGGCCAGGGGGTGCTGCAAGCAGCAAATATACCATCATAGGAACAGCAATCCTTTAGCCAAGCAAGGATGCTGTCATGGCTCTCAGGTCTGCATAACTGCAGATCAGGGTAACTGCATTAAAAAGCCCCAATCAATCCCTCCTGAACTATGCATTTGGTCAATTCCTGGGGATTTCCCTTCTAACAATAATGTGAATAAAGTACAGTGCAAATCCAGATTTTTGAGGCTTTAGTCGAAGCCAGCAACATGATTTGATACTGTATATCACACTGTCACGCCAGCGAGGAAAGGAAATTGCTAGGGACTCAAAAGAAACATACCACCCCCAGCTTTTCTTCAGGGATGCTCTAAGATTTCAACAAAGACAGCTACCTTCATAATAAACATCCTCAACAGTTCCTAAGAACAGTATTTGTAGGGGAATACTAGTCACCACCATTCCCACAAGACCTGGACAAAACCACAAGCAGATTTAGGAAATGACAGCAAAGATTCTCAGAGCAGGCCATCAGCCAGCACCTGGTACATCAGGCACTCACACTGCCATCGTCATCTATCAATCTTCTTTCAGCAAGCACAAGACAATTAATGATATGTGTAAGCATCAGGTGCTGGCACCAGTCCTCTATTTGATGCCCCATTTCAAAATCAATAGCATCCACTGATTTATGCAGATCTGTTTCACAGTGGACATTCAGAGGGGTGGGCATTCAGAGGGGTGGGCATTCAGAGGGGTGGGCATCGCAGACATATCAACAGGCCCTTCATTAGTACAACAAAAAGCTCTGAAATTTGGCCCAGTAGCAAACACATATTTACGCAGAAGGACAAAGCAATTATTTACATTTCAAAAGACATCTTCTGTGTTCAGGCCAGTTCAACTGTTTATATCCAAGTACTATTATTCAATATTGCCTCAGTTGCAAAATGCTCCAACAGTTCTGCCTTGCCATGGCGGTAGCTCTGATTGATCCCAGAGAAAGTCACATGTCAGAACAAAAAAAAAAGCAACCAGACAGAAAGCTGGCAATGGAACAGCGCAGGTCAGGCCCATATTAAGAAAGTCTTCATGCTCAAAGCAAAGGTGGAAAGGGATGAGTCGGTCATTAAGGAGATTTCAAAAGGAAAACACGCCTAAACTCAGGCCAAGCAAACGAACCCAAGTGCGTTCCAGCTAACCCCAGCCACAGTCAGCAGTATGCCCCACTCACACAGGCACGACAACCCTACCATCTGCCTTTTGGTTTGGGCAAAGCCCAAAGCACTCAGCTCTGGGGCTCCTCAGCACAGGTAAGCTGCTGCCTCCAGGAATTCCTCTGAGTTAGTGAATGAAGTACAAAACAAATCTCCACACCAGTGTTTGCCAGCCACTTCTCATATGTTTCTCCAATTTCCACTCGAATTTGTCACACTGCCCAGCCAGTCCCTTGAACCCCTGCTCCAGCTGTCCCTGCTCACCCCGGGGTTGGCACAAGTGGAGGAACATTCCCCTCACATGACAGCACTTAACAGCCACCCCTTTAGAGAAGCATGCTTTCCACCCTGCTCTCCCCTGGGCAGACCAGAACTCCTCCTGCTGTAATCCTCCCTTCCTGTTCTACCTCTCTCTTCTACCCACTTCCCCAATTATTTGCATTTCCTTGTTTTCCTGTAATTTGCAGGTTATACCTCTGCTTCAGACCACCCTTCTCTAGCCCAGAAAGCATACTAGAGATAAAATCCTGGCTCTGAAGCATTCCCTGTGCTCACTGCCACACACCAATCCATGATTCTTTATAAATCCGAATTTTGTGTACTACCAGAAAAGCTCACATTTTGAATATTACCAGAAAAGCTCAAGCTTTTACCCTTGTAAAAAGAAAAAACATGAGTTTAGTATTACTCTTAAAAGCTCATTACTCCAGAGGGCAACCAAGCAAGCCACAGTATCAGAAAGCACCTCAGGTCACCAAGTGTGCTGCAAGCCTTTGCTTCTTCCCTGACCTTGGACACAGCCGAGTCCCCACGGTGGCACTGTGAGAGAAGCTGCTATTCTCTGGCAAGGGCTCAGGTCAGAGAATGGGGCTGATGCAGCACCAGCTGCACATACACCTTGCACACAGCTCACGTTATTTCTGCCACAGCTCCAACTCTGGCAGTAAGCTATCAGCCTTATCCACACAGTTACTCTTGCAAAGAACACCAGCACTGCAATTGAAGAGCATCTACCATAGCACTGCTCACTCCTTCTGCACCTCCAATTCCCTCCTGAAGTGAAGCATTGGCATGGTGCACATCAAAAACTCACACAAACACCACAGCACTGGGTGAGGCAGCACACACTACCTTTTCCTACTAGGTGACCTGATCCTTTCAGTTTTCTGGCAGTGGGGACAAAACAGAGGGCAAATAACCTAAAGCCTTGGTCTGGAGCCTAAAGCAGAACCAGAATGGCACAACAGGAGTCTGGAAAAGCCCAGGCAGGGTTGTTTATTTTTTTGGTTTTTTCCTCCTTTCTAAAGCACAACATTAACAACATTTACCATGAAAACCACTGAACTGGAACACTGTAAGTTCTCTATGAAACAAGCCAGTACCACTGCTCTCACACAAATTGTTCAATTTTGCTCCCCTCCTGCCCCAATCAGACACTCTTAAGATTACATATTAAAAGGAACAAAACAAATCTGAGCACATCTCAAAAAGGGATGTAAAGGGATCCCCTCAATTTTTAATGGATGTATAACTTTATGTTTAAATACTGAAATAACATAGTAAGTTTTAAACAGATTTAGAGTCTTCAGAATAGGTCTCCAAAGTCTTAGCAGTAGCAAAATGGAATTACTGAATAAATTATTTTTCTTGGATTAGTAGACTTTCTTCATTAGCTGGATGAGCTACTTCATGTTTTACCCTTCTAAGAACTCACAGATCACAGAAAGAAGCTCACTTCTAATGAGCTTAAATTCACTGTACGGGGACCTACTCTTCCACAGGAATAGCTTTAAGGATACATACATCATTGACTTGTGGTTTAAAAGTAATTTAATCCAATTTGAGATTAACCAGATAATAACTCATCCCCAGGGTTCAGTGACAAGGGAGACAGAAACAAAGAAGTTACAGAGGCTTTGGGGCTTGTTTTCCCCCTGAAGTTGCCACCTAATAAAAGGAAGACTACATGTACAACACCCAGCAGAGAGAGCACTCCAAGTAGTTTTAAATATCTGAGGGAATTGAAACAGACTGGAAAGCACAGAAGTCATCCCAGTCTGAGTGCAGTGAGTCGATTTTGAGCCATGTAATTGTCAGCCATCTGGCCAATCCCAGAAAGGGGAGCTGATAATGACTGGAAATGCCATGCAGGTCAATATGACTTAGTTCTGTTCATGGAGTTCTAAAGACTTCTTAAAAACATAAATAATAATTACCAAAAAAAAAGAAAAAAAAAAGCAGCAGATCATTGCACTGATTTAATCTCTTAAACCTCTCTGTAGTGTAACCAAAAATTACACAGCATGGATTACACAGCCATGTAAACTTTGTCAATTTCACAGGCCCATTTTGCAGAATTTTGCTTTTAAGCTCAATTACACTTTTGCAGAAGACAGCTGATCTTCTACATTTTTGTAGAAGACAGCTGATCTGCATTTTGGATTAATTCCAAAAGTGTTAACAGAGATGTGAGTAATACAACAAACAAGTAACTGAAGTCTTCAGTGGGACATTGTGGAGGTCAGTAATACTTCCTGGAGCAAAGGAAATTCTGGAATGATGCACTTTGGTCACACAGGCCTGTTCAACCACCAAGACACTGACCAATCACAAGAGGCTGAAGAAATCCACGGTACCTATGGCAAGTTCCCATTAAGTAAGCACAAGCTATATTGTCCCAAACACACTTGTACCTCCTGTGCAGTCTGACTTTCCCATCCTGAAGGCGAGGTAAGCATATGGAACATGGTGGTACTATGGGAGCACTTTGTTTTCACAAACTCTGTAACTTAAGAGTAGCTGCAGTTCCAGTACCTGTGTGTACTACTGTCTGCAGAATTAAGTGAAATTTTGTGGGGTTTTGTACACAATCAGCGTTCCCTACTACACCCAGAGGTAAGAATCTGCATGATCTCACCTTCACTCTTGCTGTACATGCAATCTGAAGCAGAAACCACAAGCCTTCAAGCTTGTTAAAGTTTCTCTTATTTTTAAGCTACTGAAGTTTGTTTTCTGGTTAAAATGTGTACATTCTCCCAGCCAAAGGAAACTGTGCTGCCAGATCTGTCTGCATGCCCTGAACTCGCTTCCTGCCTCAGCATCACCACCACTTCCTCCTTCAGGCAGGACTGAAACGGCTGCCATTTCATCACTGAGACCAGCTCCCTTGGCTTGCTGCAAGGTACTAACCAAGAACCCATTTGTGGTGCTCTCTGGGATACACCATTAGCTTATGACTTGAACCTTAACCAGTCCATCACAGCTTCCAGATCCTGTTTGGGCACCTGCTCACAATCCCAGAACACAAACAGCCATTTCTGAAAACTAAGGGGTTTTTTCCCCACCCAATGTCACTTTACAGTGAACAATTTATTCATCCAACTCAAAGCACTCAGGAGTCCACACTGAAAGGAACAACATTCACAGGATTTTACTCATGATCTCTGGTAACTACTTTTGCCCTTCCACAGTACTTTCATATCTTACAAAACCACACACTTCTAAATAAAGTCTTCCTTTGTACTTGGTAATTTCTTCCCTGATTGATCAAATCCATTCCAAGGTCCTTGCCCTCTGCCACCTCTTCTAGCCCTATTAAAAACTAAGACTTTTGCTTTCAAAGTGATAAATCTCTCCAATCAGGGGCACCAAGGACTGGTACTTGGCGGCTACAATCACAGCAATCTAAGTTTCCTCACCAGAGATACCTACCAGCATTACATGGAGGAGGTATTGTATGCCTGTATTACAAACGCTACATGACAAAGGTCACTGCATACAGCACACCAGTTCTCTGCAGAGACCCAAGCCGCTAATGAAGGGACTACATGAGCTCAGCTGCAGAGGAAGAAGACCTTGGACCTCTTGGTACACTGATACTGTCACAAACCTGTGATACAAAACACATACAGAAGCCACTCTCTGATTAAGAGCTAAACTCCAGAAAGAAACTGGCACAGAAGGCAAAACTTTTCAAGAGCAGTATCACCACAGCAAGAACTCTCCTTTGCACATGTGCAGCAACCATCTACAGACACTGCACAAATCCTCCAGCCCAAAGCCCACCTTCCAACTTGCTAGGAATCATCTTCTTCATGGAGATTTCACAACAGAACTAAACGTATCTGCCAATTCTATGCTAGTAAGGTGGTAAATGACACATAAAAGAATATATTAGGTTCTAAACCACCTGGTGCCCAAGCTCAACTGCCCATCCTGCTTAGCTTAGGCTGCTGCAGACACTTAAACTCTATACACAAATACGCTTGTTCCCAGAGGTTTCAAGTCAAGCTTACAGCCTGGGTCTTTAGTTTCTTAGATGAGGCTTAAACTAGTTGTTGAACTACAAACCAGCACTGAAGCTGCACTCCTCTAGAGTAAGGAAAATCATGAAGACCAAGCTAAAAGGTGCAAAAGCACAAGGGACAGACCTGAGATACAATCTTGTACTCCATCAGTTCAGGATCTTGAAACAGATATCCTGCTTTAAGCATTCTTTTGGGGTTTTATTAACTGTTACCAACAGATCAGACACAATAATTTAAATACTATCAGTTCTCCCTGCAAACTACAAACTCTGTCTCCAAAAACCAGTGTAGCTTTCACATTATATGCGTGTCTAATTATGAGACACAGCCACAAAAGCTCAGTTGCACTAGAAGCTGTGTCAAGACAAATGCAAGAATTCAGGTAAAGACCTGGATCTGCAGCGGGAGGGTTTTTATCTGAGGCGGAAGAGACTGACAGCAACAGAGCACACTGGTGGGCCCCATCCCATATCCCTACTCACACCAACAGTCTCAGGTGTTGCATGTCAGCATGGCAAACCTGTTGGTAGGCACACAAAAGCGAGCAGTGGGAAGAGCCACGGGATCACCATCACCAACGGAGCTGGATTGATACCATGACAGCCCTGATTTAGCTCATAGGCTCCAGCTGTTCTTGAAACCCAAAAGGTTTGCTATCATTATGGGAATCCCTGTTGGAGATATAGCATGTGTCTGAGGTCCTTGAGCACACTTTAATCTGCCAGTCAATAGAGCGTGTATATCCCAACACCTCTGCAGGTCTGAAGGTCCCATTTCTGGACAAGTTACTATGAATTGCCAAAGAAGCAGTAAGAGATCTCTTCTCAAAATGCAACTATCGTAGAGCTATCATAGATTAGAATACGCTGAGTTGAAAGGGACTCCACTGTTTGAGGTCAGCTGATACTTTCTACACTTAATGCAACTTTCTTTTTCTAATTCTGTAAGAATTGAGAGCTACTTTGCACATCTTTTTAAAGGTTCATCACAACCACCTGGTACATAAACACACATGACAGGAAGTAAAGATGGTTGGGCAGGGTAATTTTAATAGCCTGAGCCCAAACTATCAACAGCACCATAACACACATTCCAACTTTTATAACTTCAAAAAAGGAAGAGGAAAACCATGTCATCCCATTTTAGTCCTACATTCAAAACCAGAAAGCTGACCAGCTAGATAGGGTGACTCAGTGGGCTCTGCTGCCACACCATACTGTGGTACAGCTGTGCCTATACCTGCTTTACCACAGACGTTGCCCACTATCCCACTTCAAGGCTCCAACGAACCACCTTCACCTGAACACCAACTCCACAGAAAAAAATCAAATGTGACAACTTTCCCATTATGACTCTGGTTAAGGTTACACTGTCAAACGTAGCCATCAGCACTGGGAAAACCTGCCCCAGATTAAGCACTGGTAAGCGTGTGGGCTTACATTAAGTCCTTTTCTGTCAAAGGTATTTTAATCTTACCTTATTACTCTTCACTTTCATACTCTACAGGAGGCTGCTTTCCTCAACCATGCAACAAAATCCTGTTCAATATTTTACTACCACTTAAAAAACACTATTTTCACTAGCTTCACTAGTTGCATACTGGTAATATTTAAAAATACAAGCTGCACCTACACTCCCGTTTGGACACAGCATCAAACCAAGGCCCAGATGGCTCTCCCCGCATTCCCATGGCCAACTACATTCAACAGTGGCAGAAAAGACACTGGCAGAAGTTCCTCTATTTTGAGGCATGTTTTTCCTCCATGAGAAGCACTCTGCCTTGCACACCACTGCAGCAGATCCTGCTCACTCCTGTTATGCTCAGGGAACAGGACAGCTGCAGGTGCTCCACATACACAACCAGACAGTTCCTGGGAAGATGTGCTGTGTTCAGGGGGGATAGCTGAACAGCAGGTGTACCAACATGCTGTTTGATGATTTAAGAGATGAAGCTTTGTTAAAAAAACACTGGAAAAGCAACTTTTCCCAGTTACTGAGCTATGCTGGACTGCTGTCAAAATAAAGTATCTGGAAGCTCACCAACACCAGGACAACAGCAGGGGAGCTGCCCTTCATTCATCTAACCAGCAGAAAGAACAAGAGCAGCTGGAACCACCCCACTTTGCCCGGCCCAAGATAAGCCTGCGCAGCCCCCTCCTCGGGGCCAAGAGCCTGCTAGGCAACTAGCAGTTCTTTAGCCATCAGCAAATAAACAACAGGCTCACAAAGAAGTAACAGCACTCCAAGACATGGAAGACTCAGCAACAGAAATATAGTTCATATGCACTAAACCATAAAGTACCACTGAACTCAAGGTAACTGCTCAAACACACTGCTGCTGTCAGATCCAGGCCCCACACAAGCCCCCTGCGTTCAGTGGTTCCCCAGCCACTCTTTATTGTACACAGCCATCCAGCTCATGGAGTGGCAGAGGCCTTCCCAACTTGCATCCAAAGCTGTAGGAGCATTTTTGTCATTATTTCCCCCAAACAGAACATTCATCATTGGCCAGAAACACAACACAGCATCCTTCAACTTGAGAGGAGCTGAGCAATTCCAACCAGCTTGTTCCAAAGCAAGACAATTCTGGCAGCCTCAGCTATTGCTGGGAGTTTGGCACCACATGCAGTGGCAACTCTTTGTGGCTGCCCCAGGGCCTATACCGGTCCCATTCCACAGCAGCCTAAGGCTTGCTCTAATATCACCTCAGCCTGGTGAAAACCTTCACCTGGCAGAGTTTGGGCTATGCTGGAAAACACATGCTGATCCCACGAAATCTGATCATAGGCACGGACTACTTGGCAAAGATGACCCAGTACCTACACACCCTCTCCAGACGCAGGGCCCAAGGAAACCCCTGTCTTACTTTATTAAAAAACGTTTTGTTTTGGTTTTTCATGAGACAAGAAAATAGTGTATGAACCAACTCTCCCAGCAGGAATTACACCACAACATTCTAAAGTAATGGACTGGCAGAACAAGAGCTTAAAATAGAACAACAGCTTTTAAAAGCTTTTGCAAAACAAATTCTTTGTTTTCTCTTTATAAAATATCACTTGTTCAGAAGAAAAATCAACACATCTCAAGGAAAGAACAGCTGCTCTACTGAGCAGTTGCTCTGAAAACAGGCCAATTAATATTTTGAAGTTTTACACCTCTTTAGGTCAGTCATTCTCTGAAACTCCAAGGGAAGATTACAAAGATTAATTACACAGTAACACAAACTCTGCTTCTTGCTCTCACTATTTGCAGTTTTCTGCACACCCAGAGCCAGGTAAACAAACCCAGCTCATCCACCCAAAAACAACCTAAAGGATCCCCCACCACAAGCTGGGAATCACCTGCCTTAATGCCATTCCTGTCATTCACCTCAGGCATTGACATACACACCAGGGGCTGCAAGAGGCAGCTGACTGCTACATTGGGGTGGCCAGACATCCTCAGGGACGGAGAACTTTGTGCCAAGCTTCAGCCCTTGGAGGAACTCTGGAGAAAGGGCTTCCTTTACCTAGCACTCCTAGTGGCAATCCTTCCTGATGGATATACCCTTAGTTTGTATAGTGTAACATATAGTAGTATCATACATATAGTAGTACAATAAAGTGTAAAGTGTAGGGCTTGGAAGAAGCCAGCTGATTAAATGGTGACAGGTTGCAGAAATGTAAAGATACTTTAAATTTCTTTAAAAGCTTTGCATAAAAGCTTATCTGGTCAATAAGTTGTTTTATTTGTCATGTATCAACTACCAAAAACAGGGTGCTTACACCTACATTTAGTGTAAGAGGAGCCAAGGATGAAGACTAAGTGGTTCAAATGAGCTTCTTGCTACCTGAAGCACTAGAAACCAATTTCACTTCCATTTAATTTGACAGCACCTTCATCTTCTAAAGCAAAACCGATGTCATTATTTCTTCAGGAAAAAATCTTTTCCTCAAGGGCAAGGATAACTACACCCCCCACAATTCCTCCCAACTGTCTCCTGCTCTATGATTGAAATTTATGATGGAGACAAAGAACAGCAGGAAAGCTTGGCTGACCACAGAAGGCAGGCAGAGGAACGAGCAGGATAAAACACACAAGCCCAGAGACAACTTTTAAAAGCTGTAAGCACTCACCTAAGCATCAAGCAAATTAAACACACCTCACCTGCAACATGTTACCCACACCTCAGCTGCAGTGCTGCATGTTCGTCTATCATCCAAGTCTTCCGGAGCTAGCAGCAGAGCTGGAACCCAGCTACACCGACCCACCATGGTAGCAAGAGCACTTCTGAAAAGGTTTTCATTAAGAGGTCCAGCCATCTATTCTCATAAGACTTGGAAATTTATTTTAGTACTACAGCTGTGTTTCAACCAAAAGGAACCTTTACATCAACATTAGAGGTCAGCTTCATGCTGCACTTTACATCAGCTTCACACACACTTTACAGCAAGGAAAGCCCACTGCACACTCATGAGGGAAATCTCTGGGAGACTCACAGTAGCTCCATTTCTGTTTACTATTGGTTTTTTAGCAGATCTACAGTTTCCGTTTTAGGTACCTGACACTCTAGACTTTCCAGAGTTTTTCTGTTTAAACTGTAAAAACATCATGAACTCCCCAGCCCTGCCTGGCCATCAGTTTCAGGCAAACAAACAACTCTAAAGCAGGGCACTTAATGAATTCAGAGCATCAGTTGCAGGTCATGAATAAACAAGTTCAAAGTATGCAAACCTAATGATTAGAATTTCTGCCTAGGATATGTTACCAAACTTAAAACATGTTTTATCTTGCACCACGGTAATTTTTTATTCCTCGCCAAGACTTAAAAATCCTTTTCCTCTTTGTTACTGAAGGACGCAAGTGAACAGTTCAAACACCAAACCATTTCTACAGTCAGCAATATACTGATTCAAACCTTACATGTGCGTCTAAGACCTGATTCAAACATACACTCACCTATATTATCTTCCTCAGAACCCTACACCGACAACAAGAGTTTACAAAGCAGAACAAGAGCTTACCCACATAGAGCCAGCTGAATACAATTTGTTTACCGAAAAAGAGAAGCTGTAAGTGCTTTACTGAGTTATCCCAATCAGTAATACAAACAGCTTGACCCAGGATTTAAATGACCCCTCAAAAAAAAAAAAATTAAAAAAAGAAGATGTACGGGGTACTGCAACTCAATCCTCTGAACAGAGACAAGCAGCACCTCCTTCGCTGAGAGAGACGCACAGATGGCCAGACCAAGCCACTTCTGACCATCTAGTTGCCATCTAACATGCCCTCCTCGCCAGAGCTTGTCTTCCTCAAGCTGCTGTCAAGACGGGAGCAAAGCTACTCCGGCTGCCCTAGCCACAGCACCCACACAGAGAAGACACCAGGAATCCTGACCACTCTGCAGCTCTTTGTTCAACACAGGCTTCCAGCGCTGGTTTGCAGCTAGCTGGCTCTGCGAGTGTCTCTTACTGCTGCCACCAGCTGCAAGTTGTGCCTACTTATAGGTAAACAACTGAAGTCCAGATGACTAAAACGACCTTTAAAACACAGACAGGTTTTATGCCACTGCACTACATACATTTTTATGAGATTTCAAAGGAGACTGAGAAGCACATGTCAACATCAACCCTGGAAGCAGAACTAGCTCCTTCCTCAGCTGCAGCCGGGGGCATCACACTGGAACAAGAGCTGTGGGACGGCCCTGGGTAACCCACAGCCTTGCAGCTCGCGAGGCAGATGTCCAGAACAGCCTCCCGACTGAGCGCTGTCTGTGCAGGGCACATAGCTGGAGCTCAATCCCTCACCATGCCCGCACCACAGGCTCAGGGCTCCTGTGACACGGCACACCCCGCCCAGCCCGCAGCCCCTTAGGGCTTCTCTCACAGCCCCGGGCGCGGAGGGCCGCGGCCGGGCCGGGCCGAGCCGGGCCGGGACCAGGGCGGGGTTGGGACGGGCACGGCCAAGGGAGCGCGGTCAGGCTGCACCATTGCCGCCTGAACGCTTCCTGCGCCGCTCCGAGGGTCCAGCCCGCCCGCCAGCCGGAATGAGGAGAAGGGTGGGTAGGAGAAGGGGCGGCCGCCCCCACTGTCCCAGCAGACGCGGCCCCGCAAAGGCAGCGCCCGTCAGCAGCCACCGAGACCCGCCGGGAGGAGGCCGGACTCTCCCCCCTCCCCCCAACAGGCGGCTGCCTGGGAGGCCCCGCACACACAGCGGCCCTGGCAGGGCGGCTCCCGCACAGCGGGCGCTCCGATCGAGGCGAAGGCCGGGGATCTTTCGGTGGGTACCGGGCGGGGATAGAGGCCAGTCGGTGTTACCGGGGTCCCGGTACTCGGCCGGGGGTCCCGGTCACGTCTCCGCCCCTCTCTTCCCCCCCCCCCCCCCCCGCTCTCACCTCGGACGCTCCGCCGGGCGTTGGCAGCTCACTGCGGGGTCTCCTCAGCACAGGCACAGGGGCAGGCAAGTGACGTCACCGCGCAGCGCGCCGGGCGGTGGCGAGAGGCGTGCCGGCTACCGCGCCCCCTGCCGGCCACGCCCTGCCCGCCGCTGCCCGCAGGGCGCTGACAGACCGGCAGGCGGCGCGCGCGGGCACGGCCTGCCTGACGTGAGGCTCGCCTGGGGCAGCGCCCAGACTCCCTCTAGGTTTTCTTTTTTTATTTTCTCCCGGGACGTGAATCTGAAATAAAAAGGGCCAAAGAGCCACAGTTCTTCCTGATGGGAGACTCCTCCTGGCTGGAAGACGACCCACCCCGAGCAGTGGGCACTTAAAGAGGCTTAAATCCCCCTAACTCCCCCCATCCCTCAGGAAGAAGAGGCCAGGAAGAAAATCTCCAGGCATGGCCACTTTGAGAAGCAGGGGCAAAAACCTGGCCTGAAACAGAAAACTCCAGAGTAATTCAAATGTTAAAAGCCAGGAAGACCTGCAAGTCCCAGTGCCAGCAGCCTCAAGTCACCAAACACTGTCTCTGGGGAGCACCTGGGGTGGGTCACACTATTGAAATATCTTTGTGCTGGACCTCTTAAATGAGCCCGGGTTCATCTGCATGGCCAAAGATGGAACAAAACCCACTCTGCCCAATGGTGTCAGATGCACATCTGTGCCTTCTGCAAATATTTGCCATCCCTGGAGATCCTGGAAAGAGCCATTGCTTTCCAAATGTGCTCACTGCTGCCCTGAGTACTCACAACAGAGGAAAGGAAGAAGAATATTTTCAAAAGAATTTTCAAGATGAAATCATGAATGGATGTCAGTGTCTCACTGTCTCTTCCAGCTGATTTTGGATGAAATCCCTACTCCGTCAAGCACAAAGGCACTGGCTGGGTAGAAACTGAGCCAAGTGGATGAGATCATGAACCTGGAGAGAATCTGGAGTTTCCCACAGGGCAACATCCCCTTGGTTCTCCAGAAACTCATCCTCACTGCAACCGTTACAGGAGGCTCCACCTCATCCTCCTGCCACCAGCTCCATCCTTGTCCATGTTCAGATTATGGGTTGCTTGGCTCTAAAGCACCTTCCAGTATTTCTGATGATGCTTCAGTTCTTTGGCTTTAATTAGATCCCAGCAGTGCATAAAAAACAATTTTGGGGTAACAGTTCCCCCTTTCCAGCAACCCCTCCTTGCAGCAGCCTCATTCCCCACTTCCCACAATGCCAAGAACACTGAGCATGACTATGAGCCCACCACCTCAGTGTTCTGTCTCTTGAGACCTCCTTTGTGTTTTCATACAAAGCCCCAGCCAGAGTGGTTTTGCTTTTTGGGGGCAAATCCAAGAGAAAGACTTGACAGTGCCCAGAGGAACGGCCACACTGGTGAGTTGTGGGGTATGGAGGGCCAAGGGTGTCTGCTGGACACATGTGACATCCCACAAAAGGCTACAGAGATCCACAACCACCACCACCCCCAATCCTCTTGTGCATGCCATGATAAAGATATTAATGATGGAAACAGATAAAACCAGGGCAGAAATCCCCACTTCCCAGAGGAGCATAAATCAACACACATGAAGACATGGTGTTGCTGTAATTAGCACTACACAAAGCCCTGCAGTAATTAACTTTCTCCCTTCCAAGTTAAGATTTAATAGTATGCAAGTCAGAACCAAGGTGATGAAACAAGTAGAGAAAAAACCAAGGTAAAGTCAGAACCAAGGAGATGAAACAAGCAGAGAAAAAACCCATCAAACTAGGCACCTTTGACTTGATTGGGAATTAATTATAACCTGGTATAATAATAATAATAATAATAATAATAATAATAATAATAATAAATTGCTGTTAATATGCCCCTGTGCTCCAAATGAGGAAAGACACTGAAAAAAATGTCCCATATTGACTCCAAGGGGCAGGTTTCTGCCTACCAGAGGCTCAGCCGTTCTGGGATGTAGGTGAGCTACTGCACTGGACAGAGCTGGGAGAAGAAATTCTGGGACAAAAAAAATCCTGGGCTGCTAGGGAGCTGCCCCAAACCTCCCATTCCACTGTAATGCCAGCAGGAAACACCTCTGCCCATGAGGAATTGTCACTGCCAGCAGCCTTGAGCATCTCCCGAGGCAATTCCCAGTGCATGAGGATGTGGACTGAGGGACACTACAGACTGAAGGAGAGGCTGTGTTCTGCAACGGGGGAATAAACTCCAGTACTGGCAAGACACAGTGACAGTGCTGGTCCCCAGGGGTCTCCTTTTTGCAGATGCTGTCACAGTTGGGCTCCACCAAGAAACGCCAACTCCATCCATAGTGGGTCCAGACCCCACGGTCAGAATTCAGCTCCTACAAGTGGTGCCCAACCTTTCCATGCTGCCAGTGGAGGCAGCCATTGTGCACGTGGAATGCCTGGAGCAGCATATAAGATCACCTTGTCATGTCAGGAAAGTAAGTAAGTCATGGGAGGATCCAACCACATCTAATGTTACATGCCAGAAACCAACCTGGGCATCCTCTCTGGCAATAAATTCCAACTTTGGCTTCTCACAGAGGAGCAGGCAAGGTCCTGAAGAAGCCCTGTGGCTGGGAAGAGGGAGGACATCTCCTCAGCAGCTCTGATCTTTACTTCTCCCTAGTTTTGCTAGGTGGAAAAAAATGCTGGACGTGTCCTACCAGTTCCATGTGCCACTAAGTCTCCCTGGTAAAGCTAAAGGGAATCCCTTTAGGGAATCCCTTGCCATACAGGAAGAACACAGGGCCTGTCTTGGAGATACATGAGAGATCAAGGCTGAATTATTTTCCTCTCCCCACTGCTCTGGTATAAAGTCATCCAGTATCGTGTCTCTACATGGCAGCTCATGCACTCAGATCCTAGGGGAATGCATGAGGATGTGAAACACCCATAATCTGAAGAGCACCTGAAGCCTAGATCGCACTTTTGAGGATGCTCTTTCCAGAGAAGAGAGCTTCAGGTCACCCATATTCCCAGCTCAGGGATTCAGACCAGCTAGGACAGAAGACCAGAAGAGTGATCACAGCAGACCCTTTGCACAGGCTTTTGACTGCTCTTCCCAGGCCATAGAGCTCCCTAAACATGTGCATTTCAATAAGGGGCAAAATCCAGCCCTGAGATCATTACCTGCCACAAGTACTCACAGTAAGGTACACCAGAGCCAGGAAGGTAGGAGATCTTATTTTACAGCATTATCATATCTGCCCCAAGCATTTCTGCTTTTTGCTCCAAGTTTTCTTGGAACTCACACCACCTAGTATCATCTGCCTCTTGCTAGAGCTTGGCATAAGTCAATGAGGTAAATTATTCAATTACTAGAAAATCCAGTAGGACTGAATGCAGAATTAGTCTCCTTAAAGCACAGAGCAATCAGAATTTTTGTTTCTTGGTCTCTTTCCTTGCCCTGCCTTTGTCAGCATGCAGGCACTGTGTCCCCTCACTCAGGGACTCTGCTCAAGGGGTCCGGTGTGGTCACTCATGTGACTTGGTCAGGCCCTGGAAGTTGGGCTCCGTGCACAGGGGCAGTGCTGCCTGCCGGCTCAGCAGCTTCTCCAGGACAGTTATTTCAGCATCTCGTCTCTCTATGTCCTCAAACGGAGTCCAGGACATGTCATGCTGGAGTTTATAGGCACCAAGAAATTCATGGGGAGTGGTACCCCATTCCTGGTGGAGAAAGGAGAGATTCCATCAGTGCTCAGTTTCCCTTGGAGCTGGGCTGCGCTGTCCCTCAGCCCTACTACCTTCGAAGCAGTCCCAGCTACATGACCATCCCATTTCCTAACCTAGTAATAGGCTCAGCTACCCTGAGTCCAACATCAGGTCGAGCTCCAGTGCTGCTGACACAGGAAGGTTTGTGGACACAAGATCTCCCTAACCTGCCCAGAGCTTTGCCCTGAAGCCTTCACCCTCCATGTAAGAAAATGGGTGGTCTAGAAGGAGACCTCCAGGACCATCCCCTCAGCTGCAGGCAAACTCAGTCCCTGGGCTGAAGTACCTGAGGAGACCATCCTGCCAGGCAGCCACACCAGCCAGGGAAGGCTCAGGGCACATTGACAGTTCTTTACCTCCAGAATAAGAACCACAGGTAAAAGACAAAATTTTGGTCCATGCCCCAGAGGGCTTCTTGCCATTCTCCACCAAGAGCCAGAGAACTCCATAAGATAGCTCTGGCCCCAGCAGAGTAACACAGATCAAGGGCAAACACCAACTGAGTAGGGACCAGTGAATGCCCCCATCAAGCTGGTGCTTTTGTCTAGGCTCCGTATGTTGCCAAGCACCAGAAACAAGACTTTTTTGTCCCTTCCCTGCTTCTTCATGGGCTGTAACCACCCACCTTAGGAGACAGGATGGAGAAGTACCGCTGCCCACTCTCCCGCCTGTACATGTAGTAAACATTTCCTGGCTTCTTCACAAGGTTGCAGGCAACATGGTTCAGATCAGCATCCCTATTAGCTTCATCCAAGACCTGGAAAACACAAAACATTTCTACACTTGAAATAAAGTGACAACATGCTATTGCCTCTCAGCCATAGCCCAAGACACATCACTTGACAGATGGCTCATGAGGCCCCGGCACACATCTGATTTCACTTGCCCCAGGAAGGAGATGTTTTCCAAAGAGATGAATTTTTTTCAATTCTTCCCTGTCAGTAGGACCTCAGAGAACCTCTCCGCAGGGGTGGAGGTACTCCCAAGCATCAAGGGCCTCTGCATCTCACCCCAGATTCACCTATACACTTGACCCCAGCACATGCTGGGCTTATTCCTCATCTGCGCACACAGCTGCTGGACTCTAGGGCCTTCCTGCTGTGCTCCCCAAGGGAAGGGGGAGCGAAACAAAGAAGAATTCATCTCCCCAGCTCCACCAGTTAATGATTTCATGACATAATGGCCTCTGGCAGTGGGCCAGTTGCAGTGACTGGCAGATCCTTTCCCACTCTGGCTCCAGATTTCACCCCTAAGGGTGAAGGCTGGATTGATGAGCACAGCCAAGCCCTGCTGTGTGCTGCTGGGACCACCCGCTCCAGCAAATGAGCTAGGACAAATGGGAAGGCCAAGCTCATAGTAAGGTAAGAGCTCATCTCTCCCAGGGCCTCAGATCCTGCCAGGGCTTCATTGTCACCTCACGAGATCGTTCCAGGGGCACACTGCATGTAGAAGTCACCTGTCCCAAAACCAGAGTTGTCTTTCTGTCCTGACACCTGAGATGTTTTGGACCACCCACCCTTGCTCCCCTGTTTTGGATAAAGTCCTTCCTGGTGTGCTCAGGACTCAGGGAAAGCATTGAAACCAACCCTCTCCTATCCCCCTTTACACCAGACAATAATCCTCCTTAGTTTTCCATTGAATCTTCTCTACTTGGCTCCTGGCCCAAACTCACATCCCAGGCCACAGCTCTCCCCAGATGCCCAGCAATGGCGGCAGATGATTGTCTCCCCAGGCAAGGCAATGAGCCTTCTGCCCATCCTCACTCACCTTACGCGCCTGCTCCTGCAGATGCCGGATCTGCTCAGCGATGACAGTTAGTTTGCTGCAGGCATTTGCCCGGACGAAATCATTGGCCTGGGAGAGAAAATGAGGGCTGGTCAGGACGGGAAGAACTGCAACCCTCCAGACTGTGCTGGACCAACCATGGTTGAGCTCAAGGCATTAACAGAGCTGGAGGATGCAGGAGCTGTCCTGGCACACCCAGGCAGGAGCAAAGATCAGGAGCTGCTTGGATAGGCTGAGAGGCAGTGAGAAGGAGCAGCAGGATGTACTGGGAGGCAACAGGTTAGACGGGGAGGTAGTGGGATGCACAGGGAGGAGGCAGTAGGACATACACTGAGCATTTAGGTTAACTGAGAAGCTCTGAAGGACAAATTGGAATCACTGGAGGTCAGTATGATATACTATGAGGTACTGGGGGAATAGTATAAAATACTGGAGGGCACTGGGAGGGCCAGTAACACATATCAGGAAAAACTGGGGTGGACTGGGAGGCAGGATGGACTGGGAATCACTGAAGCAGTAGTAGGACAGGGGTGCTGGGATGGACTGGGAGTGTGGTCGCAGGAAGCATCTGTACACACTGTTGTGAACTAAAAGTAGTGGGACATACTGAAAGGCAGCAGGGCATACTGGGGTGGGACTTCAGTGGGACGCTCTGGGAGTCACTGTGGGGCAGCAAGGCACAGTGGGATGCACTGAGGTGCAATGGGAAGTACTGGAGACACAAACAGCGTGGGAACTCGGGAAGGTACTGGGTACACTGCGAAAAACGAGGTGGGAGATGGTGGAAGGCAGCAGGGAACACACCAGGAGGCCACCGGAGAGCAGCGGAATGTGCTAGGACGCACCAAGGCTGCCGCCCGCTGAGAAGGCCTCGGAGACGGCCAGGAGGCAGCGGAAGAGCGAGCCTAGCCCTGCCCCCGCAGCCCCGCCGCTGGGACCCGGCCCTCACCTGCTGCACCTGCCGGGCCAGGGCCACTAGGTCCCCGGCGCGGCCGGCACTGCCCTCGACCAGGGCCAGCCCGGGACCGGAACCGGGGCGGGGGCCGTCATCCCCGGGTTCCGCGCCGCCCTCCGCCATTGCTGGCCACGACACACCGCTTCCGCCCGGCGGGAATGTTTCCGCTGCAGCGTCAGTACGCACAGTGAGGGGTGCGGCCATGGCGGGGCTCTGCTGTCGCTGATTGGCCGGGGGACGGGGCTAGTATCGCTCGGGTGCCCGGGTCGGGCAGTGCCGCCGTTCGGTCGGGGTTCGGATATGGCTTTGACACCGCCGCCGCTTCTTCTGCTGTTGCTGCTGCCGCCGTTGCTGATAGCGCTGCTGGTGCGGGCGGCCACGCCGCCGGAACCGGTCTCGGTCCCGACCCTGGCACCGGGCGACCCGCCGCTGCCCGCTCAGCCCCCGGACGCGCTGTTCGCCGCCGGTGCCGAGGCGTACGCGCGGGGGGACTGGCCCGCCGTAGTGCTGCAGATGGAGCGGGCGCTGCGGGCGCGGGCCGCTGTGCGCTCCCGGCTGGCGCGGTGCCGCATGCGCTGTGCTAATGCCACAGCGGGGCTGACGGAGGGGACCGAGCTCCAACCCGACCCGGTGCTCCGGGACTTGTGGTTCTTTCGGGCGCTGCTTCGCCGCGCCGCCTGCCTGCGGGGCTGTGGGCCCGCCGCGCCCTCCCGATACCGCTTGGGCGAGGAGCTGGACCGGGAGTTCAGCCGGCGCAGCCCCTACAACTACCTCCAAGTCGCCTATTTCAAGGTGCGGGACCGGCAGCGAACAAAGGAGGGGAAAGGGGTGTCCCGCTGCGACGGGATTTGGGGCGGGCGGGATGCACGAAGGATCCCGGAATCCATCGGGAGAATGGAGGGTTGGGACCGGGTGAACCGGCCGGTGGCGATTCCAAGTCCCGGGCGCCGGGATGGTTCGGTGTCCCCCCCGGCGTAGTGGGGTTGCCGGCCAGCAGCCTGGGCCTTGCCCGCCTTGCGCTCCCCACTGCCACGTTGGAGCTCGCTGGGACCGCCCTTGTCACCGCCCTCCGCCCCGGCCGCCGGGATACCCCAGGTGTCCCCTCCGCTCCGCGTGGGGTCCGCCCTGTCTCACCCCTCGTCCCACCCAGATGAACCGGCCAGCGCAGGCGGCGGCGGCCGCTCACACCTTCTTCGTGGCCAACCCCGGGCACCAGGAGATGAGACAGAACCTGGAGTACTACCAGACCATGGTGGGAGTCCGCGAGGATGACTTCACTGACCTGGAGGCCAAACCCCACATGGTGAGACCCTCCCCTCCCAAAGCTCCTGTCCCTATGGAACCCAGGGCAATCACACTGCGGCTGTTGGTTCAGAGAGCTCGTGAGATGCCATTGTGGTGGGGACTGGGTGATCCATCATGAGGAGTGGGGCATTGAGATCCCCTCATCATTTCTCATCCCTCCACAGAGCGAATTTCGTCTGGGCGTCCGGTTTTACACAGAGGAGCAGCCAGCCGCAGCCATCCTGCACCTGGAGAAGGCACTGGAGGAGTATTTTGTGGCAGACACTGAGTGCCGTGCTCTCTGCGAGGGACCTTATGACTATGAGGGCTACAACTACCTGGAGTACAATGCAGACCTTTTCCAGGCCATCACAGGTGGGAGCCATGCCTTTTGTGTCCTGTCACAAGAGTTGAGGACAATTCTCAAGGGGTTGGTCCCCAAAGAGCTGGGGTGTGGGTGGAGGGTCCCTGAAGAGTACAAACCCCATCCTAGCTTTCACCAGGGAAAGTGTGGCCAGTAAGTGGCAGGAGGTGTCTACCTGCACTCAGCATTGGGGCTGATACCCAGGAATCTTCCAAATTCCAGAGGAATATGGAAAGACAGAAGAGGGACCAGTAGAGGGTCACCAGGATGTGGTGAGAGGCTGAGTATGGCTGCTCCCTCCTGAGAGAGCACCACAACCCCACCACCGATCAACTCAGAGGGGTATAGCCCCCATCCCTGAGGGTTTTCCACTTCCAGAAAGCTTCCAACAACCCCAGTATGAGCAGGAGGTGGGACACCCCTCAGGGTCCTGCCCACCAGCCCATGGGTGACCATGAGCAGTGATATGGGGCTTTTCTCCACCAGATCACTCCATGCAGGTGCTAAGCTGCAAGCAGGGCTGTGTCACAGAGCTGGCCTCACCGCCTGGTCGGGAGAAGCCTCTGGAGGATTTTCTGCCCTCGCACTTCAACTACCTGCAGTTTGCCTACTACAACGGTAAGCTGCTCCTTGCCCCATCTTCTTTGGTTGTCAGCACTGGGCAGTCAGCTCTGCCTGGGCTGAAATCATGGTTTGGGTGGGGAAAGGACCTTCAAAAATAATCTCATCAGTCCAATCCAAGATAAAGGGACATCTAGCACTGATGATCACTCCGATCTCTCAGAGCCCTATCCAACCTGGTCTTTAGCACTTTCAGGGATGGGACAGCCACAGCTTCTCTGGGCAGTCTGTGCCAGAGCCTCACCACCCTCATCACAGGAAATTCCCTCCTTATGGCCAACCTAACGCTGCCCTTCTTCAGTTTAAAACAATTGCCCCTTGTCCTGTCACTATAAGCCTTGATGAAAAGTTGTCCTCATCTCTCTTGTGGCCCCTTTAGATATGTGGAGACCATAAGATTTCTCAGAAACCTTCTCATCTCCGGGTTCAACAAGCCAAATTCTCTCGGCTTTTCTTCACAGAGGTGCTGCAGGCCTCTGACCATTTTTGTGGCCTCCTCAGGACCTGCTCAAATGAGTCCATAACCTTATGCTGGGGGACCCAGAGCTGGAGGCAGCACTGCAAGTGGCATATCACTAGAGTGGAGCAGAGAGGCAGAATCCCTCCCTCACCTGTTGCCCATACTGCTGGAGCTTAGCCCAGAACATGGGGGGTTTCTGGGCTGCTAGTGCACACGGATGGGTCCTGTGCAATTTTTCATCCACCATTGTCTCCACATCCTTCTGCACAGGGTGCTCTAATGCATCCCCACGTCTTCACTGATTGTGTGAGTCTGAAAGGGTGCATGAAAGTGGGGCAGGATGCTTCAGTGGCTGCAAATTGCAGGTTAGCCAGGAAATGGTTGGATCTGTCTGCCTGTAAATAGGCTTCATGATGCTTTTCAAGTGAGAAAAGTACCCAAGCTGTGACCCTGGTTTCTGTTACAATGGTTTCTGGAGGCAGGAAAGTACCTCAGAGTCTGAATTTATCCTTTGTGGAAGCAGTTATCCTTGTTCCAAGGAATCTGCCCTATTCATGAGACTCTTTGGAAAACAACAAGGGCTATGTCTCTGGTCTCTCCTCCATACCTGCCATTAATAGCCCCTATTAAGAGCCCCTATTAACAGCCCCATTTCTCATTGCAGATGGGAATTATGAAAAAGCCATTGAATGTGCCAAAACCTATTTGCTCTTCTTCCCACATGATGAGGTGATGAACCAGAATTTGGCCTATTATACCGCCGTCCTGGGGGAAAAACTGGCCAGACCCATCCAACCCCGAAAGGTGAGCAGTCAGCTGGGACAAACAATTGCAGGGACATCTCTCCTCCCTGGGGACCTTTGCAGAAGTTGCGGGGTCCTCTCCAGGTCAGCTACCAAAGGTGGACAGGAATGAGTAGATTTAAAGTCCGACAAGCTGAAAAATAGCTGAAAGGCTGAAAAACATCGCTGGCAAAATGTCTTAGGCCAAGTGAAGCTGGATGATTAGCACACATGGACCCATTCCTCAGAGAGAGGGCTGTGAGAGGCAGCTTGACAGTCTTTTTAGTAGGATCTGAGCCCACCTCTGTTGCACTCTTCTGTCGCTGTTGAGCAGCTAGCAGAGTAATGAATGCATCAGTTTTCAGTGGCAAGAAGGAATGACCTTTATTGTTTTGATTTCATCACATATATAGAGTTCTCAGAAGTCACCCAGATTGGTCAGTCAGAAGCCTTCCCCCAGGCCTGATTGGCCAGGCCTGCACTGTCCAAGTTCTGAGACACTGTTCCAAAAACATCCAAACTTTATCTTTATTTACAAAACACAAGAAAACTTCTCATAAGAAAAACCTGTGCTAGCCACACTCTTCCACAACTGAAGTGAAAATGCTTAAAAAGGAGAGGATCTGGCTTCAAAATAGCCAGATCTGGATGGCCAGGTCCTGCCTGGGATGTGATAGGCATGGATGGGAGTCTCTGCCCAACACCAGTTGGAGTAGGGGAAGGGAATCTGCTCCTAAAGAGCCCCCTGCAGAAGGGACATATATGCCTCTGCTCAACTGTCCTATCCCCAGGGCTTGTCCACAGGGAAGTTCAGGCAGGATGGGGAAAGCCACTTCCTTCCCAGCTGCCAGATGGATCCACCAGGCTGTGGGTCTGGAGCAAGGACCACAAGGATGGTGTAAACCTGCACCTTCCTGCCCACACTCAGGGACTTTCAAAACCCTCCTGCCGTACCTCACCCCATCCCTCTGCCCCTTGCCGCAGGAGATCCAGGTATACCACCAGCGGAGTCTGATGGAGAAGGAGCTGCTCTTCTTCAGCTACGACGTCTTTGGCATCCCTTTTGTGGATCCGGTGGGTGGTGCAAGACCAGGGGGATGCAGTGGTCAGATGGAATGCAGATGAGGGGTCTGTGTCCTGGCCAGATCCTTGTCCAGCTCCTGATGTTGTTCTTCTGGCTGCAGGACGCATGGACACCTGAAGAGGTGATACCAAAAAGACTACGAGAGAAACAGAAGTGAGTGCTGTCCCCAGCTGAGCCCACCCCACAGGGGTCCAACAGGACATACCCTTCTTCCTCTGTGGGCTTTGGGCCAAAGGCCATGGCATAGAACTTCTGCCAGGGGAAGTTTTGATGTTGGGACTGGAAGAGGCTGCTGGAGGGCAGAATTTCGCTTCCTATCAGTCCATGGGATGATGGGCCTGGGTAGGTCACCCCAAGCACCTCAGAGTGAGGGATGCACTGAGGTGACTCTCTCCAGTCTTGGTGCCAGCTTTGTCACCAGCACCTGAGACAACTTGTCCTGCCCTTGTCTTAGTGGCCCTCATTTCTGATCTGGGGACAGTGGGGTGGTGGTGCTGATGGCTGCTGCATGCCCAGGGTGGAGCGGGAGACGGCAGCACGCATCTCTGAGGAAATTGGCAACCTCATGAAGGAGATCGAGACATTGGTGGAGGAGAAAGCCAAGGACTCTGCTGACATGAGCAAGTTCATCCGAGAAGGTGCAGAAGGCCAGGAGGGGAAGAGGGATTGGGACCTCTGTGATCCCTGCTGCCAGCTCACAGTCCGTCCACACATGGGTGGCAGCAGGAGCAGGTGGTGGGACCACAGCTTCCCCCAGCACTACACCCCAGGGTTGATGGCATCCATCCCATGTCCCCCAATCCCATTTGTGCCACAGGTGGCCCCTTGGTGTACAAAGGAGCCAGTGTCACTATGAACTCCAAGGCCTTGAACGGCTCCCAGCGTGTGGTAGTGGATGGAGTCCTTTCTGCTGAGGAATGCCGGGAACTGCAGAGACTCACTAATGTGAGCACAAGGACAGGTGGAGCAGGCAGGGGTGGGCAGAGGTTGCTGAGGGGTGCTGTCCTGCAGCTCAGACATCAGACCAGTAACACCAATTGGGTTTTGCAGGCGGCTGCCTTGGCTGGGGATGGCTATCGGGGGAAGACCTCTCCTCACACTCCCAGCGAGACCTTCTATGGTGTGACTGTCCTCAAGGCCCTCAAGGTTGGGGTGGCTGTGTGGAGAAACGGGCTATGGGGACAAGGGAGGGTAGTTTTGGGACAGGTGGTTGCCCATGCCCAGCTGGAGCTGAGTCCCTGTCCTGTCTGTCTCCCCCAGCTGGGCCAGGAGGGCAAGGTGCCCCTGCGCAGCGCCTACTTGTACTACAATGTGACAGAGAAGGTGCGGCACATGATGGAGTCCTACTTCCGCCTGGAGGTCCCACTCCACTTCTCCTACTCCCACCTAGTGTGCCGCACTGCCATCGATGGTGAGCGTGACCCAGAGGAACAAGTCTTGTCCTGTCTGGATGTCCTCTAACAGCTGGAGTGGTCTGGTCTTGGACCTTTCTTTGGAGACCTCCTTGCTTCTCCCTACCGCTCGTCTTCCCAGGAGGGTGTAGGAAGCTTGTCCCTAAGCCCAGTTTGGGAAGATGAGCAGCAGCTCTGCTGGTTGCCTCTAACAGTGCAGATGGCTTCATGCCATACAGGATTTCATCACTCAGAGGCATTTTGGGATGGGTGCTTAGAGAGGCTGTGCCTGGAGGGCCATGGAAATGCCATGGGACAATTCAACAGTGTTCTGTGCCGCCCAAATGGCCTTGCACGATCCACACTCCAGCGAGAGTGCTTTAGGCTACACGTGACTTCCTTGTCACCTCCAAGTACAGCATACTTGAGGATGGACCCTCTTCTTGCACAGAGGGGTCCTGACATGACATGTTCCACCCTAGAGAAGCAAGAAGGTCGGAGTGACAACAGCCACGAGGTACATGTGGACAACTGCATCCTCAATGCAGAGGCACTGGTGTGTGTGAAGGAACCCCCAGCCTACACTTTCCGGGATTACAGGTACTCATGGCGGCTGTCAGCTGCAGCTTCCCCACCTGAGGGTACCATGACTTGGTGGCACCTGGGTTGGGAGGAGCAAGGTAGGAGGACACCAAACCTGGGCTCTCCTGCCTCTGGCTCATGCCATGGTGTTGGGGAGCTCTGGACTCACCTCCTTGCTGGAGCTCTGGTGATGGTTGCTTGTCACCTCCACTTGTCCCCTGCTCCCTTTAGTGCAATCCTCTACCTCAATGGGGACTTTGATGGAGGAGCTTTCTACTTCACCGAGCTGGATGCCAAGACTCAGACCGTGAGTAGCTCAGCTTCGACGATCCATGTGCAGCACCACATCCAGCTCCTGCATGTTGGCCCTGTCCCCTGAGCCACTGCGAAAGATGAACTTGAGTTGAGGGGAACCAGCTCACCCTTGACTGGGGTCTCCCATCCTTGACAGGCAGAGGTCCAGCCACAGTGTGGCCGTGCCGTGGGCTTCTCCTCTGGCTCAGAGAACCCCCATGGGGTGAAGGCTGTGACCAAGGGCCAGCGCTGTGCCATTGCCCTCTGGTTCACCCTGGACCCTCGGCACAGTGAGCGGGTAAGCTCCTTCCCCACAGCACGTGGGGTTTTTGGGAGGGACGGTGGCCATGCTTGTCACCGTGGGTCTGCCTACAGGAGCGTGTGCAGGCAGATGACCTGGTGAAGATGCTTTTCGGCATGGAAGAGGGGGATTTGGAGCCAGAGCTGAAGGAGGAATCACCAGCTGCCATCGTGATGGGGAAGGATGAGCTGTGACACCCTATGGGAATCAGGACGTCTTTGCTGGGACTAGTGATGCCAGCATTGTTGCTGCAGGCTGCACAGTCATAAGGGTGACATATGGGACCCCCTCTGCCCCCAACCCAGGTGGAACATGGGATTGGGGAATGCCCCTGTAGCATCCAGCATCCCCCTGTGGAGCTAACCTGGGGTCTGATGGAGGCTCAGGGGTGGGTAACATGGGGAAAAGGGAGGGATGCTTTTTTAGGGGTGCGGCCCTGATGCCATGGGTGCAGATGTGTGCCTTTCTTGAACTTCCAGCTATTTAAGTGCCTTCTGCAAAAAATGGGTAAATAAAGGCAGGTTTTTTTTCTAAGTTGTTACTTCCTGAGTGGGGACACAAGGCTGCTTCTATCCTTTGGCTATTGTCAGAGTTGGGGTGCAGCCTTCCCTCCTGGCAAACATCTACCCAAGAGTATTGTAGCCCTGTAGCCTCACAAAGGTGTTGGGGGGGGGATGACAAGGTGCCCCAGGGGCAGCAGGGGCAATGTAATCTCCAGCTGAACATATCCTGGACCATGCTCCCATAGTGTGGGAAGGAACCCACCATGCCAGGGAGGAGGGAACTGTCCTTGAACAAGAAGGACATTGAGTACCCTGGCAACCCCAGACAGGGCATTGAATTGTTTCCGCAGATGTCTGGCCATTACCATAACCATCCTGGGAATGTGGGCAAATAAATTCTGCCCCATATGCAACCACCCAGCACCACCATCCCACTTGGAGAGCCGTTCAGCACTGGGGTGGGCAAGGAGGGTCTGGAGGATGATTTCTCCAGGATGAACTGATGGTCCCACCGGAGGCTGCCCACCATCCCAGCATTCACCCCCAGCTGCCTGCGTGCGTGAGCAGACTGCTGATGAGGCCATGGCAGTTAACGATTGCCAGGTCCTGGGGCTGCCACGGGCTTGGTGTCACCAGGGTGGTGACACGTGTCCCCCACACCCCGTCTCCCTCCTGCAGGAGTACACGACCGACAATGGCTTCTCTTGTTGGTGCCACGGTGGCATGGTGTGCCTGAATTCCCTCACTGAATGAACCCCTTCCCTTCTCACTGTTGAATTCCTGGAGTGCTCCCTGAGGCCTCTGCGGGGCTCCCAGCCCATGGCAGGGGTTCAGAGGGTCATGGATGAGGTAGGGTAATGTCCCACACCCCCCCATCCCCTCCTCCCGTTGGGGAGCCCCATTTTCCCATATCCCTCCACTGACGTTTGAAGTTTTCACACCTGCCTCAAGACACAAATCTCTCCTGTAGGACCTAAATACCCTCCCTCCACGCCCCAAATCTTTCCCCCAAGACCACATTCTTCCTTCTAGGACTCAAATCCGCTGCTGCCAGCCCCAAATCACTCTCCTCGGACTCAAATCTCTCCCTCTCAGATCTAATACTCTCTCCTGGGCCCCAGTACCCCTCCTCCAGGCCCCTAATTCCCACCTCCCAGTTCCCCCTAAGCTCCAGGTTACCCACCCCCTTGGCCCCAGTTCTCCCACTCGGGTCTCAAATGCCCCCCGGGGACCTAAATCTCCCTGTGCAAGACGCGTATCTCTCACTTCTCCTCAAATCCTCCCTCGACAATGACAACCCTCCCACCCGCCTTCCCCCTTAGAGCCCCCCCCCTCCGGCCTTTTGCCTCCTCCCATGGCCCCTCTCCATCCGCCAGGGCGGGGCCGGGCGCGGCGCGGGGCGGTGAGAGCGCGGCGGTGGCGATGGGCGGCGGGGCACGGGAGCTAGCCGGGTACCTGGCGGCGCTGGCCGGCTGGGTAGCGGCGCTGGCGGCCGCCGTGCTGCCGCAGTGGCGGCAGAGCTCGTACGCCGGGGACGCCATCATCACGGCCGTGGGGCTCCACGAAGGGCTGTGGATGAGCTGCGCCGCCCAGAGCACCGGGCAGGTCCAGTGCCGCCTGCACGAGTCGCTGCTCTCCCTCGACGGTGGGTACGGAGGCTCGGGGCCCGTGGGATGAGCCCTGCTTCCTTTCCTGGGTGCAGTCCCCCTTCTTCCTCTCTGCTGTGGGTCTGAGCTCCCCTGGGATCCTGAGCTGCCCTTGCCCCCCTGCAAGTCTGAGCCCCGCTGTGAGTTTGACCCTCCTCCATATGGCTCTAAGCCCTCTCTGTGTTTGAACCCACCTACATGGGTTTGCACACTCATCCCCAACAGGTCTGTGCCCCCTTCCCCCTGTGGATCTGAGCTCTTCTGGCCCTTCCGGGGGTCTGAGTCACCTTCAGGTCCAAGCCCTTCTTGGCCCCACCCCTATTGTAGGTCTGACCCCCCTCAGAAGGGTCTGAATCCACTCATCCACTGAGCTGAGCCTTGATGTGGGTCCAAGCTTCCCCCTCCATCTGTGAATCTTGGGCCTCAGCCTCCCCATCCCAGGCCTGAGCCTCTCTTGGCCTTGTGGGTTTGAACCCCATTGTGCTGCTGGGACACTCCTGTCCCCAGAAGGTTTGAGCTCCAATGTGGGCATCATGTTTAGGGAATAACATAGCCCCATGGGGACATCAAAACCCCCCATTCTATGACTGTGCATCACCCTTTTGGCATTTGGTGACTGTGGTGCTGCTGCAGGCAAGGTGTTTCCCAGCCCAGGCAGTCACGCCCAGGATGAGGGTGGCAGGGAGGAACATCGGGGAAGGCATTGGGAGCCATGCCCTGAGCTGAGCTGAGGTTTCTGAATCTGCCAAGTTGGGAGGATATGAAATGGGAGGTATACAGCAAGAACAGGGTTAAGGACAGGTCCATCACCAGCATGGAACACAGTGACCTTGTTTCCAGTGCCCAGCTGTGGCCAAAGGCACCTGCTGGGAACAGCTTTTCTTCCCCCCTTGCAGTTCACATCCAGACATCCCGGGCTCTCATGGTCATTTCTCTCCTGCTGGGCTTCTTTGGCATCATCGTGAGTGTGGTGGGCATGAAATGCACTAAAGTTGGGGAGGAGGATCCTGTCACCAAGAGCCGCATAGCTGTTGCTGGAGGTGTCCTCTTCGTTCTGTCTGGTAAGGCAGCTCCAGCCTTTGCACCGCACTGGTGCCGGAATCCTCAAACACGTTTCAACAGTGTTGGTGGAGGAAGGGGAACAGTTCAGTGAGGGCTGGATGTCACTGACAGTCAACATTTGATGTCTAGTGGAATGGCTAGACAACCCACTCACTGTAGAGGCTTGGACTAGGTGACCTTTAAAGGTCCCTTCCAACCCAAAACATTCTGTGAGTCCATTATTCTGTGCCCAGGTCTGTGCACATTGGCTGCCGTGTCATTGTATGCAACACAGGTGACCTACGAGTTCTTCAGAGAGAGCACCATCCCTATCAATGCCAGGTAAGAGCCTGAGCCAGTGAGTGCCCTTCTTCTGAATCCTGTCTTGTCCCTGCACTTCCCATTGGACCTTCCCTTGCTGGTTTTGGTAAGGCATGGCATTGTGGGTTGATGTGTCCCACGGGTGGGACCTCTGCCAGTCCTCATTGCCACCTTACAGAAGACATCCCTGATGCTAAAGCTTTAGTTGTTACCAGCTGGGACAGGGTAGTGGTGCACATGTGGACTTTCAGCCCAGGGGAGGATTAAAGGATGGGGAAATGTGAGAGCTGTATCCAGCCAGCAGGAAAGATGGGGATGGAGAGGGAAGAACCAAAATCTGCCTTGGCATCATTGGTTACCTCATCAGGGCTTTGAGCGGGCTTTGAGCATCCTATTGCCCATCTGAGTTTGCACCTCTGCCTCTCTGCCCCTCCCTGATGCTCCCTCACCCCTTTCACCACAGGTACGAATTTGGCTCAGCTCTCTTCGTGGGCTGGGGGGCCGCCAGCCTCTCCGTGCTGGGGGGGTCCCTCCTGTGCTGTTCCTGCCCTGCCAAGGAGCGCCGAGGACAGCAGTACCACCGGCAGTCACAGCCCTCCACGGCCCAGGAGTACGTCTGAGCCCTAACCCTGCCCTCCCGCCACTCAGTGCCTCCCTCCCCTCCCAAAAACCGGCAAGACCTTGGCACTCCCACCCTGCCTGGACCCTGACTCCTCCATGAGACCTTTCTCTTCCTTCCAGGTTTCAGCACTATTTTCAGTGCCAGCCTCTAAAACACAGGTTTTAAATGGCACAGCACCCATATTCATCATTGCCATGTTCCCCTCAGCTGGGCGGGATGGCATCCCCAGCCTCACAATGTAGCCAGGCCATGTCTGTCTGTCACAGGGATGCTGTGGGGGCAATGCAGGGAGGCTGATGCCGGTGCCATGGGGGCACAGAGCCATGGGGGTGTGCTGCACAGAAGGGCTTTGTGCCATGACCACCCCTCTCCCACATCCTGTTTTCAGGAGCAAGTGGGGAGCAAAGCCAGTGCTTGATTTTCCTGGAATGAGATTTTCACTTCTAACAGCACCAGCCCAAACTGGGGCTCAAGCATCTCCATGCCCAGATCTTGGCAGAGGGATGCTTTCAGGGTGCTGTATTCCCCTGCCTCATTGCTACTGAAAAGCAACATTTTTAAAATTATTATTAATTATTATGGATTCCTGTCTGGAGGCCAGTTGCTCCAGCTGAGCTCTGCCAGCCCAAACCTGCCTTGGGTTTGTTCCTGTCCAGGACCAAGCTGTGCCTTGTTAAACAAGAAGAAATGGGTTTGGGCATATTAAAGCAGCAAGAAGGGGCTCTGAACACAAAGGATTTGTTTTTATTTTTGGTACCCAACACAACTATTTTGAGTGGCAGATGGACAGAGCCCTGAATTTTGGTGCCTCCCTGCTGGGTCCAAATCCCTCTTTCCTGCCAGGATCCCCTAGAGTGGACAGTGAAGGCTCCAAACACAACCTGCTAATTGCCTCCACCTCTTTGTACGTCTATTCCACTGCTACTAATTGCTTTAGAACTGCCAAAGCTCCAATTTCATCTGTAAATCCCCCAAACTCCCTGTACTCCATCCCTCCAGCTCTACTGCAGGTGTTACACCAGCCAACCCACAGGGAAGGACACTGGAAATTATCCAAAAAGCTTGATTATCTATTTTTATTATTTTATTTTTTAACCCAAATATTAAGAGAGAGCTGATTTTTTAAAATTTTATTTTGATCTACTTTCTTTTGTATTCCTCAATTTTATTTTATTTTACTGTTTTGTTTTAATTTGCACTATTTTATTATTTTATTTTATTTTACTCTATTTTCTATTCTTCTGTTTTATTTTGCTCTATTTTATTTTATTCTATTTTTCTCCATTTTATATCCTTTCACTCTATTTGGTGTTTTGCCCATGCCCTGGTCTGGGTCCCTGGATGTGCTGGAGGAGAAGTAATACCTTTTTTTTCCCCAGGGGAGCGATTTCTCTCTTTCTCCCTGGCATTAACTGCCTCTTTCTCTTTCAAATTGCAGCCCCTCTGTAAAACTGTGTCCTGCACCCCTCAGGGGAGAGCAGTGCTTCTAGTCTGGCATCACCCATCAGATGCTGAACCCGGATTTTGGGGTACTCTTCCAAAAACACCAACCAAAAGCCACTGCAGTAAGGATTCAAAAGGAACCTAGTGCTTTAAAACAAAACAAAAAAAACCCCAAAACCAACTAAAAAGGCCTTTTATATTTCACTGTAAAGAATGTTTTTATTCTATTAATATAAATTCCACTAACTTTTCTATGGGATGCATGGCCTTGGAAATGGGACAGGTGGGGATTTTTAAATGCCTTTTGGTTTTTTTTCTGTTGGTACTAAATATTGTGACTCAGTGGTATTAAAATATTTTCAGTCATGGGCGTCTTTCTGGAATTGTCTCTTTGATTACCCCTCACTCCCCATCTGGACCAGTCCCTGCTAGTGACTCTAGTGCTGGGTCAGAGCCACTTCTGTAGCATGGCAGGAGCCTCTACCCCATCCTGAACAGTTCTTGCCCTCCTGGCTAAATATCTTGAGTCTTTTGCCACCTGTTGCTCTCAAAGGAGGGGATGTGGCCTTAAAAATGTGTTAATTTAATGTTAAATCCCTGGGAATCCAGCTTGGCCCCTCCACAAGTCTCTTCCCAAGGCTGAAATGCCTCCAACATCTTCCACTTACGGACCTTCTTATGGACCCTCATAGCTGAACTGTCCCTGTTTTCTCCCATTTCACATTAATTCAGAGCTGATTTGTGCCTAACTGGGTACTTTGCTAATTTAAGCCGATTTTTGCTCCCCTATGCAGGGTCATGACCCCTGCTGTGCATGTTTTTCTTCAGAGATTGTTTTCCATCCAGTTTTTTGCATGGCTGCTGTGTTTTAGCATCCTTGTCCTGCCCCCTGCACCTGGTTCACAAATACATCTCATCCTGCCTCAAATCCAGGGATTTGCTGTCCTTGGTGGCTGCCATGATATCTCCAACAGTCACCTGAGGGCTCCCTGGAGATGGACACCCAGGCTGGAAGCACATCAAAGTGGGAGATCTGCCTTTGTTCACAGTGCAGGCAGGCTAAAACAGAGTTCTCCCCCTCCAACACAGATCTTTTGGTCATTAAACCAGTTTGATGAGCAATATTGAGGTTTCTGGTCATACCTCTTGCTTTCAGCCAAACCCCTGGGAAATAATAGTCATTTTTAAATAGGCAGAAATGAGGGAAAAGGGAAAATTACCCCCACACAAGTGCATGCAGAGCGGCTTTTGTCACACCTCTGAGGCATGAGTGTTTGAATTTGGTGGTGTTTTTAATAATTCTTATTCATTGTCCTGCCCCAACAGCATATACGGCGTCCTCTCTAGTTCTCTGAGATGATCCATCAAAGAAAACATCTTTTTTTTCTTTTTTTCCCTTCCAGCCACAGCAGGTTTTTTATGTGAAATGTATGTACAATATGTACACGTATGTATATGTGCTAAAGTTCAAGGTTTGGATCTTGTCAGTGCTTTCTTAACACATGGTTTTGACACACCCCATGGTACCCAAGATCTGATTTTCACTGTCATTAACCTGGGAAAGGGGCTTAATCATTTGACTACTGCTAGTTCTGCTCTTCTACCTGCATCTTTTCACCCCCAAAAAGGTTTCAGTTGGGGATTGACTAGGCAGGTTAGTTTGATATATCATAAACTGACTGTTTAGATGAGCAGAAGATATAAACCTATTTTATAGGTGTTGTCAAGACCATGGGGCTACAGTTTGTATCACTTGGGGTCACACAGTATTTCATGTGTCACAGATGTCCAAGAACCATAAATTCCTGAGCTGTAAAGGTTGGAAAATGAAGGTTCACAAACCCTTCTGAACATTTTTGGCCCTAATTCACTGCTACATGCTAAAGCATTGGACCTGCCATGTGCCACAATTCTGGGAAAACAGGATAACTTGAAGCCTCAAGAATCTCACACATCAGGCACCTGGGGGTCTCTGCAGGGCTGAAGTTCAAAGATTTGCCAAGGTTGGTGCTTTGCCAAAATACCCACAGCAAAATGCTGCAGAGGATTATCTAGAGGGAAAAGAAAAAAACCCACAACAAAAACCAAACCCACCCTAAAAATCCAAGTGCACCTCAACTGTGATCCACAAAATGGAAATATTAGTGTTTTCCATGGATCTGAGAGAGGAGGGTGAGCAATGGCTGAGCCACAAGGCACAGCTGAACCCAGGGATGCTCAGAGGATGCTGCAACACAGATCCTGTGTAATCTCCAAATAGTAGGGGATTAGGGAAAAATCCTGAAGTTTTTAGGGCAGCTTCAAGTGCCAGACAGCTGGGGTGCTGCTACCCAGGGTCACAGGCACCTCCTTGGGGGCTGACCAGACATGGTACCTGAGCCATCACCACTACAGTGGTTTTCACTTGTTTTCTGCTTAACAGGGAAAAAAGAAGGATCTTAATTACCAGTCAAAGAGGTTCATTATCACCCTGCAATTCCAGCTTCTTTCTTTGGCCCCTTCCAACACTCTCAGTCCCTTATACCACTTCTGGATCTTAGGCCACTGCAGCCTCTTAGGCCTCTCATTCTTAGGCAGTAATTGAAAGGTCTAATTAAAAAACAGGGGATATTTGCCCAGGACACAGAGTCTCCCACCTGGGAAGAGTTCCCAGCAGGTTTCCACAGGTTTCTCCATGTGACATTTTTGGGGAGGCTCCATGCCCAGCCTATGACTGCTCTAACCACAGGGATGCTCATCATGTCTCAGAGCACAAAGCCCAGCTGACGTACCTTGGACAAACCTTAAATAGCCCAGCACAGGTTCCAGTCAGTGCTGCATATCCCTGACTGCATTAGATGAGTCAGGATCCAATCCCATGGGCATGTAAAAGCCTTCCAGACCCACATCCCTATCCCAAATCACCAGCAACAAAGAGATTCTGTCATCATCCCACTGCAACAAGGATGAGCCTGCGGTGAAGGTAATGCTCCCCCATGAATCCCTTTTATTATCAACAAGGTTTAGAGCTAATTTTTCCCAGCATTAAGAATTTTTTTCTCTTCCTTTTTCTTTCTTGCTCATATAATTGAAGTGGCTGAACAGATTTTCTTCAAACGCTCCAGAACAGCTGAGGTCTAACAGAAACAAATAAGGATCTGGAGAGTTAGCTCAGAAGGGAGACTGGGGAATTAAAAAATATACTGTAAAATGGGGTCTAAGAGAGTGCCCACTTGGAGTGAAGCGGATGGAAGTGCTCAGAGATGACGGGAGAGTGATGCCTCTACTCCCAGTGACATCCCAAGAGGGGATGTGGGGGGAGATGTGGCACACTGGGTGTGGGTACCACGACCCTCCTTCCCATCTCTGCCCCACAGAGAGCCTATGCCATGCCAGGGAGGGCAGCCTCTGGCTGGAGGTAACAAACCTGGCCATGACAAAGAGTTATCATCTCATGGTAATTAACCCATGTAGCTCAGAAACTCATCTGGTCTTGCTAATTAACACATTTGTATGAACCCCTGTCCAAAGGGCTGTTGCACTGGTTGCAACTTCAGGCAGTAAAATATTTAGCTTTTTGGGTTACAAAGTATGACAAACTGAGATTTCTGCCCAGGGTTTGCAGACAAGATGTCCGCTGCTCATACTTTGGGCACAGCTCCCTTCTCTGCAAAGTCCCTTCATCTAGGGATGAAAAACATCCATCTAGGACAGTAAACATATGGTGCTATCCCTTCTGCTCTGTGGAAAGCCTTGGCAGCTCCTCAGGGCATGCACATCATGCTCCAGCAGCCTTTGTCCCGCTTGGAATGGGAGATACTTTGGGCTTGTGCTTAAGATTATGACTCCTCCATGGGACTCTTGCTTGTGCTCCAACCTGGATGTTCAACATCTCATAGCTTTTTTGGAGTGAAAAACAAAAGCAAGAAAAGGCAGAGGATGTACCCACCAAGTCATATGGCAGGGATGGAGGTCTCTAGAGATTCTCTGGAGGCATGCTTAGGTCACAGGTTTTTGTAGCAGCAGTTATTTGACAGTTGTCCCCAGCAGCTCCTGATTCCCAAAGGCCAAGTACTGATGATTGGCAGCTTCTATTTGGAAGAGAGGGAACCAATGTGGGAATGTCCCCACTACAAAATTATTGTGTCCCTAAAGGCTCTCTCTACATGTAAACCTGGTGGCCCAACCTTGGCTGAGGATATTAGAGCATTTTGACAGCAGTGAGCACCATGAGACAGTGCCCAGATGACTCTTAGGGATCCAGAGGATGCCTGGCCTTGGCACTTTGAGAGGAGGCCTCCCGGCACTTTGTCCTTGGAAGACTGGGTGTCTGGAAGTAGCCAGAGCAGAGTTGGTGAACATCTCTGTGCCCTTGCAGGTTACCCCATGAGTGCCACTCTGCAGGTGACAGCATTTGGGCTTGCTCTTCTCTCAACACTCTTCCTACTCCTGGCCACGTGCACGGACTGCTGGATGGTCAATGCTGATGACAGCTTGGAGGTGAGCAGAGAAAACATCTGGAAGGTGAGCAGAATAGCCACTTTTAAGGTGAGCAAAGCAACCATCATCCTCCAGGAGAGCAGCTGAGAGCAAGATGGGTACTTTGCCATCCGTGAGGTTACACCATGTCTCCACAGGCTTGGAAAGGGGACATGGTGGGACAAACCCACTGCTTTTTGAGTTGAAGGATTAGAATATTATAGAGATAGAGACATGGAGCAGGAGAAAACAGAGAGCAGGTATGGGCAGGGAGTCACCGGGACATGTCCAGGTGTAGCTGTGGGAGCCTGAAATCTGCCCTGAAGAGCTGGGAGATCCCTGGGAAACTGGGGAGACTCTGGTGCTTTTTGTATGAGTGCTTTTCTTCTGCTTCCAGGTAAGTCACAAATGCCGGGGCCTTTGGAGGGAGTGTGTCACCAATATGCAGGATGGGGTCAGGATCTGCGACCAGTATGACTCCATTCTGGCTGACCACCCAGGTGAGCTGACGTGACCTGGAGGCATTTATTAAGTTCATAGCTCAGTGTCTTCTTGAAAGGGAAGAGGGAAAGTGATTTTCATTGCACCCAGCTGCCCTTTGTCAGACAGCCACACCAGCCTAGGGCTTCTCTTGGTCTCCTGCCCCAATAGCCTGGCCTGGGCAGCAACTAGCAGTTCAGCCAGACCTGCCATGGGGTCATGAGGCAGGAAAGTGAAACCACTTCACAAGAAATACGTTCTGGCATGTAGAGCCTAGGATTTGCAACCCACCATGCTGCAGACAGAGCAAGGACCATTCCCACTGGCCAAGGACTCATGACCACAGCTCAGGGACAGTCACATCAGGGTAGGGACATTTCTTCTGGCCTGCACAGGGCACATCAAGCCCTGCACAGAGAACCCTTGTGGTGGGTCATGACATGGAACAACAGAAATTCAAGCAATGGAGAAGGAAAGTAGTTGGTACGGACCAAGCGGAGCTGTCACCTTGGTCTGGGGAGGAGGAAGCTTTGCAGGGCACACTCCCATCACAGCTGGTGATGTGATCCATGCCAGCTCTTTTTCACTGGTATATTGACACTTGCTGTTCGAAACAGCTGCTACACAACTTGGAGGAAGAAGCAGTGTGGACAGCAGTGTCTTCTGCTCAAAAATGTCTTGAGCAGGTGACCACATACCAGGTGCTGATGGGTATACCTTGAGTTCTTTGGTTTCTTGAGCTGGTCTAATCATGGGTTTAAGTCCTTATTAAGTTTCTGATGAGCTTGTTGAGCACCTTCCCTTGGCCTATGGCAGGGATGGGGTTGGTGGGCTCTAGTGTGATGGCCACTGGTGAGCTGGGTGACTCTAATAGGAACATGGGCAGAAATCTGGAGTGGAGAGACCTGTCCCTTTTATTATTCCTCATTCCCATTTCTGGTTGTTTTTAACTTCCCTGCCCAGTGAAGATCGTGGTGACGCGGACCCTGATGATCACAGCGGATCTCTTGGCTGGCCTGGCTTTGGCTACGCTAGTCCTTGGGCTCGACTGCATCACATTCCTCAAGGAAGATCCTTGTGTCAAACTGAAGATGTGCTATGGAGCTGGAGTCATACTCGGTGCTGGGAGTGCGTGGCTGGGAGAGCTTGGGAGCAGACAGACCTCATGTCCCACAGGGAGCTGGGGAGCATGCTGGGAGCTAGCAGCACCACCTCAGCAGGGCCTTGGGGAGTTGTATGGCTCTTTTTAACAAGCCCCATTCCTTCTAGGCATCCTGGGGCTCATAGGCTCTGTGTGGTATGCAGTGGACGTCTATGTGGAGAGGGCCATGCTGGTGTCACACAATATATTCCTGGGAGTCCACTACGACTTTGGGTGGTCGTGCTGGCTGGGGATGGCTGGCTCCACTGGCTGCTTTGTGGCATCTGTCCTGCTGACCTGCTGCCTCTATGCCTGCACAGGTCAGTCTGCCTCATTCCACCCCATTCTATCTCAAGTAGCTTTTTGCCCTGCAGGGGTATGAGGTGAAGGATCAGCTCAGGGGGCACAGGGGCTTCTTGCAGGGTCCAGCCCAACGAAGAGGAACTCATCTGTGCCCAGACTGTGCCCTTTGGCTGGGGAGGCTACATAAGGCAGAACAGGGCTGAATGAGGGGTGCCATAAGCCCTATAAGGGCATGGAGAGGGTGCAGGGGTCCATCCACACCTATGGGCCTCCAGATCCCGGTGAAGGTCTGTTGATGTTTACTCAAAGCAGCAGTTGTGCTGGAGCTGAATCCCTGTCATCTGCCAAAGCCTGATCCACTGGCTGCAGGGATGCACTGCGTGAAATCCAGCCCCACCATCAGGGATATTGGGCAGGTGATGCCTCCCCAGACATCATGTCCAGTCCTTATGCCTGGTCACATGGGATGGAAGTTAACCCTGCTGGCTGGCTGTCTGGGTTCACTTCTCCTGCCGTGTCCCCATGCTGTGGCAGGCCCAGGTAACCCTGCAACTGCCAGCCATGACACAACCTCAACTCTTTCCTGGCAGCCCCCAGCAGCTGCTATCAACCCCAGAGGCGTACCCAGCCCCGGGGCCGAACAGCCACCAGCAAGATGTACGCCATGGATTCCCGTGTGTGATGGCCAGCGGCACCTCCCCCACCCAGCCTCTCCCTACCAGTCTGACCCCATTAAAGCACCAGTACCTGTACTGAAACATTTCTGCAGCTGCTTCCAGGCTTTTACACAGCCAGGTGGCTGCTAATAGTGAGGGTATTGCAGCAGTCATCTAGGGAAGGGTTTTGAAAAGGCTTTCAGAAAGGATGCCCCTGTTCCCCGGGAAAGCTGTCAGGACCCTGAGGGCAGAGTAGCTCCTCTGACATCTCACAGCCCATACTTCGGAGGAATTCAGTGGGAAGTGTTTTCTGCATGAAGCAACACTGACTCCATGTGGCTGGTAGCACTGGTCCCACCCACACCAGCCCCACTGGAAACCTTCCTTGGGCTTGGACACAGGGCAGCACAAGGTTTGTGCTCAAAAACTAGGTAAAACCAGAAGTCTGGAACACTTAGTTATCAATGTTTTCATGGGGGATCATCAAGGAACACTGAAGCCATACACACCAGACACAAGGAGGAGAGTGTCTGAAGACTGATGGAGGTGCTCTACCAGCAGAGTGAGGTTTTTAAGTTTACACAAAATGGGAATTCTCTTTTCCAAGTGAAACCTGAAACCAGCACCAACTCAATCCACCCTCAATTACTGAATGCTGGTTTTGGCCTCATTCCTTTACCTCTCACCCCAAGCTCAGCACACAGACACCATCCCAGCACATGGGATGGGATCACAGCCAAGCAGAAGCTCCCCAGCACTGTCACCCTGAGAGGCGGCAGGACAAGCACCAGGCCTGACCTGATGGTGCTGCAGGAGCAGTCAGTCCCCAAAACAGGTATGCATGAAGAGACACACTGTCCCACCCCTGTGGCCCAGCCAGGCTGCAAAGCACCTGCATCTGACACCCAGAGGAGCTAAAAGGGTCCTCTTGAGCCATCTGCCCCCTCACATGAAGTCAAAAGGCAGCAAAGCTGTTGTTTATTGCAGGTTCTCACACTTCTGCTGGATGGCATGTCTGGGGCAAATCTGTCCCTGCCATCAGCAACACTCCAGGGACCTGGGAGAGGAGGAAATCCTAACAGTGACAGGAATAAGGAGCAGAGATGAAATTTTGCTCAAACAGCAATGTGGAGGGCAGGATGCTCACAGATAGCACAACCAGGGAATGGGCAGGTGGAAGCATTAGAAGGTGCTTGGAGAGTGCAAAGCCTGGAGCACTGGGACTGTTGGGACACCTGAGATGGTTGGGACACTGGAGCCCACATGAAAACAATTACGAGCACAGAGCTCACTAGTATGTATAAAGGTCCCAAAAGCCGCCCTTGGACAGCCACCCTTTCCCGCAGGTGCTCTGCAGTGGTTCTAAGGGATGTTGTCAGAGCATGGCACAGCTGTGCTGACACAAGGGTTGAGCCCCATGCTGAGGAAGCGGCCCCCACTCACCAGGCTCTCACCATGGCACTGGGGTGCCATGAGAGCCAGTTTTGGCGTAAGGCACAGCTCCATCTCTGTGTTTCTGCACCCATTGGGGAACAGCTGGTTCTGAGGAATTGTGCTATAGCACAGCCCCAGTGATGAGTTTGGGATTTTTTGGAATCTAGAACCTAGTGCAAGTTGCCCAGAGAAGCTATGGCTGCCCCATCCCTGGAAGTATTCAAGGCCAGGCTGGAAAGGGCTTGGAGCAACCTGGTCAAGTGGAAGGTGTCCCTGGCCCCACTGGCACGGTATAGGATGAGGTGAGCTTTAAGGTTCCTCCAACCCAAACCAATCTGGGATTCTACCATTTTTGGGGGGTTTTCTTCCCTTTTTTTTTTTTTAAAGCACCCTCACACTACCTCAGTGCTGCAAGTGTTGCAGTCCAGCAAGGGCACAGCCAAGCTGCTCTAGCAAACAGCTCTTGGAAAAACACTGGGCTAGCACCAGGCATTCTCATCCCTCTGTGCCTGCCCATCCTTCTCCAGTGTGACTCAATTGCATCTTCAATGTTTTTTTTATTTTCATTTATCTGTTTTATCCCACCAGCCTGTATGCCTAAAGACTAAACCTTATATGAATATTTAACACAAAAGTGGGTTTAAAACACCCAAGCACATATGGTAACTCTTTAAGACCTTTATTAACAGATGCTTGCAGTTTGACTTGAAAAAATCAGGCGTATATTTCATACAAATTAAAAATGAGGTTCTTAAAAATCTCAACTTGACCAGATATGAAACAATTTACAAACTTTTAAAGGTATATTGAGAAAAAACAGGCTTTTAAAAAACGTGTTTATCATTTCCAAAAAGAGAATTCTTTAGGTAAAAATAATAAAAACCCCATGCTGCATAGATAATGCAGATAGTTCTAGTAATCTGGTCAACAGCAAAAAGCAAGCACTTAAGGTCTTCAGTTCCAATTCTTTTGTTCATTTCTTATTGCTGGAATTTGATTTTCTTCTTCATTTCTTAGTCTTTTCTTTGATGACTAAACTGAAAAAGAGAGGAAAAAAAAGGCTAATCAGACAGGTGACAAGAGGGTTACAGGGGTCCTTTGTGTACAAAGACTCACCTGCAAATCAAAAGTTCACCCTAAGCTGCCTGTCACATGCTCACAGGACAACCATCACAAGCTACTGTTCCTTGTCAGCCCCCCCATCAGCCAACCACACCAGCCACCTTCCCACAGGACCCAATGCCAAGGACTCCAGAAAGAGCAGTCAGTCAATTTAAACCCAAAGGGATCCCTCCAGTCATGGGAGGGCTGCTTTCACCAGGCTCTGCCAACATTCAGCCACTGCCCAGAGCACAGAAACTAAACCCAATATTCCCCAGTGCTCCCAGACAGCAAGAGGAACCAAGGTGCCATTGTGGTATCCTTTTTAAGTCCATGATCTAAGAATTCATCCAGGAGGTGTTGACCATCAAGATGAATACCAGAATACAACAGAAGTTCACAACAAGTGCACAGAGATCATTGCAGCAAGGCCTGGACAGGGACTGAATGATCCATCTGCAAGTGGAACATGAAACTCAAGCCCATGCAGAGCAGGTCCCCAAGCTCCCACAGCTGGGAGAGGCTGCAGGTGCTGCTGACAGAGCCATTCTCCCTGCGCAATTCCCGATGTCCATCCCATCAATGGGACCACTCAGTCTGCTCCCACCACAGCCTAAATGCCTCTTCCACTTTCCTGCCCTCCAGGTAACGAGCAAGGAGCAAGTAACAAAAGAAATAGGGTATGCACACCAGTGAGACGAAATGCAAGAACAAGTAGAGTCCTGGCAATGAAAATACTCCCAAATTAGCAGAACTGTCCCTCAGAAGTCAGCAACAAAGGAGCCCAATTGCAGCCAGGTTCCCTTGCAACTAACCCAGCCTTCGGCCCCTGCCCAGCACGCAAGCCTCCCAAGCCCACACCTCAGCACTGCAACCACAGCTCCCACATGCTCTGACAAAAGCACCATGTTTTCCCAGCGCTGATTAGATAAAAAGCTGCTCCTGAGACACTCCTCCTAATTCTGCATCAACTTTGCAGAAATGGATGCCAAGGTCTAAGTGCCATCCACCTCCCTGGGGGGACTCAGCTCAGGCACTGATGGAGCTTGGTAAATCCCAGCATATGCTTTTCCTGACTACTTTCAAGTCTTTACACTTACATGGCTTGAATTTCTTGAGGAGCAGAGACTTGGCTGTGTTTGCTAGTTCAGGCTTACTCCCCAAGATTTAAAGTATAACAGCATTCCATCACGGGCAATTAAAGATTGTAACTAAGCCCTCCCAATAAGTAGGCACTGATGCAACGAAGCCTGGCAGTTTGGTTCTGCAGGCACACTAACAGAACAGTTGCAGCATGCATGAGCAGGAAGAATCCAAACCTTAAAGCACAAATTAAACGGAAGCATCAAGTCAGTCAGCAAACAGCATCCCCAGGCCCCTAATCACGCACCCGGATGATGGTAGAGATGTTAAGCCGGTATTTACTCAGCCCCGCCCTGCTCAGCCTCGGGAGCGGACGTGTTCTCAGCTGGTGGTTCGGCTGTCTTCGTCTCTTTGCCATCTTGTGGTTTAGGGTTCTCTGGGCGTCTGCGTCGGTAGTTGAAGTTACGGCGGTACCGACGTTGAGGTGGCTGCTGACTTTGGGTTTCATCCCCTTGGTTCTCTTTGTCTTCTTCATTCCCATCCTCTCTAGGCTGTCTTTGACGAGGAGGACCCCTGAAAGTCAAGCTAGGCTTTTAACCATGCAGCACCTGAGCATCGCCACATCCTGGCTCTGTTGCTGACCAAGGCTAAAAGCAGCAGCTGATCTGCAGCATACCTGCGAAATCTTGGTCTGTAACCCCGGTACATGTTTTGCCTGACTGGTCTGCCATCTCCTGCACCCTGGTTGTCAGCACCCTGCAAGACATCAGACACAGACCCCCCTCAGCCCCAAGAAGATGTGCTAACACCATAGCTCATCACACAGTGAGGAAGGAGCTGGAAGGGTGTCAGTTCAGTCAAGGTGGGCAGCAGTTCTAGGGAACAGGTGTGCACACAATGGAGAATCCTCCAGTTAATCATATAAACTGAAACACTCTTTTTCAGAATCTGTAACACAAAGACCTTCAGCTTAATGTTACTGCCAAACCTTACAAAAATCATCTGGAGTACCTACAAGAACTGTCAAAAGGTACATCCCATCACCCTGCTCGAAAGCAATAAGCCCATTTAACATCATATGCCAGGCAAATGTTACCTCCACTATCTCTCCCTGCACGGGAGGGTTGGTATATTGTGGACGACGCCCGTAGGGCCTACGCATATAGTAAGGTGGGTACCGCCGCCTGCGATAGGGACGGCGTTGCTGGGCTTGACCTTCTGGTATGTTCTCTGCTCCTTCGTTCTTTTCCCCACTCTCACTGTTCTGGTAGTTTTGCTGGTAGTTGCGTGGAGGACCCCTACGACGTGGATATCGTCTGTAATGGTTACGATCTGCTGCATATTTACTGCCCTGAACTGGAACTCCACCAGGTCCTGTAACATTGGCTGCCTCCGCACCCTAAAGAGTGGAGATAGCATTAGGGAAACAGTCACCATCCCACCAGCTACAGCTTAACATTCTAGTACCAAGCAATGATTTACATCCACATTGTGAAGCAATGAAAAACCATTCGCCTTCTTGGATGCCATCAGGCATCAACTCAAACCACAGGCACCACACCAAAGCCTGCAATCTGAGTTCTCCATGTGCACTCTGACACCCGAGAGATGTGTTTACCTTTTCTCCCTCAACCACATCAAACTCCACGGTCTCTCCATCTCCTACGCTGCGGAGGTACTTCCTGGGGTTATTCTTCTTTATGGCAGTCTAACAACACAACAGTGCAGGCACAACATAAGAATACGAAGGATGACTTTTTTGTTTTGTTTTTTTAAGATTACAAAATATGCAAATTCTTTATCTTAGGAGGAAGACCTGTACTCCTGAAAAAGCAACTGAATTATTGGGAAAATCCAGGAAGTCGTAAAATGTACCTCTATTACGCTGTGGACTATTTGAAATGTGCAACAACTTCATCATTAACTGGAAGCACCTATCAACATGCTGTCTGCTGGCTAAAAAAGCAGTTTGAAAACAAAGAGGAAAACTCCCATACCACACACTGGCCATAGGATTCCTAATCAGAGTGATTCAACATCACTATGATAGTTATACATTCCTCTGAAGCATATACATCAATATATCAGCCTTTCCAATCACCCTCTTAGATTTGCAGCCCTCCATTATTTCCCACACCACCACAGGACACAGCAGCTTCTCTTTTCCATACTCTGTAAACATAAAAATGGCCAGGTATCAAGAGTTTTCCTCCTCTGAGGCTTCCAACACCACAGTTTCTACCACAGGACTAACCAGTGAATTGTAAATTTCTCCAACTGTCTACTGCACACCAAGGATTGGCCTTTCCCAAGTGTCAGCACCAGACAATCCTCTGTATCAGTGGCCAGCTAACCAACAATGTTACTAGAACCGACTCAGTTTTTGGTGCTCTGCAGTACTAGATAACATCTTCAACAGATGAGTTGATATACACTGTGCTTAGCCACGTACTGCTTATCAAACACTTTGAGCAGCAATACAAGTGTAATAACAAAAAATACTCACACACAATTAATTTTATTAGATTTTTTCCCCCTAAATGGAACAAAATCAATAGAAAGACATGCCCACAAGTCTCAGTTAAAAGAACAGTGATTTTAGGGAAAGCCTTATTAAAACAGCAGCCAGTCCAACAGCTTTTTGTGATACCTGAGCTATGTAACAGGCATGGAGAAAAGCATACACGGCTAGAACTTCTCAAAGAAGCTGATTTCTTTCAGATTAGACCGCTATAACTATTTTATTGTAAAAAAATATTACATGCAAACAAATCATTAGCAATTTCATTACCAATTCAGTGATTTCTGAAACATAGGTAGTAGCTACATGACAAGTCCTGTAACATGACCAGTAAGTCAAGGTCACATACAGGTGACCCTACTTGCAAATCGGGTCTGAATAACCTCCCACAAACCAGTGCCTCTAACAGTTGATAATTTAGACAAAGAACAAGCAAGAAGCTGAGACATGATAAACACAAAACATTTTCCAGGTGCTGCTTTTCCCTTCCTTTATGTTAACATCAGTAGCATATTCCTAACTTGAGACAAAAGAATGACCCATGGACTCCTAAATGCCAGAAATAAACCAGGCTCCACTAAGAATTCTTTGTGGGCTGCTTACTGACAAGATCCTGAGTCAGAAAGGACAAAAAGCAAATTGCTGATTGCAGCCTTGGAATTCAGACAAAGAACTAAACGAAGGCAAACCTGCTCCATGAAGTAAGACACACGTGTGGTGTGCAGTCTTGGGCTGCTTTCCAGAGGTTTACCTGTTTGCCATACACTATATCTAAGGATACATATCAGTCAAATTGTATTAAAATGTTTGTAGACTTTCACTGAAAGCCTAGAGCAATAAAATCTATAACTTTGTCTAGGAAAAAAAAGCTTCACTGGCCCTTCATCCCTATTACAGCTCAATTCATCTCTCTCCCTGCTGCAAGCTTTTCATTTAACTTTCTTTCCAGATGCTCACTTAACCACTGTATGAATCCACAACATGACTAGACTCCAAGTAGTTATCCCCGTGCCCACACTGGCAGCCAGTGCAATTCTCATCACTGTACACCATCAGCGCGCTCAGACCTCTGCACATCATGGGGACATGCAAAACCCTGAAGTGCAAACAGGCTCTACTTGCAATGCAGCAGAGAATCAGTTGTGTTCAAGTAACAGTGAAAATGCAAGGCTCTTCAACAACTTCAATCCCACTTAAATGAGTCAGGCACAGTCAATTTCTGAGAGAGCATATGTTTCAGTTTCAAGGAAATCTTACCTGATGGACAAACACATCTTCCTTGGTGTCATTCCTGCAAGACAACGGGAAATTGAAATTTGTGAATGAAATGCATAGTAAATTAAAAACTCAGTTGTTTGGTATGGCACCAAAATGCAGATCTATCATAACAGGCTTATTTAAGCATCAGCCTTACTCCTCAACCTGCTCTCAACTAGTTCCTACCAGCTTACTGCATGTAGAAAAGAGAGCAGCAGGAAGCTTACAGGAAGTGCAAAGCACATGCTGAAGGTTCAGTAAGGCACACTCCTCCTCACTCCTGCACACCCCTCTATCCTTTACATCCCATCAATGGAGATGTTTGAACACCCGACAGTAGTGACCACTCACTCCTTCCCATCAGAGCTCTGTGGGAGACTGGCTACTGCAGCTTTGGAAGCAGCTCTGCCCTTGCCTCTGGAGCCTCACATCCCCTCAGCCTCAAGGCTTCCCTCACCTGAGGAACAGCAACACCAGCTGCCTTTGAAGGCAGCAGGGTTGGTCAAGCCTCTGTCTCCCCTCTCAAGAAACAGAAAACAGCTCAGGTCTGTTATCTACAAGGACACAAGAGCACCCATCCTTCAGCATGACCCTGGCAGAGCTTCCGCAACTGGCACGAGCCCGAACAACCACAGGCCAGTACCAGCTTCAGTCAGAAGTTTCTATTCTGCTCTTTAGAGGTTCAACAGAGACACCTTCATGCTGGTTAGAGCTGCATACGCCATATCCCCCACTCCTGAAGCATGGACATCCCAGCTCCCATCACACCAATCCACTTTCACTGCAGTGTTAGTTTCATTACTGCATAGAACAGTTTGAATCAATAGGAAAGCAACTTTTATTTCCTAGAATGGCTGGTTAAAGACATAAGTATGCTTGTGTGAAAATGTGCTCCAAACTAGAGAGCTCATAGCTAGTGGTAACAGAATACTCAGATTGGTTTTTATTAAGGTAAAGCCAGGTGCTCCTTACCCCCAGCTTTAAAAAGTAAGAATTGACAAACTTTTTCCAGAAATTCTATGCAAGCTACAGCTATTCTGTCAGACAGAACCAATAAAAATAAGTTCCCTTGTTTCCTCCTGGAATTGATGCCTACAGGCCTCAAATGTTATTGGGAAAAGGCAGCCAAAAGGCAGCAAAGCAGAGCCACTGATCCCATCTCCAAAGCCCCACAATGCAGCACCCAGAAGCCCTTGCAAAACCAAAGCTGAAAGACTCTTCTTCAAAACACAATGTCCAAAAGCTGAAAACCTTTACACGTTTCTAGTATGTTTATAGTAAAAATGCTGAGCACCTTAATTCGTCCTCAGCTGAAAAACAGTGGCAGGAAGTGCTCATCCACAAGCATGGAGACCTTGCTCTTTTGCCCAAGTTGAATTTTGGGCAACGAGACCAGATACTTGTTTTTAAAGTCCTATTGCAAAGCAGTTTCCATTCAAGAAGATATTGAGTTTTGGCTCGACAACTGACTGGGTCATACAGAGCTCACAGAGTCAAGTGAAAAAACACACCTTGCTATTTCAGTCTTGTGCCACTGGCCACACCACTCCCAATGCTGTCTTCCAGCAAACACACCTGGAAGCAGCAAGCATGCTGTCGTGTGGATGATGGAACAGCAGGACCATCACTTTCTCAAAAGAAAATTTGGAAATGTACAACAGAAACATGCCTTCTGAAGGTTGAACAAATCAATTAGCTGATCTGTGCACTAGACCACTCTTCCATTCACATCTTTTATCCACAAAAATATATTTAAAAAAGGGAATCAGACAAGCAGACAGATTAAGATGCCAAGTCCAGCATGGCACCAAATACCATGCCAGATAGTGCAGCTCCAGTTGTGGTACAGACCAAGCCAGTGGCTTTTGCACATCCACTTGTTATTCTGGCCAACGTGAGAAACAATCGTCAAAGACCCAGAATTCAAGCTCCTATTTTAGAATAGAATAGAATCATTACTAACATTAAAAGCACATAGAAAATACCTGAAGTGAGCATGCACCTACATCAAAGCTGATTTCAGTTCCAAAGCTCATTTTATCTGCAAGCAGACCTGGCTAAAGCAGAGCCATGCAAGGGCAGGAGCTACAGCACAGCTTCCTCGAAACCAGGCAAAGATTCCAGAGCTGAGGAAATGTCCTCCCCTTCAGTTACCAAGCTCTAATCTCTTATTAATACGAGATCACGCTGAGTTTCTCATTACAAATGACAACCTCAGGGATTAAACAGCTGCCAAAGTAATGACTGGGGAAGCCACTTGGATGTCTTAACTAGCTGCTGCTGGTTCCTTGCTTGACTGACATCACTGAACATTTCCACTACTGAGCGAACAGGAAAAGCCTTCCCTCGAGGTGGGGTTTGTGGCTGGGACTTCGGAGGCGTTTCCAAGGCCAAAGACACGACAGCTCCCAGCACTGGTGACTGCATAGCACTGGGAGCTGAAGCACGGTGTGAACAATACAAACGGGGCAGATTGGGAAGCAAGTTTGTAAAGCTGCAGACCCTAAACCAATTCAGGAGCGTGACGGACAATTCAGACTTGCTCATAAAGTGACAGGCAGCTCAAAAAGACAGCGTTTAAACCAAACATAAACAAAACGTCCAGTAATAACACGATACTTGCTGCCCTAAATGGGGACTCCTCAGTTTTCAGCCACATTCTGAGACTGGGCAGTTTAAGTACCAGGAATTAAGGAAAACAGCTCTGGCAACACTCCTGGGAGGCCCCCCAGCCCATGCAGCCAAGAATTGTCCGTTTCTAAAATACTTGTTTGCAGAGCACTTCCAGGACTCCTCTCCCTGACAGGCCTACTTTAGGTATTTACACAACTCCTGAAGTGTTCGAACTATTCTTTCTTATCATCTACTGTCATAAAAAGAATCTTCTAGGCACTTGTTTCATGAGACTCGTCCATACACTTCAGAGAGGCGCGAGACAATGTGAATTGTGCTCCTTTTGCTCGTTTCCCTACATGTTCAGGGTGTCCTCATGAGACCGTGCTTGAACTACCAAGAGCTCAAAGCAATTTTTGCTTGCATTGACTGAACTTCACACACGAGTTTAAATAAATACCGTGTGTGCTGATGGCCAGTATACTTTTGCATCCTTAAGAAGGAAAAAAAAAAACCCAACAAACTAAAAACAACCCCAAAACACCATACAAGAAATTACCATAATGTAAAACACATCGCCCTGAAAACAGACTCGCCTAGAGAGCGCGGGTCTTGCCGAGGTTAAAGGACTCAAAAGTCAACCAGGCAAGCCCGGAGCGGTTTGGAAACCCCCAATTGAAGAAAGGGTACACCTCATCAGCTCCTTCTACCGAAAAGAGCGAGAGGCGGCAAAGTCACCGCCGCCCCCCGCCCGGCCTGTCACCCTCACGACCCAAGCGCCGCGCCCCCCTCCCAGGGCTCCCTCTGACAGGGCCCGCCGCGTCCGGGCGCTCACCTGTTGATGAAGCCGTAACCGTTCCTCACGTTGAACCATTTCACTGTTCCCAAAACCTTCGTTGCTGTGGGAATGGGCAGAGGGGAAGGACGGGAGGGAGCGGCGCGTCAGGGGCACGTGGCGGGGCGCGCGCACAAAGGCCCCGCGTGGCGGACATCTTGCGCCGCCCCGCCCCCACCCGGCACGCGGGGCCGGCGGCGCGCGGGGAAGAGGGGGGAGAGTAGGGGGCGACTAACGGCCGCCGCGCGCGCGAGCGGGGACACGCGCGGGGGGAGGGGACGCGCACCGCCCTTCGGGGGGGAAGGGAGCGCGCGCCGCCCTCAGCCATGGCGGGGGAGGGGCAGGGGATCGGGGCTTCCCACCCACCCTGGGACCCCAGAGACCCCCGCCCGCCCTCACCGATGACCTTCTTGTCCCCGCCAGCGGGAGGCGCCGCCGAGGCCAGGCCGCTGCCCCCGTTCCCGGTCCCGCCGTTTGGCTTGGAGTCGGCGGGGGCGGCGGGGGCCGCCGCGGGGACGGGGGCGGCGGGCGGCTGGGTCTCGGCCTCGCTGCTCATGGCGGCGGCTGTTCGGTGCGGACGGTGGTGGTGACTGCTGTTTGCGCCGCCTCCCGCGGTGTGATGGTGACTGAGGCCGGCCGTGGGGGGGCTGCTCCCTGCTCCGGGCTCGCTGAGCTCCGCTCTCCGCTCCCGATACCGATCGAACTGGCCACAATGGCGGCGCGCACCGGCTAGCCACCCCGCGCGCCCCGCCCGCACGCGCCGCGATTCGCCACCCGGCCCGCCCGTTAAACGGAGAGCGACCCCATTGGCTTTTCCCCAACCCGCCACCGCCCCCCGCCGAAAGTCTATTGGTGGCCACACCTGCCTTTCCTCAAGTGCGCGCGCCCATTGGCTGCTCCACCCGCGGTTGCCAGACTAGCTTTTCTCACCGGCCGACCCGGAGTCCTCGCCCCCGCACTTTGATTGGCCGTCCCGGCCGCTGCTCCCGCCCCCAACGGGCACGATCGGGGAAGTGCGCGCGACCATGTGGCGGTGGCTCCTCTTCTGTCCCGCCTCCGACTCCGCTTCCGCTCGCGAGAAAGATCCAGCGCACAGCGATCCCGTGGGCGGCTCCGGTCCTAGCGCTCCACGGGCGCCCACTCCCATCAGTGATTGGCAGACAGGGCCCGGGAGCATTAATTACAAGCGGGAGATGACGGATTTGGAGCCGTATCAGAGCTCCCTATCCCACGTGCGGGCGTGCAGCTACAGCACTGCGCTGACCCGCGGGGAATCAGCCTTTCCCTTAACATCCCATCTTGCCCTCCCCGGAGGGGCTGGGGCAGCTCCTCACCCTGAGCCTTTCTACCCACCCAGCCTCTCGGGAAAGCATCACTGCTGGGTCCTTCACCCTGCTGGAGCCGTTGTCCAACCACCACCTCTCAGCTCCTCTTTGCCTCCTATCCCTCTGTCTTCACCTTACAGCGGCCTGGAGATATCCAACATCTCTTGCTGGATTCCCCAGAGGCAAGGTCCAGAGGGAAATCCTGTTGTCCAACACTCTATTTTTCTTAGGCACTTGAAAAATGTGGTTGGTGGCCACAGATTCCCAGCCCTGCCTTGGCTATGTAATTTGTCTGCAATAAGAGGAGGGAAAGGTCATCAGCAACCACCTAGAAAGTCTCTGGGAGATGACCCACCACTCCACTGTCTTTGCAACCAACATGTATCCCCTTGGGATCAGCCCTTTCACCATTGCACACAAATCACCATCCAGTTCACCATCCCAGTTCCCCACATTCTACCACGGCCAAGTGAGGGACTCCAGTGAGGCCAAGGTCAACCCACCACATCAACCCATTAGGAACACTGGTCTAATCCCACTCTCTTGGGAATTCTTCCACCTGATCTTCAACTCAGTTAACAAACAAAAGGGCTTGAAAACAATAACACAATCCCAGAAGGATCTGTACCAGGATGATGGCTTGGATAAAGCTAGAATGATGTCAAAACTGGATGCTGCTTAGTGAGTCACCTGAAAAATAATCTTACAATAGAATGGGAATTAGGGAATACAACAGACAGAGACCCAAGAGGGAGAAAATGGTGGAGGAAACTCCAGCTCTGGGAGGAAATCTGTGGGGATGTCAGGGCCATGCACCTACAGCTGAAACTATGGGCCCCAACAATGTGTTTAGGGGGGGTAACACTGCGGGGTCCAGAGGCAACTCAGACCCTCAGGGAAATGCACAGGCCACCAGAAACACCAACTCCACCTGCAGCATCCACAGCTGGAGGAAGATGCTGGAGCTGAGAGGGGCTCCATCACCTGCTCTACAGAAGATTCCAGGATTTGCTCTATGACGCCTGTATGCAGGAAGTGAGATCAGCTAATGGCAATGATATAAACTCATCAGGCTGCTAACCCTGGACCAGAAATAAACTGGTTTCCCTGGCGAAAAAGTGGTGAATTTAGGTACCAGCAGCCAGAAGTGCAAACCTCAGCACTGCACTGGCAGGCAGAGCTCCCTGAGGCACCTGAGCCAGCCTGTTGAGAATCTTTAACCCTCCTCTTATAGGAGGGCCCTCTGCAAAGCATTTGTGCGGCTGTGAAAAAAAAAGACTGTGGTGTCTGTGCTTCTTTTATCACCTAATGTTCTACAGGTACAAAGTCACATGCCTCAGGCTGGAAAGAACTAAGTGTCCTCATCTGCTGTGCAATCCCAGGAATGAGGACATACGAATCCTGACAGCTGGAGCTACTGCCAGGATTTCAAAGAGTCACAAGAGAAAAGAGCACAGCCGAGCCTTTGGGAGTCTCCTGCAGCATGTCAGCGCTGGGCAAGGCCTAGCTCAGGCACAGAGTGCACCCTACATCGGCTGCCCAAGGAGGGATGGGATCTCTCCACAAGGGATGAAGCACCAGCATGTGACAGAGCAGACTGTCCTAACTCCTTTACCTTTAAACGGCTGGATGAGAAGCTCCTGCTGGAACCCAGGCCTGTGCAGAGTGCTGGCTTGTCCCCCGCCAGGTGGGTGAACTCCCAGCCCTGTTTCTGAGAGAAGAAAGGCAGCCTCAGCTGCGCTCTCTGCACCACACAGGACAAGCAGCCCTGATTTCATTCCTATAGCATCACCACTCTGTATTTCTCAGATGACAGGCCTGATCCAGCACCCTTGTAGAACCCAGGGGAACTCCTCCAACACCGGTGGCACTTAACAGCTCAATGGCCTGGTGCTACCATCTGCTAGGGGAGGGCTGACAGACACTTGTTTATATCAGAATTCTCCTCAGAGCCCAGCACTCACGAATGGAATCTGTGCTATATCAATTCCTCGTGCCTCAGTAAGGCTGCACACACAAAGGTCCTGGAGATTCTCAAGATGCCGAGAACCTTTCTACCAGCCAGGCAATCATAGTTAACCTGCTGAGTGAAAGAGCTGATGCAGCACAGCTCTGCCAAGCTCCTTTCACCCCTTCTCTCAACACCATGCAGTAAACATTCCTGACTGAACCAGCCAGGGATAACGCACATGGCTGAAGATGCTACAGCCGTTCTCACCTGGAGAAGAATCCATCCCCACAAATGTTAACTGATGTGCACTGCACATGTTTAAAAAATTCTTTATTTACATTTCAAAATGTTATAAAAAAAAAAAGAAAGGAGAGAAGCCCATTATTAAATAATTTCAGCAGAACCTCAAGAGCATGGATCTGGCCTGTGGAGAAGTCTGGGGCAGTGGGTGAGCTAGCTGGAATTGGAATTGCATGGAGCCAGCACAAGGAACACTGGAACCTGCAAAGGAACACTGAAAGGAAGAAGAAACAGGTCTGAAATGCTGGACAGCCATTCCCAACCCATCCTACAGTAGCCAGGCTGTGCAGTGACACTGGGGGCCAAACAGCAGTTTTAAGTTGCTGCATACACCAGCTCTCATCATCCAGAGAAATCAGGAGTCCTCCTGAGTCTGCCTGCCAGGCAACTGCATCTGCTTCTGAAGTTAAAACCAACAGTGCCTGTTTCTCCCAGCGGATTTTCAAGTATTTTGACAAGTAGCTGATCTGGCTGTCTGACGTCAGGCGATGCAAAAGCTGTTCTCATCCCCAGGCAGCTGAGAGACATCAGGGCGCAGCAAGGCTGTTCCTAAGACCCAGCTGGGAAATAAGCAAGGTGGCACCAGCCTTGTACCTATGAATGAAAGGCTTCCAGATTCAAGCTGGACATTGGCCAGAGGTCCTGTACTCCAAACTGAAATGATAAGTAAGTCTGGGCCCAAAGACAACCCTAAAGGGGACCCAAATCCTTCAGCGCAGCTCTGCAAGAAAGGGACAGCCTTGCTAGCAGGCTTTGTTCAAAAGCCTGTAAATACCACCAGAGTACCAGGGGAACAGAAAAATTATTAGATTCCCTGCTGTCACTTCATCAAATAGCACGAGGTCCCAAGAGTCTGAGGTGCTGCAGATCTCTAAGACTTTATTATGAAAGAGGGAACATTATGGGCAATTCCAGCTGCCCTGGGATATCATTTAATGGAAGGTCAAAAATTGTGGGTATGTGCTTTTGTCAAAGCTGCCTCCTGAAATTTTGAAAAAAAATCAGCAACCAAAAAGCTAATACAGCAGATTTTCGACAAGCTGCAGCCCAAAACACCGAAATCTAGATAGATTTGGTTAAATACATGTGGTTTTTATGGTAAAGTGAGCAGACAAATGGCAACTGAATACTGTATGTTAGCCTGAGGCTACTGGTTTAACCAAAATGAAGCCTGAATAACAGTAAATAGTGGAAACATCTCCCTTCAGATAAGGACAGTGGTACTTTTTTCAAATTAAGGTAAAACTATGTAAAAAGGTAATTCCTTGGTCCTTCAATGGTGGCAGCCCTACAGCTGTACTGAGCAAGAAGGCTCATGTCCCCCCTTTCTCTCCGCTTTTCTTGATCCTTGCCTGTACCAGCCATGGTTACTCTGCTTTTTGTAGCTGTTGGAGAGTTCTCCACCCTGCACGTCAAAGTGAGGCCTCCCACCAACTAGACTGCCTGGATAATGCCAGATGGATTACTGCTGCAATTCCCTTTCATCCACTTTCTAGAGTCCAGACTTCAAGGAAGCCTAACCCAATCCAAGAAAAAGCTCCCACAAACCCATCTTCCCCTTGACTGCAGCTGCAAAATCTTATCCCTGCTGTGCTGCCTCTAGTGTTTGTGCAGTTTGGAGGGAAGCCAGTTCTGGGACTTGAGCTGGCAAAAACGAATGCTGTTAGAGAAGCATTTTCTGTTGTTTCACTGAGCTGAGACAGCTCTCTGCAGGTTCAAAGGAATGTGAAAGTAAGTCAAGAGAAAAGTAAGAAGCAGAGCAGTCCAGAGTTCATGGCACGGTGCCTGTGAAGACTGAGACTTACCACACTGCTCTTTCATCACTTCACATTTCCCCACACTGAGAGATGACAACTGGCAGCTTAGGTTTGTTATTGGGACCCGTAGGCACATTCTGGGGACAAAAAAATATAAAACATTAAAACTTACAAAAGCACAGCAAACCCAGGCAGTGACAGGTACTGGAAGACTGGCTAAGAGATATCTCTCTAACATGAGGAACAGGGAATTCCAGACACAGCTCTGAGGAACCAGGCTCTGAGGCACCATTGCACATTTGGCAACAGGCCCAAGCATGAGCTGGTGAATTCTCTCTGTGGGCAGAGGTTTGAGACACAGACCAGAGGCTGGTCCTCTGAACGTGAGGGAAGGAACAGAGCAAAAACTGGAGAGCTCTTCATAAGATACTTGAGGCTGCTCTGGCTTTGATACTAAAAGCAATTGCCACAAGCAAAACAAGCTTGTATTCATACAGAAAGAGAAAAATGACAGTGAGAGAGAAAGAGACAGCGACACAGCAACCCTCATTCTGAACCTCCTGATGTGCTGGACTTGGCTGTTCTTCTCCAAATCTAATTAATAATTTAATTTTCTTTACTTTGGTCTCACTGTACTGATACCCAAAGCAGGCTCAACATAATCGTCCAGCAGGTTATACCATGCTGTACAGCTCCTTCCACATGACGTTTTCTCAAAACCCAACAGCTCTGAGTTTGCCCCACTTTTTAGATTAGAGGCTCTTATGCACATTATCCCACGAGTGTCATGGAGTCAGTGCTGGCTGTCTCACAGAGCTTGCTGCTATTGTTATCGTGCCATGACACCCAGGCCTGACGTTGGCAGCAATCACCACCCGGACTGCATTTATCTTCAGCTCCTGGTAGCCCATCAGGAGATTAGTTTAATTTTTCTTATTAACATGCTGATCGCGGATCAGCAGAACTGATGATTTTGCATCCATTGAATAATCCCAGGCAACGGCACAGAAGTGCGATGGTCTACGCTCTTGTCTGAGCTGCTGATGGAACAACTTTTTATTTCAGTCTCCTGAACAAATGCAAAGCAAATAAAGCCAAGAACACAATCCCTGCTCAAAGATTATCAGAGCTCACAAGAGCCTAGCATTTCCAAAGCAAACTCGTATGACAGCCTGTGCTTCAACAGATTTCATGCTACATTATAATGATGACAACCAATAATGCCAGTTATCAACACTGGTGTTCCCTGGTATCCTGTAAACAGACAGCAGGAGAGAACAGGACAACTCAATCCTGTACATGACTTTCCAATGCAGATATTCACAGGGAAGTAGCCATATTCAAACTTACTTCAATTTTTCTCATGACCAAGAGTCCATCGACAATTTTACCTAGAATAAGAAAACGTATCTACTTTAAATGACCCTTTTCTACCTTTGGTTCCCCCCCCCACTCATCACAGGTACATGCATTTTCATCGCCTGTGGAAAACCCTGTGCAGTGTGTAACTACTGGACACTTCAAGGTTTGTTACTGATCTCTAAACTCCTAAAGAAAACTATCCTCTTCAAATATTCTCCACATTCAGCAGAGATTAACTGCCTTTTCCCATCACAGGGGTGGTGTATGTGGAAATCTGGGTTTGAGACCACCATCTTAAGGCTGGCCTGGAATTCCTACACTCCAAGCAGCAGTAAATGCAAGTTGGCAGATGTGATTTCACAGAATTACTGTCCAAAAACTCTGCTGAAAGTCCTCTCTGATAGTGGAGAACGAAGGTATCCCTCCACTCATCTGTGACTTCTGCACTGGCACAAGGAGTTGTGTAGAAATACAGCACACTGAACTCATCTGGACTAACATGTGAAATTAAATGTGAAAAACATTATTCATTTCAACAGTGGTTCATCACAGTATTAGGTTGCACAGATCCCTCTGACAGCACAAGGATGGAAGAACAAGCAGTCCACACCCAGAGGGTGGTCAGGCACTGAATACGCTCCCTAGGGAATGGTAACAGCCCCAAGGCTCCAGGAGAATTTCAGATGCCAGAACTCCAGGAGAATTTCAACAGTGTTCTCAGAAACAGGGTGGGATTGTTGGGGTGTCCTGTGGAGGGTCAGAAGTTGGACTTGATGATCCCTCTGGGTCTCTTCCAGTTCAGGAGATTCTGATTCTCACTATTTATTTTAACAGCTGCCCTGCAGGGATGTCTCTGGCACTCCAGAACTTTTACTGCAGGTACTCACCAAACACAACGTGTTTCCCATCCAACCAGTCACACTTGGAGCACGTGATGAAGAACTGGCAGCCATTGGTACTTGGACCACTGTTTGCCTGGGGGTTGAGAATGACAAAATACAACAATTTCAGACTGGCCAAAACTGAAGGCAGACACATAAGAAAGAGCTCTTGCACAAGAGCATCTTATTTTTAGCTTATTGCTAGACGAACCAAAGGAAACAAGATACACATCTGCAGGAGATGTAGCATGTCACCAACTCTTGTCACACCAGAGTGTGCAAGAGCCACATCACCAACTATTTATTACAGTTCTACAAAGGCGCATTCAGCAGAAGATTGTGCTGAAGTCCAGGCTCTAGAACACACACCTGAATAAAGGCTGAACTTTTTGGTGAGTACTTATTGGCTGCAGTATTGTCCTGGGGAAAACTGAAAGCCAGAAACCAGTGCAAGAAAACAAAGCAGCTGATTTCTGGTTTTTGGGAGGTTTCCTCAGAATAAAAGGAACCTCCTCAGAATAGAAACAAAATTGAAACAAAAGGTGTTCTGATGATCATGATGAGAAGAGTAACAATTGCATATGCATAGGGCTCACAGGAACAGTGGGATGCAGATGTGACACCCAAGCATAAAACCCAGAGCATTTGCACTCTGTCAAGAAAACATCTCTGCAACACTGAAGTCCATTTGCAACACTGACAACCAAAAGCTACTAAAACAAGTTTCTGCCTTGATGAGTGAACTGGGCAAGTTTTGCAGCTGCAGGACTGCACAAGACGGGGTCATTTTGGCTTTCTAGTTAATGCTAGCCAGCTTCAAAAGATTCTTCTAGTTAATGCTAGCCAGCTGGGATCCATGGCTCCTGGTTTGACCCAGTATAATGACTTCAGAGCCATGCCACTTTAATGCAAAGCTGGCAATACTGGAGTGAATCCCTTCTCTCATACCACAGTACACTAGCTGCTTAGCTGTGTCACGACACCTCTTTTTGGGCCATGCTTTCAACACAGATGAATAACTAACTCAAATGATGAAACGTCCTAAGCAAGTGGTTTTAAGGGCAGAGCAGCTGAAAGAGCTGGGGAAGAAACAGTTGTGGATAGGAACACTGAAACACTGGCTCCATTTGCTTTCTACTCCAAAACTCAGAATATTGTTCCTACCAGACAATGTGCAATGGTTGCAGTTTCTCCTACTATGTTGAACAGGAAGGTCTGTTTCAAAAGATACCATGGTAACACTGCTGTGCCTCCCAAATCTCTGTTTCATCCTGCACAAAAACTGTAAGAATTAAGCTCTTCTGAAAGCTATCAAGCCAAGCCTGTCCCAGTGCTCCAACAGGCTACCAAAAAAGGATGAGGCAGGATCAGGAGTATTGTGTTACTCAACATATTAACCCATAAGCAGCTGCTTGACTAGTAGTTATAAAGCAGCTCTTGTACCCAATGGCAGAGATTCTGTTGTCCAGCAAATAATGTATACGCTTAGGAAAAGGGCATAGAGAAAGCAACAAAAGCTTTTTAGTCTCTAATGTCGTTATTTCATACTCACCATAGAAAGCAGACCAGGAGCAGAATGTTTCAGCTTGAAGTTTTCATCTGCAAAAGGACCTCTATATATACTGGCTACTCCAGTGCCGTCTCCCTGTATGAGAGAAGAACCCAGTCAGCCACAGCATTTGCTCTGTAGCAATTGCTACAGAACAATTCAACTTAAAAAGTAAATTTTAAAATTTCCAAGCAAGAGGAAAGGGCAAAACGAATGTTGTACTGCCATTTATATACACTAGCAGTGAAGACATTCAGTGTTTCATTTCTGAAGAAGAACAGCAACTGGTTTCTAACTACACAGTTCATTGCTTGCCATTCATATGTTGGCAGAAACCTATGGGGATAGTAAGAGTTAAGTCCAAGCCTCCCAGAGTGAAGTGGAGGCTACAGATTGCTTGGTACAGACCCATCAGGACTTGGAAGAGAAAAGGGAGGAGATGCAGAAGTACCAGCTGGTGTGACAAAGAAAGCAGAAGTGGTTGCATGACAAAAGTTGGCTTATGGTGGCTTTATGTTATTTCACCTTATTTTCTGTGACTTTACTGAAAACAGGAAAACAATCTCTCTATTCTGCAAAGACAGTTTCTAAAATAAAGATTTTCTAGTTTGTGCTGTATTTTCTACTAAGTCCAAACATCTTGTGCTTAACTACAAGCCCAAGCATTCAGATCTCAGGACACTTATAAATGAAAGCAGCATGTGACAGCTACAGGTTGAACGCTCTGACAGCCCACAAGCTCAGAACTCTGCAGAAGCCCGGCATATGGCTCACGTCAGGCACACTGACTTGAGGGACTGCTGAAAGGCCACCCTGCCCTTGGGTCCCACCCTGTAGAGACATTCCTGTATGATGACGAAAGGACTGAGCAAGGACCCTTTAACAGGGTCCTTAAAGATAATGCAATGAGAAACCCTCCAGGGAAAGCTGTAGAAGCAATGCAAATGGGTATCTCTGGTATGGTCACTTAAATTTACTATCCTAACAATTAATTTTACTTCTGTGTTGAGTTTCCTTTTTTCTGTCACCTCAGACCCATTTCTTCTGCCTTGCTGCAACCTGTCTCCATTGCCTTTCTGCTTAACATACATAATCTTTATTAGGCCAAACTTAATAGAACAATAAAATAGCAGTAATATACTACATGTGGCTCCACATCTTTTGCTCTACTTGCTCAGCCCTTGTTTCCTTTCCTCCTGCTCTCTGTAGTTTACTTAAACTGTTGGCTCTGAGACAGGAACTTACACCCTGTCTCAGGGGTCAGTGTGACTGTGCTTGCTCCCCAAGTGGCTTTGTAATAAATGTAACATATAAATTCCAAATACCGGAGCAATCTGTAAAGCCTGTTGAGCTGCAGTGGAACTAATAAAGCACACTGGGACATCTGAGCAGTGTCACAAGTAGCAACTACCCCAAAGTCTGGTGTGGCTGAACCACCTGCTGTGTGGTCATTTCTCTCAGAGACTTTCATACAACCAAGTATTACAATAAAAAAGCTTTATTGCTCATCTCATATTTTGAAACACTTCAAAAAAATAAAATAATTTTACTGGGTTCTAGGACAGCAAAGAGGTCCTGTGGCCCTTCAGCCTTACCCATACCTTCTGCTTATCCCCATGTAAGAGCAAGACCACCACTGTAGGCGCAAAGTCTTTTCTATTTTGAGACAGTTTAGTAATAACAGGTTAGTTTTGATTTAAAAGACTTCTTACATTAGATACTGGATTCTGTACTTAGGGTCTCTCTACAAAGCGAATAGAAATTCAGAGGTTTTTGTCTGGGGGAGGACAACAGAAGGGGGAAGGAAAACAGGGCAAAAAAAAGTTTGCAAGTTTTGAAAGCTTCCAGGGTACTGCCAGGCAATTCCAGAGATGAAATATTTTGGAAAGAATTTGTGTTCATCCAAGGCTCCAGATTTGTTTTCAAGTGCTTTATTGTCTGTTGCAGTAAGATGGCAGCAATGCTATGAGGAGACCTCTAGTTACTACTGGATACCTCAAAAAAGAGATCCCACAAATCAGCACAGACACTTGGAAAGAGCAGCATGTTATACCATGGACGAAAAGGACAAAAAGAATACAGGAGTACATACATTTACGAAGTCACCTCCTTGGATCATGAAATCCTTTATTACCCTAAAGAAGTAAAACAACAGTTCTCAGTGGCCAAAGGCCTCAAGAAGGTCAGTGTAAAAAGGGGTTCTGCCTCACTGTACAACAGAAGTTAGCAGTCTGTGAATATGGCAGTTCTAAAATCTAAAACAAATATTAATTAGTGGTTGATATAAGGTCATTTAGGACTCATTGCTTTTGACCAGGGATAGAAATTAGGTGATAGATGCCACATCTCTAATGTGGCACACCAGGAACAGGAGATTCCTCCCAGTGACCCCAGCAAACACAACTGACAGCACCCCCAGGTCCCCAGAGCCACAGAATTACATTAGCCATGACCCACAAATATCTCCAACATCACTAATACCTCAGGGCAGGTCACAAAACCCTGTCTGGCTCAGACTGCTACTAAGTGTCTAAACAACAGCAGATGAATTACCTATGGAAGGTGCTTCCTTTATAACCTATAGGGACACCGTCTTTCCTGCAAAGAAGTAAAAAGGAAAATTATTGCAACTTATTGGATACCCCAACACAAAACTCTTCCAGAAATTCAGAGTCACAAAAGGTTACCCTATCCATTAGCAGCTCCCTTGAAATACAACCAAGCACTGCAGCCTCTCAGCCGCTGCTGTTGGAGGCAAAAAGAAGCCTCAAGTGGGTTCTGCACATGAAAATTACTCTGTTCCCTGCAACACCTACACCATCATCTTCACAGGATCCCATTGCAATGTGCAGCATGAGCAGGTGGGCTTTGCAGACAGGGCTTTTTAGAGCCACCTGGGCACAAAAACATCACATCAAAAGGGGAAACCTGCCATTTCTGTGAGTCTCCAAGCCCCTCACAATTTCTTCAGAGCAGATTTCTGTAACTCTTCCATTTAGTACTGGTACAACATGAAAACGTTCAAGACAAATCCTTTCCACCTCACCCAGCCCTGTTTCTCCAGTGTGATACTTAAAGGACATTATAACCCACTTACCTGAATTCACCTGTACAAAACTGCCTGGCAAACAAAAAAGAGAGCAGAGTGTTAGGTGCATGTGAACTCTGAGGGCTATACCAACTGGTGTACAGGACTCCCCTTATTGTGTTGGGGATGTCCCCAGTGAAACAGGAACAGGAAATGGCAACTCCTTCCCCCTGCCATTTCAAAATATTTTCTTTGCTCTTTGTGTTGAGGAGGTCAGAGATTTAACACTAAGACTGTAAGAGACAGTGAATGTGGGGTAGGAACCATGTTTGACAGAGATCAGGGTATGTCCATCCCTCTGATGGAAGTGGGCTTTCACATGATGCATCTCTCAGTTGATGGCAGGAGAATTGGGTGGCCAGGAGACCTCCACCATGGCAAAAGGCACTGCCTGTTCTAAATGCATGGAGCAGATCAGGAGGCTTTACAGAGGAAGCAAAGGAGGCCTAGACCCCTTCCAGCCAGACGGGGTCCCATGAGAGACCAGGATGCCATACAGCATCTCTGAGAACAGAGAGAGACAGAAAGCAGGTGAAGGAGTTTGGGGCAGGTGTCAGCTAATCACTCTGCCCCCAAAAGACATTCCTGCACCAGAAAGCCTTTGCAGTTCCACTCCAGGCTGAGCTGAAGGAACAGTAGCTGCTCCTTACCTGAAGTTCTCTGCTGTTTTGGGTACAACATCAGCGAACAATTCGATCTTCATGCGGCCGACCTCCTGAGGAGACGGGGGCCAGGTGAGTCTTCCAGGTCCCGTCACACACAGACACCTGCCGTCCGACCCCGGGCACTCCCACAAATCCAGTCTCCTCATTCACCCCCACCCCTACAGGCCCCTCCTGACGCAGCCGTGCCCCTCTCCACTGCGAGCCCTTCCCGATGGGTCCTATGATCCCAGAGCCCCGCTACCCGTCTCCTGGCACCGCCCCTCCGAGCGCCTCCAGTTGCGGCCCCGCAAGCGCCACGATGAATCTCCAGCACGCCCCGTGCTCTCTCATCCCCACAACACTCCGACATCCCCAGTTATCCCCGCAGTCCCTCCCTGGGCGCGGCAGCTCCTCGTCCCCGGGCACCCCCACCTGCCCGCCGATGGTTACATCGAAGAAAACCACGGGATTGTTCGGATTTGCTGCCAGCGCCGACATCGCGACAGCCACTGCAGGAAGCGGAAATGCTGACGGAAGCGGAAACGGCGACGGAAGGCGAATTTGGGCTGGGCGGGACGCAAGCGTGGAAGTATCTGGCATGTCTGGGAGGTGTGTGGGGTGTCCAGACCATGTCTGGGATATCCAGGCGGTGTCCGGAGCTCCATCCTGTAGGGGCAGCTCGGGGTCCCCAGAGCAGAGCGCTGCCTGGCTGGGGAGGCCTGCCCTTTCATCTCCCTGCCCGCCTGGGCACACGCCGACTGACCATGAGCCCAGTTGTGCCCAGGCAGGCAAGGAGGCCCACAGCACGTGGGCTGTACCAGCCACAGTGTGGCCAATGGGACCAGGGCGGTGACCATCCGCCTATGCTGAGGTTGACCCCCAGTTCTGGGGTCAGTTCTGGGTGCTTCACTATAAGAAAGACATTGCGGGGCTGGAGCACGACCAGAGAAGAGAATAGAGCTGGGGAAGGGTCTGGAGGACAAGGAGCGGCTGAGGGGGCTGGGAGGGCTCAGCCTGGGGAAAAGGAGGCTCGAGGGACTTTCTTGCTCTCCCCAACTCCCTGGCAGGAGGATGCAGCCATGTGAGGGTCGAGCTCTGCTCCTAGGGAACAAAGGACGGGACAAGAGGGACCAGCCTCAAGTTGTTGCAGGGGAGGTTCAGGTTGGATATAAGGAAGAATCTCTGGGGAAAGGCTCATCCAGCCCTGGCACAGGCTGTCCAGGGTAGTGGTGAAGTCCTCATCCCTGAAAGGATTTAAAAGCTGTGTAGATGTGGCACATGGGGACATGGTTTAGTGGTGGCCTTGGCAGTGCTGGGGGGACAGTTGGTCTCGATCTTTAGGCTCTTTCCCATCCTCACTAATTCCATGATTGCAACAGTTAGATCTGTGCTTGTTTTCAAGGTTTGATCAGCTGGACACTGCCTTTGAGAGGTTTACAGGACATCCTCCAATATCCTGACTGTACTTGAGAAGTGATGCTTTCTCTGGCGGAAAGATGAGCAAGGTACGTAAACAAGTGCACTGCAACTTTTCTGCTTGGAAAGAGACCTTTCCTGGAGGAGAATCCTGATTTGGAAGTTGTTACATATGCACACAGTGGCTGAGTGCCGCTGTCTAAGTACAATCTGTACCCTTTCTCTTTCCTTGTGGCAAGAGGAAGCTCCAGTGTGAAGATCAGCCCTGACTCTGCTTGTACAGAGCTGGGCTGGCCCAGAACACTTTTCTGCCACTGAAATGCCCAACTGGCAACACCTGCTTTTGGTGAATCAAGGTGATTTATTTCTACCTTCAGCCTGTGTTTGGTGACACAGTTTTCTCAGGGTATTTCCTAAAGACTCTAAGGATAATTTTTGACTCTCCTTGGTCTTTCTTTAGGTTGTGCAGATCCAGAATATTTGGTCCTTGGGAAATACATGTCTTAGGCTGGAGAACCACTGCTCTATTCCTTGTTATAATCTTGGCACATGAAGGTCCCGCTGTCAGGCAGGACACTTTTATTGCTTCCTGAAGGTGGAAATCTACTCAGTGATTTGCATTGGTGAATTGTGTCCTTCAGTGTGTACCAGCTGTGGTTTCGCTTTAAAAACCCCTTCAGTTCATCTGAAAACACCTTCTTCTGTAGGCCAGGGATGGGCAGTGGTACAAGATGAAGGATGCCTCAAGATCTCTCTCTGCTAAAGTACATATTTACTTTGCTGTTCAAGGTAGGAACAAGTGTGGAAGGATGTTCAGAATACACTTCCTCTTCTGTTACTAATCCTGTTGCTGTTCTCCTCTGACGGGTTTTGCATTTTGTCATAGAAGAGAATGACTGCTTGTCCAGGTGAGTTCTGTCTGTCCTACAGTTCGACCGGTCCTTTCTTCTACCTCATTGTCTGCCACTAAACTGTGCTTGTGTAAATTGCCAGCTGCGTGCTCTCTGAGAACGACCAGCTGTGAAAAGGGGCAAAACAGACATCTGAGAGGGCATAAAGATGAGTCACTGCTTGAAAGGGACAGACATGGCTGGAAAACCGTGATCTATTTTCCAAAGCCTTGTGCTGCTTCAGTCTTCTGCATGTCATGTCAAGTGCTGCCAGAAAATGACAGGTCTGAAACCACAAGGAGACTGCAAGAAATCAAGGATGTGGAGAAAGCCTACAGACACTGAGGAGGAGGAGAAGCTGAACAGAAGCCAGCCAGACATTCCACCTTCCAGAAAATGCAGGGCACCTTCACCAGCAGCTGGGACATGGCCATGGGAACCCGCTCTGCTGTTCCCACAGGGAGGGAAAGAGCATCCTTGAGGCAGAAGCTCAGGGGAGGAAGGTCCAAGAGTGAAGACGGTGAACTCCAGAGAGGAGGACTAAAAAGTAGCAACATTTGCAGTACTGCAACAGTTGCCTTACTCTTTGCCTAGGATTTCAAGTGCGTGGATTATATACGGACCTGTTCGGTCCTTGTCACCAAGTTTCCCAGCATAACCTCTCAGTGACCATCAAAGGCTGCAGACATCTCAGAGGAATGTTGACCATTAAGCATGATATTTATGATTGAAACAATAAAAACATCAAACCAAACCCAGTCTCAAGTTGTGCTTCTGATTATTCTATAGAGAGTTTGACTGTGCAGGAAACAATAGACAGTGTTTTTTTAGATTTCCTTAACTTCCTTTATGAACACTCCCTTGTGATGCAGAAAAGTGGGAGCTTTGTAAACAGGTATTGAAAGAGATCTTAGGAAAAAAATTCCCAGGAATGGAGTGTCTCCTGGGCTGCTGAATCAGAGGCTCAGCTCTCCTATGTGTGGCTCATGTTCTCCCAGGTAAAACATCCAGTGCAAGAGAGACAAGGGAGCTAAGGGACTGCAAACATGGACACTGACAGTCCCCATCAACAGGACTGTCTGGTTAAGCAGGTGGGTTTCCACTCTTTTTACACCTTCTTTGGATGAAGAAATTGGTTTCCTGGCAGACTTGTGCAGTGGAGCTTGATTAAAAAAGACAACACTTCATCTTGAAGATGATTTTGCAGTATCTCACATAAGCTGCAGTTTATATACCTTCTGACCTATTTCTCAGCCATCCTAGACCTGAAATCAGTTTCTGAGGCAAAACCAAGACAAACATTTAGGTATTTCTTCTCACAGAAAGTATAAAGCACTCAGCTCCCAAGCCTGCTGTGAAACTCACTCCAAAATGAGGGAAGCATCCTCTTTGATCTCCAGTGCTAGTGCTCAGGACTGCTGTGCTCTCTGGAAACCAAGTCCAGTGAGAAAGGTGTTGGGAGTGGGGGATGTGAGTAGGAACAGGGTCCTGATGAGCACCCAAGTGCAGGGATCTTTCTTGGCAGCAGTCCTGGTTCATGTGGACTTCCAGGAACATGTGGTCACAGCACATGTTCTGGTGACCTGTGTAAAAGACCAGCCTAGGAGAAAGGGAAGGATACTTTAGTATAGAATTACCAAGAGAAATTATTTTTTTAATTTAGCTACATGTATTTCATCTCTATAAACCAACTCTTTGTGCCTTGTCCTCTTACCTTCTCAGGCACATATGACGTCAGAAAACACCTTCCAAATAATGTAAAACTTGCAGCACAAGCCAGGTTACTGCTCTTCCCCATCATCTACTCAAACAACAGTGTCTCTCTCCAGGACCTGCACACTATGAGTGGCCTCAGTTTCCACATTCCATCTTTTTCATCTCTGTCTTCTCCTGTTTCCCTAGGCTCACCTCTCTGCTGGGCACTCATCCATCCCCCCCAATGGAGAGAAGAAGGTGTTTGTGTATCCATCTATCCCTTGCCCCCCACCACCTCAAGAAGCCCTCTCTACCCAGTTTCTCCCATGAACCCGATATGACGTTCTTTGCTGCAAGAACAGGGGCAAAATGACACCCTGCAGGGGAACAGAGAGGGACAGGTGGGAATCTCCACCTCTCCTAGGCATGGGATGGGGATGAATAAGATGTAGATACCATTCTTCAGGAGCAGGATAAGCCCTACATGTGTGACAGAGTAGGAGAGTTTGCAGGGAGATGAACCCCCACAATTGCCTCCCCCACCACAAGCATGATGGCATGATGGGGAGCTGGGGAGTTGGGGTAGAAGTGTGGGTAGGGGCTCAGAATCCAGTTTGGGAGGGTTCCAGGTCCCATTTGGAGATCCCAGGGGTGCTGGGGGGGGGACAACTCTGTCCATTGGGGGGGTTCTGGGGGTCTTGGCCTCTTTTAGGGGCCTCAGGTGTGCTGGAGGTGTTCCCTGCTGTCTTTTGGGGGGTCCAGTGGGTGGTGGGGGGAGGTCCCTGCTCCATTTGAGGGTGCTATGTGGGGAATTGGTGGGGGGTGTCCTGAATGCCTGTGTTGCCTCCACTCCAGATTTTGGTTGCAGTCAGTGCTTCTGGGTGAATCACCACCAGCTGCTGCTGACAGTGGCTTTGAGGCAGTTCTTGGGTTGTTTTGTCCTTCCCCACCAATCTCCTTGCAGGGATATCCAACTGGTCTTGGGACTATTTTGTGCAGCCAGTGAGCTCGATGCTGGTGGTGAAGCTGAGGGTGAGTGGAGCCAGTGCTGGCCACACCATGCCACCAGCACCACCCAAGAGCAGTCACAGGTAGTTTGTGAATGCCATGTGCTGGGAGAGCCTCTGTGGCTCCATTCAAGGCCAAGGAATGAATCACTAAGGAACTACTGGGTCTGGCTATGCTGAATCTGGTTGCTCCCACTGCAGTTTGGGGAATGTCACAGGGTGAGTGGAAGCTTTAGATAAGCCCTCCTAGCCTAAATTTAAGAAATTACTCTGACCCACAAGTTCTAAGGATGGCAGATTAGGTCTATTTATAAAATGCGTTATTTATTAAACAGATAGGAGATAACAGATGAAAGATTTTAATCAGGGACTTACTACACAGTATAAAATTAAAAGAACTAGTAGTAGATTACATAGAACAATGAACAATATCAAGGTACCTATATTAAAGCTAGCAAAAGCAATAGTACTGATTAGAAGTCAAATGTAATTTACTACTGAAATTATGAAAATGTACAGAGTTCTTTCACTCAACCTCCATAGCAGTAACTGCAAAGCAGTCATCCCTCTTCTGAGGAGAGACTCCACATGTTTCCAGAAAAATGTGCAGAAGATTTCTGCTGTGTGGAAGTTTGGTGTAGCTTTTATAATTTGTAAAGTGAGGTGTCTGTCAGTCAGAAATCCAGTTTATCTTGCCAAATCTCACTTCAACAGTAAGATGTTTATCAGCAGTTGGGAGATGCCAGACTAATTTTAACCCTATGGCACCAAAATAACTCATACAATACAGCTTGTCCTGTTTGAGTTATCTGACTGGTTAACAAGCTACAGATAAGCCTTTGTGGGGGGTGAGATGCCCTGCTATAGAGAAAAAAAACAAAACCCAAGTTTTCTGGAGTTTATGTTGTTGAGCTGGAAGGGGGTCCTCCATGCTGTGATGGTGGAAAGTGCTGGGCCTTTGCCAAGTGCTGTGCCAGCCCTGAATGAGAAGCTGGGACATCCCTCAAGTCTTGGCAGTACCAAACTCCTCTGGCAAAGAATCAGCTGAAATGCTCAGTTTTTGGCAAAACTATTTATTGGGGGATCAATGTGAGAAACAGAGCCGATAGTATCTGGCACAGTATATCCTGTTGCAGCCCTGGCTGTGGTCTCCACCAGCAAGACGCTGGGTTTTGGTGGCTGGGGTACTCGAGGGTGAGGACGAAGAAGGTCTCTTGCAAGCTCTGGGCTGCTGGAGTGTGTGCAAGGGTTGCTGTGGGGTCTCAGTGGTGCTGGGGGTGCCACTGGTTCTGTGGTAGGAGGAGTGTGCTGAGCACTGCAGGGGCATCCCAGCCCAGCCTCTGGAGCCCATTCTCCACATCCCTGGAGGCCTGGGGTCTCGCCACATTACCAGAGCTCTCTGTGGTGGGGAAGAGGGGGGAAAGCATAGGAAGGTGGTGAGTGTTACCTCCTTCTTTGTGGGGACCTTGGGCACACAGGGGCACAGGGCACCAGGGACCCCAAGTATGTAAGGGATCCCTGGCACTCCTTGTCCTAGAGTCCCCGTGCCCAAGAGCCCCCTCCCTGTACCTTGGCACAGGATGAGCTGTAGCATCTTCCAGGCAAGTTCTGTTCCATGATGCCACCAACAACTGGGCTGCCATTGCGGTGGCTGTACAGCTTCACTCTGCTGGGAGACCCCAGCACAGTCAAGTGACCATCGTTGGGCTCCATCTGGGGACACCAGTGATGCTGACAGTACTGGCTTCCACAGTGGGTGGGGCTGGGGGCTTGGCAGATGTCCTGCTGGTGCTTGTCACCAGTGTCCCCAGCCCGCTCAGCCAGGCTGAGCCCATCCATCTGGGCAGTGGCCTTCTGGATGCCTCCCTGGCTGGCAGGGAGGAAGGCAACTTTCTCTGTGCCAGGGAAGATCTTGGCTATGCTGGAATCCTTACAGGATGCCCTCAGATCTTCCTGGCTGAGCTGGTAGTACCGGGTGGCCTCAAAGCTGGCCTTCACCTCCTGCATGGAAATGAAGGAATGCTGAAGGGCAGCACTGGGTGTGATTCGCTCATGTGAGTCCCAAGTGAGCATCCTCTTGACCAGCTCCACCATCCTGTACAGATCACAGCGCTTGGCTAGCTCCTCCTGGTCAGGATCAGGCACTGGGCAGACATTCACCACCGCCAACTGATCCAGTGAGGAAAAGATATGCTCCCTCCTCTCCATTGGCTTTGCCATCATCTTCCCTGGTGGTTTGAGCTGCCAGGTACCAGTGGAACATGGCACACGTTGGAAGAAGGACCATGTCTTCTGGGCAGCGCAAAGCAGCTCACCCCGGGGTAACCCCAAGGTGGAGCAGATGTAGCACACCTGGTCATATTCATCATTGCCAGGGTACAGCGGCCAACCCAAGTGAAGCTCTGCCATCACGCAGCCCAAAGACCAGACATCCACCTTCTCACAGAAGGGCAACCCCAGCAAGATCTCCGGTGCCCGGTAGAAGCGGGTTTGGATATAGGGCTCCTGGACATGACAGACCTCAGGGAGGAGGATAGCTGAGCCAAAGTCAACGAGCTTGATGCGGAATGGATAGCGTGCATGGTCCACCAGCATGATGTTCTCTGGCTTAAGGTCAGCATGGATGATGGAGAGCTCCTTCAGCTTGACCAGTGCCACCAGCACCTGTGCCGTGATGGTACGGATGTGCCGGACAGGCAGCGGTGAGAAATTGTTCTGCTTTTGGAAGTCAAAGAGGTTTTGCTGCAGCAGCTCAAAGACCAGGTAGGTCCAGACTGTGTCACTGAAGGACTCGAGGAAATGGATGATGTGAGAGTCCTTTGTGTCCCCCTCCCGCAAGGCCTGCAGCAGCCTCAGTTCATTCTTCACTATTTGGCCATCGTGATCACAGTTCTTCAGGATCTTGATGGCCACCATCTCCCCAGTGCTCCTGCACTGCCCCTGGATCACCTGTCCAAAGGTCCCTTTCCCGACCATGGCCATTATGTCATAGGACTCGGCACCTACCACCAGTGTCACCATGGTGGGTTGGCTCCTCACCAGGGGTTCAGGATCCTCCCACTCAGCACCCAGTGGGGACTGGAGACACCTAACTGTCCCAACCCAGCTTTACAGCACTGCAGGTTCCAACATCACCATGACAACACATGCACAACAGAAGCAGCTTAGGTGGAGGAACCCCCTGAAACCAACACTGCCCCCCCCAATCCAGAAGTGCTCTCCCCAGATTAATCCACAAACCCAAGAACACATCCCTGGTCCCCCCAGAATGGACTCAATTCCCCTGAAAACCCATTTTCAGCCCCCTAACCCCTTTCCCTGGTCCACCAAAACCCATCCAAGTCCTCCATGACCCATATACACCCACCCAAAACCAATTTCTAGTCCTCTAAACCCAGTCCTTTGTCCCTCAAAACCTATTCAAGCCCCCCCAAGATCCATCCTAAATTTGCCAAAACCCATCTAGCACCCACAAAACCTCTCCCTCGTCTCCCAAACACATCTGAGGTCCCAATGATACATGCCCAGCCCCCAAATCTCCAGCCCAACATAACCCATCCCAGGCCCCACAAACACAGCACCAGCCCCTTGAAATCCACTTCTGTTTCCCTAAAACACAGCCTAGCTCCCCTCCCCACTCTTGTTGCCAGCCTCAGAAAACCCATCCATGGCCCCCTAACCCCATGCCCAGACCTCACAGACATTCTCATTAATTTGGGGGGGGGGGGAGGGGGGAGCATTAACATTTATTTCAACTAAGGCAGGTGCAAGGAGCTATTAAGCACCTCCCCTGCTTGATAGCAACATCTGGAAAGTATGCACAAAATCTTTGAACACACCTGAAAAAAGATGGATTTGGGAGGGTAAGGGAGTTAAAGAGGGTTTGGGGGAGTAAGTGATGCTCCACCACTCCATCACCATTTTAGAACTCATCGCAGGGGGTTCATTGCTCACTACAGAGTTGGGGGCTCAGTGCCAGCTTACACAGCTGTAATTTAAGGGTCCCCTCACCCCTAAGTCCCCCACAGGCTGAAATATGGGGTGACTTCCATCATCACTGGGTGCTGGTTGGATTGGGAGCCCCTGGGGAAGAGCTCAACACTGGATAACAGCATCTTCTTTCCCTTCTGTTGGGTGATGGGGGTCCGGCAGGGACCCCAGAGGAGAAACCCACACTGGGCACCCTCTGCCAACACTGGACTTTGCCCTCTGCAGCCCTGTTGACATGGGGATGAGAGTTGTCCACCTTGCTTTTTGCTTTTTTTCTCTTTTCTTCCTCAGTTTCACTACTGCTGCTGCCTTCGTACTACCCATCCTCATCCTTCCCTTACCTTCCAACCCCATTCCAACCAATTTACACCAAATTTTTGCAATTTGATTCTAGACCAGCATCCCAGAACTGTTATCCTTCCTGGTGGTCTCCTCCATCATTCCATCCATCCCCAGTGGTGCAAATTCCATACTGGCACCTTCAACATCTGAATGCTGGTGGGTTTTTAGATCCTCTGGCTGACTGGATCCTCTGGCTGTTGCACTGAGACAGTGCAACCCACCAGTGGAGACAGTGAGCCGGTGGACTAATGGCTGCACCCACTCATCTCCCATTGTTCCCCTGGTTTTCAGCATCAGCTGGATTGTGCCAGGAGACTATGGCTTCTTCCTTCCTGCTGTGCCAATGATTAAGCTCCCAGGTCTTTCCGCACATCTCATAATTTTGGGGTCACCCCAGTCCAGATAGCAGGGTTGGATCTCCTGAATTTTGGCAACTTCATCCACCCCACCCAGCTCTCACTAGACCCAGTGGGCAGTTTAGGCAGTGATGGCACACAATGTCTGTCCATCACCAGCAAGGTGATGTTTTCGTGGTTACAGAGAGGGAGCAGAGTTTTAGGTCTCTGGAGGTGTGACCAAGTTGTTATTCTGTATCATGTACATCATTGCTAGTTCACGCAGAAAAACCTGGGCACCCTTACTGGAAGTCGGTCATTTTTTCCTCCTTCTGCGAAGGTGTCAGCATCAAGCCCAGTGGACACAGTCCATCTGTCACCTTGCTGGTTCCCTCTCCCATTTTTCCTCCAGATTGGAGCCACAGACCACAGTGCTGAAAGGGACAGCATAGAAAACATGAATTGACCCTAGTCCTGAACTGACAGTATTCGCAGGGAGGCTGCCACAGGAAAGGACTGTCAAGTGCAACTCCAGAACACTGCGAGTGTTAGAAGCAGTGCCAGAGGCACGCATGCAGAACTGAGCTCAGTGGAGTGGCAATGCAACCCCTGCTTGGATTGGACAAAACAAACTTCTGGGGATTTGTTTTGTCACTGTTTTTTGTTATTTCACAGTGGGGAGGCAGGAAATGTTCACCATCTTTCCTTGGTTCCTGAGGATTACGTGGGTTGTGTGCGGGAATGCTCGCCATATTGCCCTTTGTGAAGTGAAGTCATGCAGACACAATATATGGGAAGCATCCACCATCTTTTTTGTTCCCAGACGTGAACACCTTTCTGTGGGTGAAACACCTTCTCTTTTTGTATACGTTTGCTACTAATACTGTCATTGTAATTGTGCATGTCTTATTCTATTGCTTTGTGCTTTTAGCAAATTGTTATCTCAAGCTGTAGTTTCTAGCTTTTTGTCCATCACTTTCCAGAAGGGATGGACAATACTGCACCAACCAGGACTGTGGGACCACCAACCATGGGATGAGTTGTGAACTGGAGAGTCAAGGAGCAAACTTGCTTACCTTCTAGATAGCCTTGGCTCTAATGGCTAGTTGAGTGGAGAGTGGAAAATGACAGTGGACTGAATGAAGTCACACCACCACTGAGTGCTGCTGTGCTAGACATGCTGGAACATCAGTATGAGCTGGAGTCCAAGGCAGCAAAATGGTGCCACCACTGATATTGCTAATGCATTTTTCTCCATTCCTCTGGCAGTAGAGTGTAGGCCACAGTCTGCTTTCACCTGGAAGGGCATCAAGTACATCTGGAACCAACTGCCCCAGGGCAGAAACACAGTCCCACCATCTGCATGGACTGATCCAAACTGCACTGGAAAAGGGTGAGGCTCCAGAACATTTGCAGTACACTGATGACATTATCATATGGGGCAACACAGCAGAGGAAGTTTTTGAGAAAGGGGAGAAGATAATTCTAATCCTCCTGAAGGCTGATTTTGCTGTAAAACAAAGTAAGGTCAAGGGACCTGCTCAGGAAATTCAGTTTTTAGGAATAAAATGGCAAGATGGACGTCGTCAGATTCCAATGGATGTGGTCAACAAAATAGCAGCTATGTCCCCATTGACCAGCAAAAAGGACAACACAGGCTTTCCTAGGCACTGTGGGCTCTCGGAGAATGCATATTCCAGATTACAGCCAGATTGTAAAACCTCTCTATCATGTGACCTGAAAGTATAATGATTTCAAGTGGGGTCCTGAACAACAACAAGGTTTGAAACAAATTAAACAGGAGATTGTTCATGCAGTAGTCCTTAGGCCAGTCAGGACAGGACAGGATGTAAAAAAGTGCAGACAGGGAGAATGGTCCTTCCTGGGATCTCTGGCAAAAAGTACCTGGAGAGACTCAAGGACGATTTCTTGCGTTCTGGAGTCAGGGATACAAAGGATCTGAGGCCTGTTACACTTCAACTGAAAAAGAGATCTTAGCGACTGATGAAGAGACTCAAGCTGCCTCAAAAGTGATTGGCACCAAAGCACAACTCTTTCTGGCACCCCAACTGCCAGCACTGGGTTGGATGTTCAAAGCAAAAGGCCCTTCCAGACATCCTGTCACTCATGCCACATGGAGCAAGGGTGGCCACACAGTGAGCTTGAACAGGAAATCCAAATTGCCCTGGGATCTTGGAAGTCATCATAAACCAGACCAAAGGTGAAAACTGCAGATTATTTTCAGAAGAGAAGGAGGAGAAGGTGTCTCATGCTGACGATAACCCACCATGTCATCAACTACTGGAGAATGAACAGCAATATGCTCTCTTCACTGACGGTTCCTGCTGTATCGCAGGGATACACCAGAAGTGCAAAGCTGCTGTATGGCATCCTACACAGCAAGTTGCAGAAGCTAGTGAGAGACAAGGATCCAGCCAGATTGCAGAGCTGAGAGCCACCCAGCTGGCTTTGGTTATCACTGAACAAGAGAAATAGCCAACACTCTACACTGACTCATGGAAGATAGCAAATACTTTGTGGAGGTGGCTGGCATGATGGAAAAAGGCCAATTGGCCAAAGAGAAACCCATCCAGGCTGCCGAAGTGAGGCATCGCTGCCGAGGTAGAGAATTCACTGTGAAAGTCCGTCATGTGGATGCACACATACCCAAGAGCTGGGCTACTGAAGAACATCACAACAATGGACAGGTGGATCAGGCTGCCAAGATTAAAGTGTCTCAGGTGGATCTGGACTGGCAATATAAGCGTGAGTTATTTCTGGCTCGCTGGGCCCATGACACCCCAGGGCATCAGGGAAGAGATGCAATATACTGATAGGCCCGTGACCAATGGGGGGGACTTAACCATGGACACTATATCCCAAGTTATCCATGACTGTGAAACATATGCTGCAATCAAGCAGGGCCAAGCTGGTAAAGCTCCTGTGGTATGGGGGGGAAATGGTCAAAATATAAGTATGGGGAGGCCTGGCAGATTGATTGCATCACACTGCCTCAAACCCGCCATGGTAAGCACTGCATTGCTGACAATGGTTGAAATAACCACTGGGTGGCTGGAGACCTACCCCACGCTTCACGCCACTGCCCAGAACACCATCTTGGAATTTGAAAAGCAAGTTCTGTAGAGGCATGGAACCCAAGAAAGAATTAAATCAGACAATGGCACTCATTTAAAAAATAGCCTCATAGACACCTGGGCCAGAGAGCACAGGACTGAGTGGGTGTATCATATTCCCTGTCATGCATCCCTGGGAACATTGAATGGTGCAATGGACTGCTAAAAACCACTTTGAAAGCAATGGGTGGTAGGCCTGATGCCTTAAATTGCTAGAAAAATTTTTAGACGCAGACACACAGTATAGGAAAGGGGTTTTATCTTGGTTTAATAGGATCCGAGATGCGTACCGACGAACAAGCAAGCCCCAAAAAGCAAGCCCCCAACGATATCCCCCATATACAATTTATGGACAGCCTAGATTAGAATACCTATCTAAAAGTCTCCAATAAGAAGTCTAACAAGTGAAGTAATTGCCCCCTTATTAAAATTGCCCCCCCCAAAAGATTGATACTTAGTTTACAAAAAACATGTCTCAGTGACGGGGGCCCTGTTCAAGGTTGTGCGTCATACTTTTGAGATTGTGGGTATGTTTCGTCTTCCCCAAAGGATTCTGAGCAGGGCAAGGGGTACTAGGGTGATAGACATGTAGGGTTAAGATACAGGGAGTAAAAAGTACAGGAACAGGGAAGGGTAAAAGGTTATATATAAAGGATATATATAAAGAGAGTATAAAAGTAAAATAAAAAATACAAAAACCCATCAGGCATCAGCCCTGCAAACATTGGGATCTACATTTAGCAAAGGCCACCTGGTCAGTTAATACCCAAGGCTGTACCAGTCAAGCTGGCCCTGCCCAGTCAAAACCTCCACATACCATAGAGTGGGATAAAGTCCCCATGGTGCATATGAGAAATGTGTTAGGGAGGACAGCTTGGATTAGTCTTGCCTCAAGCAAAGGCAAATCCATCCATGGGATCATTTTTGCTGAAGGACTTGGGTGCAGTTGGCAGGTGAGGCAGAGGGACAGGGAAACACAATGTGTCCCTCAAGGGGGTCTGATTTTTGGTGTCTGTAATGTCAAATTGTATAATACTGGTTGCTGCAGAATGGTCTGCTACTGTGTGCCATAACTACCCTGGACAATGAAGACAGACTGCTCCAGATACACCAGTCATGAGCTCTTAATGCAGCAACCACCTGACAGCATGCCAGCCCTCATGCCCTGGAAGACATCTAGACTGTGGGCTAGAACACACAGTCATGGACTAAATGAATTCAACAGACATCTTAAAGGGACAGGCCCTGACTGTGGAAGTCAAAACACTGACTATGGAAGACAGACACTGACTATGGAAGAAAAGACTTGGGCTTGTGTTTATTTATATATATATATATGTATGTATGTGTTGAAGGTTGGGGGGCTGTAAGGGTCAATCAAAGAATCGAGTTCTGTCTCAACATTTCTCATCAGAAACTATATGTGCATAACTTACGCAGACAATTCTTTGTACCTACTCAAAGCTGGTACGGAGCTAGTGCTCTGTACCTAGCCAAAGCTGGAACGGAGCAGATGTTTTGTACCTTCCAAAGCTGGTATAGAACAAAGGCCTTGTGCCTGCCCAAGCTGGTACATGATGAATGCTTTGCAGCCGTTGCCCTGACACCGATTATTCACTATTGCGAAAAACCTGCCTCCAAAGTCGGCCATGCCTCAGACACTCCTCTCTTGGAATGTGTGGCCTGCCAGGTGGAGTTTGGCATGTCTCCACAAGAATTAAAGGGGAGCAAAGGCAGGTTGCAAGGAGGGACCAGGTGTATGGACTAGCATAAAAGACAGCTCTGGAATGACTGAATTCTGAAAATCTTCTCCACCATGAGATCACATCGATCAACGCAGAGGCAGAGGAACGCCTTCTGGACAGGACCCTCAGAGATGCTGGATGTATGTGGACCCATGGTGGTAGCTATAGACCCCTTTCCTTCCCTTTTCTCCCAGACTTTCCCCAATTTTATCTCTCTCTCTCTCACTCTATCACAGGCCGCTTTATGGGCAAAATTAATAAAGTCCCTCTTTGGCCGCGGGCGGTGGCCCTTGACGGGCCGGCTCCCTGTGGCACGCTGGGCCGAAGGAGGCGGCCCGCGTTTCCGGCCGTGCCGCTCTCCCGCCAAGGGCAGAGCGGGCCGGGAGCCCTGTGCAGCTCTGGGCACACGCAGCGCGGCCCGGGCCATGCCAAGGGCGCTGGGAGCGGCCGGGCAGGAGCCTTCGGCAAGTGACCGGCGCTCGCTGGCTTCTCTCTGCAGAGTGCCGACAGCTGATCTGCTGGTGTTTGTCCAAGCACCCCGCGGACAGGCCGGCGCTGGAGGAGATCTTGCGCCACCCTTGGGTGCGGGGCAGGCGTCTTTGATGCCTTGCCGGAGCCTCTGCCGCACCCACTTCCCCCCGCCCCAGTCCCCCGCAGGACTGAGGACCCGAAAAATAAAACATCAACAAACTCATTACGGGCTGTCAAGGGTGGTTCCTGGTAGCAACTAAAGAAACCTCTTTGTTACTCTGTTACTAAAGAAACCTCTCTGGCAAAGGGCTGGTCAGCGTGATCCTTTCTGCCTTTGGCAAGCTTTTGATGCCTTTTCTCCAGGATGGCAGTTTGGTGTCTTTAAGCAGGGGCTGTGCTTAAAAAGGTAGGAGGAAGGAGCTTTGACAAGCCGAGAAATGCACCAGTGAAGCAACAGCTGCCCTTTCAAAGCGAGGCGGCCACTTGTGGCACAGGGTCCCCTGGGTGCACTCCAAGGGCCAGCGGGTGGCAGGGACGGAGACGTCGCTCCGCTGCCAAAGCTGGGAGAAGAACCAGAAGCGGTCAAACGTCATTTCAGGTGGAGCCCTGGTGGACTCTTCCTCTTTCTTCCCTCCCCCACCCGCCCTCCCCCCACGCCCCCACCCCCCACCCCCTCAACCCCCAATCCCCCACCCCTTCTAATGGGCAGGCAGGGCAAAGGCAGCTCGCTCTGCCTGGCTTCAGGGGACGGCAGCATGCAAAGGAGCCGTTGCAGGGACGCGCAGATGCCGAAAGGGACTCGAGGACAGATGCACATGCTCCATCAGGCTCAGTCCCCCACGCTGGGGCAGGGAAAGGGCATGAGGAGACCCCCGTTGCGGAGGAAGGAGCCGCAGAGTCATCCCTAGGGACTCCAAGGGAAAGCCCCTGCTGTTGCCAGGCTCTAAGCGTGTCTCCCGTTCAGGAGTTGTGCGGTGGAAGGGAGCGATTTGCGGTAACTTGGTCACACCTTGCAGCCCAGAGCTTTCGAACTGTCAGAGTTTGAGATAGGACATTAATTGCCAGGAGCATGCACAAGAGAGAAAAAGGGCAAGCAGGCTTCCAGCTTAAAGTTGCAAAAAGTGTTTCAATTACCTAACAGAGTTTGAGGATAAATGCAAGGCAAAAATAAGCTTTTCATACAGTTTTTGTTCACTCCCCCCTCCCTCTTACGAACCTATAGTATTCACCCCCTTTTCCTCCCTTATAATCAACAAGCTGGGTAGGGGGCAGGGTGTGGGGTCTCTTCTCAGTCCACAGAGCAGATTCCTGAATTTATTCATCACCACAATCCTTCTACTACAAATACTCTTTATCTCTACTTGTTTCTCTCTCTCTCTCTCCAGACAGTTTTTTCCTGCTCTCACCGACCCTCTTAAGAAGCAGTCCACTCATCCCCCCTTCCCTCTTTCCAGACCAGCAACACAGACATGGGGCAGGGTGAGAGGGGTTTTCTGGTCAGTCCAATCAGGGAGAGGTGGTTCTCTACTTACTCAGGGGTCCTTCCCACGAGAGACAGTCCTCTGGGAACTTCTTTGGTGTGGGTCCAATCTCACGAGCAACATCCTGCCCGAATTCTGCTGCAACATGAGTCGTTTTGTCCATAGGGTGCTGTGCAGACTCTCCCAAGCCAAGGCCAAGCTGCTTCCATGCCAGGAGCAAGGCCGTTCTCTCCTTTGCAAGGCCTTTGCAGTTTTAACTCTTAGACTCCCACTGGTTCAGTCCTTTCCAAGCATCTACCTGCTCCTCTGGTGTGAGCTGTGGGTGGATTTCTGCACTCCTATGGACTCCATGGGCTGCAGGGGGGGGCCTCCTGACCCCCCCCCCCATGGCCTTCACCACAGCTAGCAGAGTGTTTTCAGCTCTGGCACTGGGAGCCCCTCCTCCCCCACCTTCTTCACTGACCTTCAAGTCTCCATGCTGGTCTCCCTCTACATATTTTCACCTCCACCTCCTCCTCCTCCAACTACAAAGAAGTGAAAGAACTGCATGTCTACTTTGTTTTGATTTTTTTCTTAAATGTGTTTTCACAGAGGCATAACCAGCACCTCCAATTGGCTCAAACTTGGCCAGCAACATGTCCATCACCTTCAGAGCCATCAGAGATTGGCTCTGCTGGACTTGATGTAAAAACTTCCAGAACTTTCACTCAGGACACACAGGAGCCATCTTTGTGCCACTCCCCACCCCTCAGACACCTCCCCAGGCCTACCACAACAGCTTCTGAGGGGTCCAAATTTCTCCTAGATGTTAAAAATACTTTACTGATGTTTTGGGCCAATCATAACCACCACAAGAACACTGCGGGGAAGCAGTGCCATTTCCAGCCAACCCCATTCTGGAGCCTTTGCAGTTCCAACAAAGGATCACTGAATGCCCAGAGCACTTCCACACCAGCAAGGGAGGCTTCTCCCTGCACTTGTGCAGCCCCATGGCATATGTTTTTGTCAGCTCTGAATTTTCCCTTCTCCACCTTCAGGACGAGAAAAAAACCCAGCTTTCTCTCTTGGCTTTCTTGCTTGTTCCCAGCCGAAAGCTCTTGTGATCTTCATGCTTTGTTCTGCTTCATGAAGCGTTTAGCAGTGCTTGCACTGCGGAGCACAGGGTGCAGCGAGAAGGAGATAAAAGAAGCTTGCCCCAGCTTCAGGTGTGCATATCTCCAGCAGCTGGAGCTGGCCCAGAAGGAAGCAGGTGAAGAGAAGGCGTTCTTCCAGTTCCCCCCTCTTTTCACAGCCTTGCCTGGCTGCAGAGAGCTGTTCGCGGCTTTCTCACCTAAAAAAGCACTTTAGCGCCAGAGAAGCTCTCTGGGTCTCCTATTTCTCACTCTTTTTTTTTATTTTTAACTGTGGAAGTTATTTGCTTCCATAAAATGGTACAGGATTTAAGAACATTCGTATATAATAATAATAACAATGATGATAAGTAATAGCAGAAGTAGTTGTCATAGTAAGAGATTACTATTTGAAAGAGTGTTCCCTGACTGTCAGCTTCAAAACAGAAGACAGATATTTTTCTCTGAGGAAGAGGATGTGTCTGTCGGCATTTCTGTTGCTTTTTTACCTGGCCTCCATCATTAACTCCAATTCAGATAATCTTTTAATCCTTACAAGCATTTTATTAATAGTGGACTTACATGACATTTCTAGAGCTGCTGGTTAGCAAATGCTGGCTGAGTAGTTGTACATGACCCAAACCAACTCCTTCTGCCTCCCTTGTTCTTGTTTCAGGAAAAGGAGCCCATTGATGTGCCATCTGTTGAAGAAATTTTAAAGGTAGGTGCTCTTCAAGAATAGATCTATGTATTTGCTTCTGTTTTGCACACATGAAGGAAATGGATGGGGGAAAAATACATTGTTCAGCTCCTGTGCACTCAGCAGATGTTGCCCTCACTAAAAGTGTGTTTTGGGGTGGGCTGAGGAGAAATAAAGATGGAAGGTGTAATCTCTTAAAGATTGCTCTTCCTGTCAGCCTGTGTGTGTAACACAGTCTAGTGCAGTTCAAGAGCCACACTGACAACTCATGCCAGGCAGCCAGAGCTGCTCCTTCCTCAAGCTGGGGGTTGCCTTTTCCGAGCCCCCCTTATCCAAAGGCTCAGGACGTGCTACCTCCTGTCTGTGCTGCCAAATGCCCATTGCCAACCAAGGGAAAGCAGCCCCATGCTTCCAGCTCAGGGTGTTACTGAGAACCAGATCTCATTGTGCTTCTGAGTGTTTCTGAGAGTGAGCATTGTGGGAGCAAACTTCTCTTTCCTCTTTTCCATTATTTGAAGTATGCTCTGTATTTCTAGAGCTCTAATATGTGTGAGCCAGAGGAAGCGGATGAATGAAAAATGCTTCAGTGACTGACATTTTGTTAGAGCTGCGATCTCCAAAGGTGATATTTTTCATGAACATTTGAAGCATGTCACATCTGTGGAAGCATGAAACCTGTTTTATCTTTGTTGTCAGCAACAACGTTATCTGAGTGTGTTAGACAGTGTCAGTGAAGAGAGTGCTGACGCCCAAGTCAGTTTTAGATGGTGCATACGCCAGGCACACAGACATGCCTTTAAATCATCTGCACTTGTTGCGCTGTGCCCAGTTCCCTGAGCTAACCTTGCCTCCCCCTCTTCTCTTTGTTTTTGTGAACAAAACAGATTGTGGAAAAGCCATCTTCTTCACTTGCTCCTCCAAGGTACAGTTGTGTTCTCAAACTACTCTCTCTAGACCAAAGAAGGGGGAAAAAAGCTACTTTTCATAGAATGGGGAGATGGGAAGAAAGGGGTTCCTGAGTTCTCTGGTAGCTATGGCCTTTGGTTTGTGGCTGCCCAGGGCTGCTGTTGAAAACTGGTTTCACTTTTGTGGGGTTTTCAGGAAAGTAACAATTAGAAATGAGTCATCCAGGCATGCTGGAGTTTGCCTATGAACCAGACTTGTATATTCCCCAGTGTTCCCCCCTTTTCTCCTCCTCCCCTCCACCAGTGTGTCTGTAGATCCTGTGTTTTTGGCTTGACCAAGGAACACAGATGAAGAAGAGAAAACTTCAAGGGGAAAAAAAAATAATAAAAGAGGATTCCATCCTGAACTTGGTTAGCCTTTATTGGTATTTGTTTCCTTTGAGGGTAGGGGCTTTCAGAAAGACACTGGCCAGTTTTGTTGTTCTGGAGTTTTCTTTTAACTTTAGTTGGCTGAATGCAGCTTCACAATGTAGCAGTGAGGTCCTGCTTATCTATTTGTCTGGCTGGGTGTGAGCTGAAGCTTTGGTCATTCCCAGAAGGCTTTTTATCCCGCTGCTTCCCTCTCCTCTCCGTGCCCACACAAACGTTTCAGCTTTAGTTTGGAGTACTGCCATGTCAGTGGAATAAGGGAGGAACCTTACCCCCCTGCTGCTTTCTCACTTGGTCTCCTGGTGGCCTTGCAGAGCTCTCCAGTGCCAGCGCAAGAGGGTGGCACCAGCGCAGCCCAGCAGCTCGGAGTCAGGGAGCACCAGAGGGTAAGAAGCAGCAGCGAGGCATCAGCAGCAATTCCTGCCAGCAGCACTCCAGGCCGACGGAGCCTCCTCACGAGAGCTGTGGCCAAATGGACAAGACTTCTCAGAAAATCTTTCACCAAGAGTCCAAGAATTCTCAGAAGAGGCCTGGCAAAGTGACAAAGACTTCTCCCAAGAGCTCTGTCCAGGTGACCAAGACTTCCCAAAAAAACTGTGGCCAAGTTAGCAAGAACCTTCAGAAGAGCTGTGGCCAAGTGGCCAAGGATTTTCACAAGAGCTCTGGTGAAAAGGCCAAGGATTTCCACAAGAATCTTGGCCAGGTGACCAAGGATCCTGAAAAGAGCTGTGGCCAGGTGGACTCAGGAAGGCTCCTCAGGAAGCTCATCTTCAAACCAAACACAGCTTCCTGAAGCCTCCTGCGCACACCAAGGAGGCCTTGCCCAGGAAGGCTGTGGTTACCAAAAGGCCTGGCGAGCTCCTGGTTCATGACCAGTCCAAAAGAGTCAGGGAGGTGAAGAGGCACCCTGGTCCTCCCGAGGTCACAGACTAGTCTTCCAAGGACTAGCCGAAAGTCAAGGGAACTGTGAAGCCAGAACCCACAAGAAAAAAGACCTGAAGCCAGCCCTTCACGAGCTCACAGAGAAGAAAAAGGACAAGGGCTCCCACCAGGCCAATGCCAAAGGCTTTCTGGAGCCCAGGCTCCTGGGAGATGCTGCTGGGTGACTGGCTCTTATCCCCAGTGGCCACAGGCCTGGGGATTTGCATGAGGAGAAATTGCCCTTTTCCTTCCAGGGGAGAAGTTGTTCTCACTTGCAAGGAAGCCTGACTTGAAGAGGAAAGCCATGAAGAGTCCGGAGGGGTCACCTGGAAAGAAGAAGGTGAGAGGGTCCAGGGGGAGGTTTGTTTGTACAATGACCAAGGTGGGGTCTGAAAAACCCATGTAGGCTTTCCACTTCCTAGCTTGGCACTAAAGCCATGATCCTTCTCCTCTAAAGGAGAGTGTTATCCATCTTCTAAGGGGAATGTGAATGGAAACTTCCCACAGCTGTTTCCTGTTGGTCACAAATCTTCTCCTGAGCAAATGAAAAGCCCTGTAAGTTGTCTACCTATATTTGGTGTTTTGACACAAGTTTTGCTGTGTTTTCTGAAAATCCTGGTTTCCTGGGACAAGAAAACCCCAGCCCTTCCTCTGTTGGAGGAGGTTTTGGCAAAAGGCTGTGTCAGCATGTGGCTGACCAGCCCCCCGCTAGCACTGCTGGGTTTCTCTGGGTTTCAGCCCAAGCACAGCTTTGTAGGGCGGCGCTGCTCCCTTCCCGTACCAATCCGTTAGAAGCGGTGCAGTACCTGGAGCACTTGGCACGTGCATAAATAGGCAAAAATCTTGCTTGGATTTCCCTGGAGCTGCTGTGATGCCAGCAATGATGCCCAAGAGGTGGCTGTGTGCATCCCGGGGCTTTGCTGAGATCCCTTGGCAGCATCTCCCAAAGGAGATTGGGTCAGCTTCACTCACAAAGTTGGCTGCAGGCCTTGTGGTGAATGGGTGCTCCTTTTGGACATTCCAGTGCCGGTCTACCTCTTTGCTCCTCCGCCCAGAGCAGGTGCCTCAGCACAGCTGGGCGAGTAAGGTTGTTTCCTGTGTGGGTTTCATTTAGTTTTGCCATTTTCTGAACTTCCTGTAGTTGTGAGGCAGAATCTAGACAAGCACGGAAATGGAGAAGAAACTTGAGAGACCCCAAAAGTTCCCACTCTTGCAGAGCAGTGGGAGTAAGGGAAGCAGGCAGGCAATCTGTCACTTCTGCTGTCTCCAAGAGCCAGGAGAGGAGCTGTTTGATGTGAGCATGTCCTCCCTTGCAATCTCCGTGCCTGACTGCAGGAAATCCCTACTCAGAGCCTGTATTCCAGATGGGAGTGCAGCCTGGAAGGAGAACTCATTGAGAGCAGCCCTGCGGAGAAGCTGCTCCAGGGTTCTGTGTTTCTCTGTACTCTGGCAGAGAGGCACAAAGTCCTGGAATGCTTTTGGCTGCCAGCAGGCACGCTGTGGGTAATGCCAAGTGCTAAGGGCAGTTTCTTTTACATTTTCTTGGCTTGTAGCAAATGACTTGGAAGTTTCTCATTCAGGTGAGATGATGATTTGCACACTTGATGTTGTAAAATTGATATTGAAAGATTTATAGAAAGTTTTCATTGATTGTCTCTCTGCCTGAATGATTCCTGTGCTTCTGGAAGACAACGGCAGCAATACTAACCGACTTTTTAAAATTTAGCCCCTCTCAAATTCTTGTTAATAAAATCAGAAGCCCCTGCACTTCTGGGGATCTGAAGGATCCCACTTTCCCGTGGCTGAACTTCTTTCCCTCCCTTTGATAGGGCGTATTAAAAACAGCAATTGCTTGCAATTGTTGACTTTGCCAGCAGGAATCTGAATCCATTTCTGTATGATTCAAACTAAGTGGGGGGGAAAAAAAGCCAACCCAGAACTGATGAAATGTTTCTTTGCAGCAATAGGAGGGCCTTAATTTGGTTACAATTAGCAGCAAAAGGTTTACAAGTTCCATCCCTGCCACGAAAAAACAAATCATCTGCCCAAGAAAACGTAGGGAAAACACCATTTTTGATTACATGTCAGTGAGCCTAAAATCACTATCTGCAGTGCTTGGGTTTGAACTTTTGAGCTCCAGTATCATATTGTGTTCTGTTTTCAACCAGAGTTTATTGAACTGGGTTGTACTGT
>NC_139502.1:692500-807213 GCF_008360975.1 Lichenostomus cassidix
TTTTTTCCCAATGACACCTCAAAGACCCCACAAACATGGGAACAAAGAGCAAAAGGAGGGAGAGGAACACCAAAACCAACCCTAACACCGCTTAGGCTTCAACTAATTCCTCAAATCAAGATTTTCTTTGTGTTTCTTAACAAGAGAGAGGAAAGCTTGAAATTTGATTTGCTATGGAAATGTAATTTTTCTGGGGGAGTTATGGGGGGGATGCTCTTTTGCACAGCAAAATCCAAAAGCCTGTTGGAGGCAGCTGGAGGTGAGGGTGAGGAGCTGGCAGTGAGTGATCATGGCAGTGCAGTCTCATCCCACGCCCACTGCTGGCTCCCAGGAGCTGGGCTGTGCCAAGGGGAGTGGGCTGGGCTGGGGGCTTCCCTGCACATCTGGCAGTGCTGGAAACCTGAGCAGAGATTCTCCTCCTGTGTTATCCCAGCAAAACCCCAGCCTGGCAGTGGGCTGGAGCCTGGGCACTGCAGGAGCCACGAGTCCAATCCCATTCCCAGGGATTTGCCGTCGCTTTGTGTCAGCCTCGTGCTGTATCAGTATTTATTTTTGCTAATATGACACAATTAAAGGGTAATCGTATCTGTACCTTTCATCTCGTGTCAGGCCCGGGGAATGCTGTTAGAGGGACGGGACTAACGTGACACGAAAGGACATTGTTAACGCCGTGAAACGCTCGGATCAAATTAATGTAAGAGGAGTGGGAGAGAGGGAGGGCTCTGGTGTCTCTCACTCTTCTTGGGTGGCTCTTGGCAGTGCCCAGGAGCTTGGGGCTCATCCTTGGACACTCCCCTGCTTCTGACTGGAGCTGATGCCTCTGCAATGCTCTGGGGGTGGCTGTGGTGGGTACAGCCTGGGTACAGGCTGGGTACAGTCACTCCCAGGTGACAAAAGAGGAAAAAAATCTAACCAAGCACAGTTCCCACAGCCCTCTGTGACAGCTCCTGTGCTTCTGGCTGCTTCCCCTCACGTCACCCAGTCTCAGCTCTCAGCATCTCTGACACTCTGTGCCCTCAGCAACCCTTCCCACCTAAAACTTTGAGACATGGTGGCAAAACTTGGAGGAAATAATTAACAATTATTTCACAGGAGAAGGTTCCAGCTGGAGCAGTATCTGGTGGGGGAACATATATCTAACAAAGGCTTGTTATTTAAGCAATAACCCTTGAGAAATTGGTCGTTACCAGCATTAAACGACTCAGCCCATTGCCAAGGATGGTTAACGCTCTAATAAACTGGTCATTAACTGCAGTAACAATGAATTTCGAGGGGATTATTGCTATTATAAACCTTAATCAATGGTTTATAACAGCAATAATGTGGTCCTTTCTTTTAATGGTAAGTAGTGCGGCATGAGCAGCCTGCTTGGGAATATTTTCAGTGAGGCTGATAAGACAAAAGCGGGCGTTAAAGTCCTCCAGCTCAAACACGCCTGGGGAGGACATGAGGGCCAGAGACCTGCAGAGGGGTGGGGGTGGCTGTGTCACCATGCCATGGTGACAATGCCATGTGCCCACACTGCCCTCCCTGCTGGCAAACACACTCTGCCCGATTTAGGGGCGCTGGGATCACCCAGCCATGGATCCACCACAGCTTCCATGGATAACCACTCCCTTGCACACAGAGACCCTCGTGGCTCGAGGGATGAGATCCATCTCTACCTCTGCACAAAGAACCACAAACCTCATTATGGGTCATAAATTACCTCATCTCCTGCATCCCAACCCCTGCACGGTGCTTGACCTGCAGCCTCCTGCTGCATCCCCATGGCTGAAAATGTCACAGGGCCCCTTCCCCCTCCTTTCCAAGCTGATATTTGAGACTCCCACTGCCACCTTTTGTTTGCCCTGGGACAGGGATACATTCCTTATTTACAGTGTGGGGAAGCTGGGGAGCAGGAGAGGCACACATCCAACCCGAGGCGGGAAAAGAACAGGTTCTTAATTAAAGGTTAACCAAGGGGATGAGGAAGAAGCCAGCGGTGCTGGTGAGGGGGGCAGAGAGCCCCAGAGCTCATGGGTTTTCTGGAGGAGATTAAGGGGGAAGGAGAAGCCCTTTGCTCCTGCTCTGGGGTGGGTGAGTGTGGGTGCACAGGAACAGGGACATGGTGCTCTGGAACAGCCCCTGCAGAGGGGTGACAACAAACCTCTGGCACACACTTATCTTGTTTCATGCCCTGTATCCCTTAAAAAAAATAATATAATAAGGCAACAACCTGATTCCAGTGTCTTCCAGAGGGTTTAGGAGCATCCCCTTGTCCTGTGTGAGCAGAGCAAGGCCGACGGTCAGTGAGTGTCCAGCCTGTGCTTCCTTCCCCAGGGAGGCTCCTGAGAAATCCCTCTCTGGGCTGGAGCTTGGCTGTTGCTCCCATCCAGGGAATTATCTTGGCTGCTGTGTGGAACCATCGGGGCTCAGGCACCTTCGCTCTGCCTCCAAAGCTCTGGCAGATCCCAGCAGCTCCCAGGGGAGAGCAGGGCCTTCTCCAGCAGCTCAGGCGAGTTATAATTACACCCTGACTTTAATGGAGATTTTCTCTCTTCTGTGCTGGTGATTTTTACGGCTGTTCAGAGCTGCTTCCCAAGCCCTGCTCTTATCTCTGCGCTTGCTCGGCTAAGCTGGCTGTGGCTGCAGGAGCACAGCATCATCCCGCATTACCCAGGTGTTTTGGGGGCTTTGCCTGGCTTTGGCCACTTGCTGACATCCTTTCCAGCATGGTCCCACTCATCCCTGCTTGGCTTTGCTTGTCAGTGTCCCTCAGAGTGGAGGGGTGGTTTGTGACTCTTCTCTCTGCACTTTTTTTTTCAGAAGAAGACTGCAATGGAATAAATTGGAAAGTTTACTTCATGTAGCATGGAAATAAAAAAGCTCATTCAGAAAGTTAATGATTTATTTTATAGTTTCATTATCAGGGTCACATTACTCAATAGCATTTCAAACATGTCATTTGTACAAACTATGGTAATTAAAATTTATAACGTACTTCATCAGCGGCATATGAATCTTTTAGCCAGCACTCTGCTGTCATATAAACAGTGTAATTTCAGCTGCAATTCACCCTTTATTGGCTCTCATTTGTGATTTAACAGCCATCAATGACTGTGCTATAAAGAATAAATTAACCATCCGTAAACCTTATGATGACAGGGACAGTCAAACAGCCCCAAACTGCTCCACCAGGCCCTGCTTGGCCAACAGGGACCAGACCCAGAGGTGCTGCTGCGAAGGCACAACTGCTCCTGTCAGCAGCAGGGTGCTGGGCACAGCACACACGTCACCACCAGGTCCCCACGTGCCTGAAATGGAGGATTTTTGGCCACTGCCCTCAGAGCCCAGCCAGGGGATCCATTCCCTCCTGGCAGGAAGAGTTTCAGCCACCAACAGGTCTGAAATCCCTTTGTGAACCCCTTGCCCACCAGAGATCTGTTCTCAAGGTCCCTTCAGTCGCATCCTCGCTGTGACTCTACACTCCCCACACCTTCTCCAGCCCTGCAGCAGCTCCCAGGGTCTCCACATCCTCATCCAGCACCTGGTGGGGCAAGGAGGAGACCTCTGTCCCCACCTCTGTCACCCCTGTCCCCAGGGCCAGCCCCTGCTGCTGCTCCTGCCAGCCCAGCACAGGCAAGGAAGGGCAGGGGGCCACTGGCCAAAGCCAATCCCAGCCTGGAAGCTGCACAGATCCAAGAGCAGATTCCTTCCTGGGGGCTCCTCGCAGCCAACAATTACCCAACAGCTTATTTGTGCCCACGGTTGGCAGAGGGAGCAATAGGATTTAATGGGATCCCTCCCGTGCTCCGAGCTGACACTGTGCAAAGCTAATAAATGATATGGATTGGATTTGTTACTGAGACATCTCCAAGGAGCCTGGGTCATACAGGCCAATAAAATTGGCCTCATAAATTTACCCTGACACGCAGGATTACTCCAGCATTGCTGAGGTCACCTTCTCACACTGATTTATTGCCAGCCCATGGGTTAATAATACTGTTTACGGGGTTGTTGTTTTCCCCTACACGTAGCAGATATTAATCAGGCCTTCCTGCCTTTGCGGCGCTCCGGGGGCGGGCGCAGCGCGGCTGAGGACGGGCTGGGGAGGGCCTGCCTGATTTATTTCCGAGCCAGGACTTCTGGTGTTTAAAAAATCTTCTGAAAGGCCTCTGCAGGAGGAGGGAAGGTGTCCCCTGTGAGGGTGGTGAGGCCCTGGCACAGGGTGCCCAGAGAAGCTGTGGCTGCCCCATCCCTGCAGTGCCCAAGGCCAGGCTGGATGGGGCTTGGCTGGTGGAAGGTGGAAAACCTTTGAAGCTTAAAGCCCTGGGGCAAGAACTGCCCGTGGGAACAGGGAAAGGTGGGGCAGGGCTGTGTGTCTGGGTCTGTCCTGCCCCTCTGCCCCTGCTCCGGGGCTGTTTTTGGAAGTGCTCCCTGTGCCCGAGCAGCACAGTGTGTTTCCCATCCTGCAGCCAAGCCCAGCCTCGCTCCTGCTGCTCCCTGTTATTTTCATCCCACCCTAATCGGAGGGGACAGGTGAGATGTGCTTCAAAACACTGTAATCATATTTTAAATGGAAATGAAATGTGTGAATTAAATGTAAATTACAGCAGAATGGAAGGACAATCACTATTAGTTAAGGTCTGACACCTATTTTTGCAGACCTTTCCTAAATGCCACAACTTGTTTCTCCTCACTTGTGACGAGGACTTGTAATTCCATGGCAGCTGCTCCTGCAGCCGGGCGGGCTCTGGGTGCCGAGGGGGGCCTGTGGATTTTAAATAGCTCTGGACTGCCTGGTGGCTCTGGGAAATTACAAAGCAGCACTGATATTTTTATTCTGGATCCACGAAAATAAACCTTGGTGTTTTCCCCCTGAAAAGGTGAGGGTAATACAAAGGGACGTTTTTATAGAGTCAATTTATTTAAGGGTTCCCCCATTTGCTTTTATATTGGGAAAATATGTGTCCTGCCAATGAGCTGAAATTTCTTCTTTATCTTTAATCCCTACCCCACCTCCTCAAGCCACTGGCTATTCCTGCAGCCTTGCTGTGCCTCGAAGCCTCCCAACAAATCTCGCTGCATTTTTCACACTGGAAGCATCCACAGGCCCTCCCAGTCCTGGCACTGGTGTGGTAAATGTGGCATATGGCAGGGAGATCAGAAGTGACCTTGGATCTGTGGCACAGCCAAGGGACACCTCCCAGCCCAGGAGAAGTTCCCTACAGCAGTGAGACACCTCACCTGTGGTGAAAAGAGTGAGTTGTGAGGAGAAGCAGCACTGGGAGAAGATGGAGCCATGGCTGGGACTCTGAGAGTTCCTCCAACGCCCTGTTCTGCCCATCTCCTGTGAAGATAAAACATTTGCTGTTCTCATTATCACTGGGAACTTTTCCTCTGGGAAAAAGGAGAATCCTTGTCCTAAGGAAGCCGAAAGTCAAGTGCTGATTTACTCTATCATTAATACCTGGGGCTACCTGGCAAATTTTTTATTTCCAAAGTGCTGGATAGTAAATAGTCAAGTGCAAACAGATAGTTCTGAGACCTGAATGCATTGTCCTGCTGCTCTGATGTTCCAGGTTTCAGAGCAGAAGGATATTTGGGCTTAATTTCATGTAGTATTGCACTGGGGGAAATGTATCATCACATGTTGGGATAATCACAACATTTCATTCTGGCTTCAGCAGTTCTTATAGATATATATATATATATAACATTGAAACAAAATGCTTTTTGAAATGGAAAAAAATCTTATGCCATTTAATTCCTAAAAGGTCAAACTCAAATGCTTTGGCCTTATCGAAATGATTTTCTCCTTTGATTTTTCTTTCCAAATGCAATTTCATCAAAATCAGTGCATTTCCGCAAATGTTTCACCTTTGGTGAAATGGCATCTCCTGACAGGGAAGTGTTTTGGGGGGAAATTTCTGACCAGCCCTGGCTGGGCATGACCCTCTGGCCACAGCTGGCCCGTGGTGCTCACTGGTTCTGTCCCGCAGCTCCCAGCAGCGCCGGCTCAGGGATCAGCCATGTGTTTGATCCATGTGTTCGTGTTTTCCCAGTCCCTGGCTGGGATGTGATGGAGGGGGAAATGTCTCTCATTCCTATCAGGTGATTCACTGCCCTGGCCCTGTGATGAATCCTCCCTCCTCCCGAGCTCGCTGGGAGGATCCAGAGCCTTCCTTCCTATTTTTACAAAGCTTGCAGCATTGTCAGAAAGGAAAGGGTACCATCTGGTTAGCCCTTGTTTACTGCACACCCTGCCAGTTTGAGCTTATTAATCATATTTACCCAAGTATCTTAATTACTCCCTGTCTAGCGACTTGCCTTGCACTCAGCTGTTGACCCGCTCCCCTCCCCTCTCCCTCACTCTTTTTTTTTTCCTCCTTCTTTTTAATTCCTTTCCATCATTAATCACAGGAGCAGCGTGGGCAGAGGAATCCGTGGCTTGGCGGTGTTGCTCTCACAGCCAACGGGCTGCAGCTCACTGTTGGCTCCTGTCAAACTTTGGAACATGTCCATGAGGCTAGGGGAGGCTGAGTGGGCAGTGAGGGCAGCACGGGGGTCACTCCTGGCCACCACTGCCCCATCCAGCTGCCGTGCCAGCGCTGGGAACTGTCCAGATCCCCCAGGACCGGGGCTGTCCGAGCTCCCCAGGAGCTGTGCTGGCATTTGGGGCTGCCCAGGCTCCGGGGCTGCCCGTGCCAGGGCTCTTTGTGCCAGGACACGCCGGAGGGCAGGGACTTGCACGAGCAGACACCATTAAAGATGGTAATTTGTTGATCCAGGCTCTCCCGGCGCTCCGGTGCGAGAGTGGCACCGTTTTCTTTACGACCTCATAAAGTCACAGCCGAGAGGCCGATTTGGAAAACAAACTGCCTCAGGTTGACAGATAATTAGATACAGGGGACATATTATACGCCTTTGCATATAAATGCGCTCGGCAGCGCGTTGGTTCATCAGAAGTTTAGGCTCCGGGAGGCGCAGGTACCCGGCTCTCCAGGATGGATGTGCTGGTGCAGCCGCCAGCCACGGCTCCATTTTATGTCCCTTTCATCTCCTGTTCTCTGTGTGCTCTGAACAGGCTGCGATTCAGAGCGGGGCTGCCTTGCCTTGCCTTGCCTTGGTTTGGTTCAGTTTGGGGATTTTTTCACCCCAGCAGCCTCCCGAGCTTCCTCTTCCACACGAGGCAGGGCTTGCGTTCTGCAGCTTGGATTCCTGCTTCTGCGCTGCCGTGGGAGGAGTGGCTGATTGGGGATTCATTACTATTATTACTACTTTTGTGTTCCTATATCAAGTCCAAACCTCACTCCTCCCGAGCGTGAGCCCGCTGAGAGCAGCGGAGCAATTCTGCACTGCCACGGGCCGCGGTATTTATACGGCAATTCAGCCTCCCGCGCTCCCAGCCCCCAAACCACGAGGTTTCAGATATTAAAACAAAACAAAACAGTTGGGTTTCTTTTTATGCACTTCAAGATTTAAGGTGTCAGCCAGCGCGTTGTCAAGCTCTCAGGGTTTGCTTTTCCAAGTGAAAGCCAAGATCCCTGTACGACCACGGCTCCTGCTGGGGGTATTTTCAGAGCGTAACCCCAGCTTGCAGGATCTGACTGCATTTTGCACGGATAGCTGCACCCCCCTGCTCACCTGTTGGCGATTTCCTCCCCCTCCAAATCAGAGCTGCACCTCTCTAAGATAACCACTCCTTCCCAGCTCCCCCCACATATCCCGCTATTTTGGGGGTGAGGCAGAAAATGTCAATTAAATGTCCATATTCCCAAGGAAAGCTTCACTATCAGTCCTTCTCCCCCAGAAAGGGAAAATTAAAATGTGTGTGGGAAAGATAAAGCTGTCAGAAAAGGGAAGGGAGAAAAATCCCCAAGCCTAAACCCCCAGCAGCCCCCATGGAAGGAGGTGATATAAATAGAGTTGCTGTCACTTTGATGAATTAGATCTTTTGTTAATTAGGATACATTGATTTAAGGGTTGTCCAACCAGATAGGCCTCTTTCCTTCCTGTTCCCTCGCAAATCACAGCCCAGCGTGGTGGCAGCACTGCTGCCTCCTGCCTTTCCTTCTCCTTTGGGGATTGTGTTTACATTTCCCGGTGTCAGGAGGCAGCCTGGTGAGGTGGTCGGGTTGGCACCTCAAGGTGCAGCTCGGTGCTGAGAGGCTCCTCAGGAGAGTCACATCAGGGCTCCCCAAGGGTTTTGCACCCACAGCTGGGTTCCTTCTCCAGCACACACGGGAAGGTTTGTCCAGGCTGGAGGAATCACTGCCCCGTGCTGCCCTGGCCATCCCCAGGATGCTGCACAGCATCCCGGCTGCACCAGCTCCTGCCTCCCTGGGCTGTGGCAGGTGACAATCACGGCTTGGGAACGAGACCCCTCCTAGCCAGGGAGGACTCACCCTGCTCTGGCCTCTGCAAAGGTGTCCCTGTCACTCTGGTCCCTCCACAGCCGCTGGCTCCGCTGTGACGCGGAGCTGTGACAACCCCGCTCCTTCCCGCGGTCCCGCAGGACACATCCAGGCTTTCCAGGTTTCCTCTTGTCGTCACTTGAGCACCAGCGGCGCAGGGAGAGAGGGGAGAAAAAGTGCTGTGCTGTGTGGATTATTGTGTGTTTGTCACGGGGAATGGTGTAAGCTGTAGGTACAGCATCTCCCAGCGGTGATTTATGGCCGCTGTCAGGCGGGCCGGCGCTCTGGCCGCCGCAGCGTGGAGGATGGATGCGGGCGGAGGATGGATGCAGCGAGCAGGGAGGATGGATGCGGCGCTGTCAGCCCCGCTCCCGCTCCGCTCCGCACACTCGCTCCCTATTTCACGCCACTGAACATAAACAATCTTTTGTAAACCTGACAGTCACACTTGCTCCTCTGGAAACACAACGCAGGGATGTATGACTCGGCTCTCATTGCCCCATTTCCCGGGCTGTGCAGGAGCTCTCCGGGAAGGCGGGGAAGGGGAGACCCCGGAGGAGCAGAGATCCCGAAAAAGGCAGAGAGAAGGGATGTGCTACACGACCTGTCTGTCACCACCGGCTGTGACCACAAGTGACACCGCACACCGTGGATCACACACCCATTTCCCACTGCAGTTCTGACCCACACCGTGCCCTCCAGAGCCGCAATTCCACATTTCCCACCACAGTTATTCCCGTACATCTTGCTCCCTCCAGCAGCAAATCCAAAGTACCAGCACACCAGGATCACAGCCCGCTGGGGAACGGGCTCTCACGTGCCACCAGAGGTAGCAGAAAGTCCTACAAAACCCAACCCACTTTATGGCTGTTAATAGTAATTGGAATAATCCTGTGTGTGCGAAGTGCCGCAGGGCAGCGCCTCAGCTCCAAGGGAAACTGGAGCCCCAGCGGCACCGTGGGACCTGCAGGAGGGAAGAACATCTTGGCTACAACCTCCGACATTAGGAATTGGTGAACAACAAATGACTTTCCCATTTGGGGGCTAAAGTTACCAGCTCCTCTTAAGGTGGGAGAAAGCCAGGATAAAAAGCAAAGAGGGAGAAGCTCCCCCGTGTCCTCCTGGCTGCTGCTGCCCCCAGCTCCATGGGGCAAAGCAGCTGCGGGTGCCTTGCCAGCCCTGGGCCGTGCCAAGGAGCAGGGCTGCCTAGCCATGGAACAGCTGCAGGCTTGTTGGGAACATTCCCTGACACACTCCTTCCGTTCCCGTGCTGGCGCTCCCTGTCCTCCAGTCCTTCCCGGTGACTTTGGGATCGGGGACGCCGGGCGGGGGGTGGGGGTGGCAGAGAAGGGAAATAGCTTGCAAATAGTTTGCTGTTTTCTTTTCCAGATGGTTTGTTTTGGAAGTTCCTCCGTGTGAGCCTGAGTGCTGAGTCTTGAACATCTGCTGAGGAGGAGCCCGCTCGGGATAAATGGGAAGAGGCTGCTGGAAGAGCACATTTGGGAGGGTCCTGCTGCTCCCAGCGGGGCTCAGCCTGGTGGCACAGGTTGTCCTTGATCCTGAGGTGCCCTTCCTGGCACCCTCCACTTGGTTAAACTCCACAGCTGCACTTAGGGTGGGATTTGGGATGTGTTGTGGTGTATACCAAGGACACCTAGAGCTCAGGGAAATACACTCTTCAAAAAATTTGCATAAACCTGAACAAGCTGATGTCTTACACTGTGGCCTTTTCAATGGCTTTAAACCAAATTGTTTATACTGGTGAGCACAAACTAAAGGATATTTTGGTGACAGTGCTGCCTTCTGGCACTTGGCTGCTGGGAGTGGCTCCAGGTCGGGCTGGGATGGCTGGGATTGTCCAGGCTGGAGGCTGCAGGAACCACGGAAAATCTCAGTAACCAGTTCAAGGGATCAGCGAGAGGAAAGAGAACTTTCCTGGCAGGTTGCTATTTCAGTCTGTCGGCTCGGGGTGACTCGCTGTTGCCACGAGCTCATGGAGAGGCTCCGTGTTTGTGGAAGTGCTGCCGGGCTTGCCGGGCTTTCCCTGCGGGAGGGACAGAGCCGGAGGGGTGGATCTGAGCCCAAAATGACCCTGAATCACTCATCTGCAGGTCACTGCCTCTGCTCAGCACCGTGTCACCTCCCCAGACTCCCAGGGACTGCAGCGTGTCCTGCCAGGAGCTGCCAGATCCCCTTGCTGTCCTCCTTCTGCTGCGAATGGCTCCCATTCCCCCTTGTGCCACACCACTCCCCTGCATTTCTTACCCAACACATGCCTTCAGTTCCAACTTGGGTTGACTTTTAATCTCATTTCCCTGTGCTAGAGGAAGCCTGTGCCCATCCCAGCTGGCATTGCTTCTCCCCATCCCACATGGTGGGAGAACACCTATTTCCACAGGGAGAATTGATTATTTTTCCCTGCAGCTGCACTTGCTGTACACAGGAATTATGGGTCTTTCCACACCTGTGAGAGAAACATTATCCTCAGCCTTCAAGGGTGAAGCATCTTATATTTAGTTGGACTAAATAATGATTCTTCTCTATCTTTCATATCAGGATTTAAGAGCACCCTGGAGCTACAAAGTTTATTAGAACCCATAAGAAGAACTGTACCATAAACGGGACAACTGTGGCCATAAACCTGCACCTTGAAGTTGTAACAAATCCTGGGATGTTGAAGTAGGACACGGTCTTGTCTCAGTCAGCAGAAAGGAAAAGAAAAAAAAAAGGAAAGAAAGAGAAGAAATGCAAACTTAAGCAGAAATGAGGCCTGGAAATATAGAGAGGAAGAAAGGGGAAAAAAATAATAATAAAGCAAAGCGTGGTGCTTGCAGAGCCCGCTCAGCTGGAGCCCTGGGCCAGGTGCCCATGGGATGCAACTCAGATTAATGGGGAGAGAGAGAACAGGGAGCTGGAGGAGGAGAGGGAAAGGTGAAAGGAAGGAGGTGCTGGGGGGATTTATGAGACACAGGGAGGGTCCCTGCAGTGAGGGAGGCCATGGGTGCTCATGTGGCTCAAGGCAGCTGAACAGCTCAGTCCCTCCTGCCACCTTTGGGTGAGCCCAGTGCCAGTAGCACGGACAAACAGCCAGAGAGGATCTGTGACAGAGGTGGGGCAATGCCACGGGGCAGCACTTGCTGTGGAGGGATGATGTGGTGCACAATGGGCTCAGGGACCCCTCGTCCCTCCGAGGGCGCAGCTCTTGGTCACCCTGCAACTCTTCTCTCCTGGCTCTCCTCTCTTTAACTTCTCTGCTTTATGTTACTGTCACTTATTCAGTTTGCATTTCCTTCATCGGGAGCCAAAAGCTTTTCAGCGTCTCAGCCTCCGAGCTCTCTCCACTCGCAGCCCCAGCGCGGGGGGTTGGAGTGTTTTGGTTCGTGCATTCCCTGCCTCCTGCAGCCATCGCAGCCGCGTGATTCCGAGACGTCAAAGGACTTGTGGGATCTCATCAAGGCGGGCAGCTCCGAGCACACCGCACGCCACAGAGGCTCAGGAGCCAGCAGAGCCCTGGCCCTCCCCGCCAGCCTTCACTCTTTTGTCACATCGGGTTATTTTTCCTGCTGTTGAATAGATTAAATGACAGAGGGCTTTTTTTTATAAGTAATTGAGTTTTATTTTGGAGAGGGAAAAATGGAGAGCTAAGTGGGAAAAGGAGGGAGATAGGAATAAACCACACATCTTTTTATATAGGATCCACAGTTAATTCTTAATTAGAACTGACAGATGCTTCTCCCATAATCCTATTCCCAACATGTTCTGTTTGCTTTGTTTGGCGCTGCATGATACATGGTGGCATCGTAATGACCTTTCGCAACTCCTCCTGGAAGTGTTATTGGCACTCCAATGATTTATTGCATGTTCCAGTTGATTACTGGGCCATTTGTCAACATTTTTTTTTCGCTCTCCATAAACCTGTCTCCTGTGTCACAGACATTCGCGAGCATGAAAATTTAAACAAATAAAGTGTGCGGCTTGCAGGCGGCATCTGACTTTTACTCCAGGCTTGCAGCACAAATCCATCCTGGCCCCAGCCAGGGTTTAGGCACTGCAGGGTGAGGGGCTCTGCCTGCAGGAGATGTGGAACACCTGGGCATTGCTTCCAGAGCTGGATTTTAGGAAGCACTCTCTGGGTGATCCATGCCAGTTGCTCAATTGTTTATTGGCATTTTGGTACCACTTATGGGAATGAGGGAAAATCAGCACTGGAAACTAACACCAAAATAATTATCCTTCAGTGAGTGCCTGGGGAGAGCCTGGGTTCTCTCCCTTGGTTGGCATCACGGGGTGAGCAGAGCTGGGGAGCAGCCGGAGGGGACAGGGAACATTCTGGATCAGAATCCAGCCAGTAGCACAAGGAGCCTGAAGGAGAGGCCTTTAGGGCCAAGGACAAAGCCAACACCACTCAACTCACCAATGCTCCTCTGAGCAGGCATGTTTGGGACTGGGGGAATAATGTCAGACTCACCAAAATTCCAGGACAAAACCGCAATTATTCCAAGCCCTGAGAAGGAGCAGCTCTCCCCAAGCCGGTGCAGTCCCAGCCCCTGGGCAGCCCAGGATGGATGAATGGAAGCCCCCAGAATCACCTGCCTGATTTAAAAATCCTGGCCCATAAGTAAACTGGATATAGTGGCTGTTACAGTGGCCTGGAGCATCTGCACTGCATTTCGAGGAAGCTTTTCCAGGCACTCGTATAAATCACGGCTCTGCTGCAGGAAAGGCAAGGTATTGTTTCACTGCTGTGACATCAATGCAGGCCACATAAATAATTTTTTATTAAGTGTGCAGTGCCCTGTAAAAATACACCCAGAGCTGAGGATACTGCAGAGTGAATGCAGAGGCACAGCAGCTTGGAGCAGCTCTTCCCGTGCAGCAGAGGGTGGGATGAGAGAGGAACCTCGCCAGGGTGAGAAGAGGGGTGGCTGGGTCTTTTTCCAATTCCAGCTCAGATCGGCATGTAATGTATGGCTTAATTTCCTCTCAAATTAGACACTTGATAAAAAAAGTTATTATATCTGTCAAGTTGCCAGTGCTTTTTATGAGTGTGATAAACTAAGAACCACTGCTTTACAAACCTTGATAGGATGTTTCAGTACCTGGAAAACAATTTTATTGCAGCCTGGACTACTAACAAATTGCAAATACTGATTAAACCATAAAGTTACAACAACATTAAAAAATAATGAGAGGTTATTGCAGGAGGGGAAGGCTCTCGAGCAGCTGAAGCAGCCGCCAGGTTTCCTCTGTGTGGGGGAACAGCAAAGAGCAGTTCTCCAGGAGAGCTTTCCTGGGGTGCAGGGCGGGGGACAGGGACAGGTGAAGGGGACCCCTGGCAATGTCTGTGTTCTGCATTTTCCTCACCAGGGAGATTCAAAGTCAGAGCTTTGCACAGAGACATCGCAAACCCTCTCCAAGCTGAGGAGACCATCCACCCTTGTCCTCTGTCACCCATCTGCTGAGCTCGGCGTGCTGAGTGCAGGTGCTCTCAGGTCTGGGAGGATGCAGGACAGGCTCAGCTGGGACCTTACACCTGGCACATCCTCTCAATGGCATTCCTGCCCTGGAGCACCTGCCTGGCACAGCCCGGGGGCCTCTCTTGTCCTTGTCCTTGTTCTGCTCCTCAACAGCAAACTCTGCACCTCTCCCTCCTTCATTTAAGGCCCTGCTTAATTACTGCATCACTCCGTGGCTGAACTAATGATGCTACAACTAAAAACATTTAGGGTTATTGCCAGCAAGGTGAATTCGTGAAGTTGATTAAAATGTTTCCTGAGGAACGTGATGAAAGAGGGGGAATAAGCAAACAGGCAGAAAGATGAAAATGGAAGTGAGAAAATGTCCCCTGGTCGGGCAAGATGGTCCTTGGAGAGGCCACAGTGACCCTGAAATGGAGCTACTCCTTCCTCCTCCACCTGACCTGCCAGAAGAGCCCCTTTATCTCTCCAAGACCCAAGCACAAACAGATCTGTTCCCCTGAAAGGAGAATCACAGAAAAATTATCTCAAAGGTGGAGATTAGGGGGAATCGTTCTTTTTTAAATCTAAATTTAGTGTAACAAAATATGGCCTTTCTCAGCCCTTGGTGGGCAAGTTTCCAGCAGGCCCCTGGCCAGGCTGGTGGCAGCAGGGGAGCTCCAGAAGGGTGTCCAAGCTGGGAAGTGCTGTCTGTCAGCTGCTCTGGGGCTGGGGCTGCCCCCATCACTGCTGGCCTCTTTGTCCCCACATGTCCCCACGTGTCCCTTCTCTTTACAGAGCCCAAAAGCCCAACGACTGCTGGAACAAGCCCCTGTGAGAGAGAGGGTCCCTTGCTGTCCAAACCAACCAAATGAGGTCAGTTCCCTGAGATCCCTGAGCTGTGAAAATCCAGGACTGCTCTTTAAAGGGCTCCCCACTGAGCTGTGTCACCTCGTGATGGCACACCTCGAGCCTGGGAATGATCCTCGGAGTGTCCCCACTCTGCTGCAGCCTCACATGTCCCCAAAGGTGAGGCTGCCTGGGGCTGGCACCCGATGGAAACCCGTGCTGCTCATGAGCAGGAGCTCAGGCTCTTCCTTATGCACACACAGAACTGGCATTTTGCTAGATTTAGGGAAGTAGGCAAGACGTATTTGTCTGCGGAGGCTTTGCACCTTCGGCAATTATGTCTGCAGTCTGGAAAACAACAGCAGCAGGGTTGCAGCAGGGAGGGAAAAAAATTCTATCATGTCAGAATAATGAGATCTGTGATTTCAGCACTTACTGGGTCAGAGACACACGCAGTGTGTTATCTGTAATGCTTCCCTCTGACATTCAGGGAAATTGCATTTATGCAGAGGACACGAGGCACCGGAGCACAGCGAGTGCTTTGCTGGGCCTGGCAGGGGATGCTCTGCCCTGCTCTGCCCTGCTCTGCCCTGCACATCCCCTGGGGCTCCCGGGAGCCCCCAGGTGCCACGAGGGACACATGGCAGCACAGCCCTGTGCCTGCTGGCTCTGTGCCCTCCCTGAGACACGAGTGGCTGTGTCTGCACTGGCAGCCCCACGGTGGCCCAGGGTTTGGGCTCTGTTTGTGCCCTCCAGGGGCTCTCAGGGGCCCTGTGAGTGGGACACTTTGGGGTCAATGACAGCAGCTTGCTCACCCCCTTGGGGTGTCTAGGATGAGTCTCAGATTGTCCCCCTTGGTGACAGCAGCAGTGACAAGGAGTGAGGGGTTAGCCTGACATCTCCCTGGTTTTGGGTTTAACCCAGGGGGTCACGAGGGTGCAGAACGAGGGGTGGGAGCACCCCGGGGGGACATTGCCCCCAGAACAGACCCACTGCCAGCCCCAGCTCGGTGACACCAACTGAGGAGAGAGGCAAGGGTGGGAAGAACAGCTAAAGCACAAAATACAGCCCAAGGTGGGGAGGGTTGTCCTGACAATGGATTCTCAGGGAGACAAAGCTGTTTCCTCATAACCTGGAAAGGCTCCACAGGCATTTTTTATGTTTTAGAGAAGCAACTTAAAACCAGAGGAATTCCTCTCCCTCCCTCTCCCTTCAGAAACCCAGGGTAGGGAAACTCAAAACATTTTGCTTTACCAATTAAAATCTTGTGTTTTCATCCAAACCAGCTTGTTTTCTAGTAGAAGTCAAGTTTTCCAACAAAAATCTATTTTCTGGTAAAAAGCAACCAACCTTCAAGCTGAGAAAGGAGATGAGGGGCTGTGGGAGGGAGCTGTGCTCTGGGTGCCTTCAGAGTGCAACACCCCATGGGGGTTCCCAGACCCCAGGACCCCTCACAGCCACCAGCTGGCCAAACCAGCACTCAGGAACTCTTTTCCAAAACAGAACATCATTTTGTACAAATGATCTGAGCCCTCAGATGATGGGAGGCCTTGGCCTGGGAGCCACAGAATAATTCACAGTGGCACTGGTTCTGCTGCTCCATTCTCCACACCATCCAGGGGTTTATTACAGCTTTTTTGTTTCCTCCCTCTTTCTCCTTCCGGTGGAGGAAGAGAACCATGTCCTGATTAAAAAGATCTTGTTTTCCAGCTGTTTCTAAGGCAGCCTGAAGCACAGGCTTGTGCCAGTGCCTGGGATCAAACCTCCCACTGTGGGAGAGGCAGCTCCAGCCCAAGGCCAGCTCTGAGTTTCGCCAATAGCTCCTATATTTACAGTTTTCCTTGAGGGATTTCATTACAGGCCACAGAGCTTTTGCAGGCAGGGTCTGGAGTTTGTCTTAGACTTGGTCTGCAAACGTGGGGCTGCTTCTGCAAGCCTTTGGGGACAGTTCTGTGTGAGACAGGACAGAGGAGGAGCAGGAGGAGGAGGAAGTGGAGGAGGAGGAGGAGGAGGAGGAGGAGGGTGTGTGGCTGCATCCCTGGGTCACCCCCTCATTCCCCTTCTCCCAGGTGCCTCCCAAACAGAGGAGCTGGGAAAATCACTCAAAGGATCCTGCAGGAAGGAGTGCTGTGCCATTATTTTCATTTCCCAGCTGAAGGGGGGTTCTTTTCATGGAATCATCACGGAATGGGGTGGGGTGGAAGGGACCTTGACAACCATCTCATTCCAAACCACCTGCCATGGGCAGGGACACTTTCCACCAGACCAGCTCCATCCAACCTGACCTTCATCTCCGTGAAAAACCCTCAGACATGGAAAGATGACTTTTTTAGGCCTGACCCTGCCTGCCTGGCGCTCCAGGACAGACAGAACCTGTCCCAACCTCACCGACTGCAAAGGGGTTTCTCTCCCCATGGCAGTGCAGGGCAGTGGGGCTGCCCTAGAGCCCACCAGGGTTTTGGGAACCACGGACAGTGTCCTCTCACCCTGCCCACAATCAAGCCTCCACAGCTGGGTTTTGGGGTGATGGAATCACCTCAGCACCGTGGAACGCTCCTGCTCGTCCGGCTGCTGATCTTTTGGGCAATTATTTGGAAGTAATGAAAGTGAATGCATGACATTTAAAAAAGAAACTCTGCTGTCAGCAGGAAAGCTGCCACATTCCTCCCGCACCTCCGAGAATACGCTTAGCTTGAAATAATGTTCATTTTAGCAGAGTTGTAAATTACAAGTGTGCTGGGGTCTTGTGGGATTTATTACCATTTGGAAAGAGGTTAGAGGCCTCGTGCTGTTGCTGCTGCATCTGGTGCATGCTACAGAGCAGAATTTGGAGGCGAAAGAAAGCACCTTTTATAGCCCATCCCTGGTGGCTTGTATCGCCAGCCTTACACACACACTCAGCCCAGTGCCAGCAGGAGAGAGGAAGGATTGCAGAATCCCTTTTCCCAGTTGCTCATCGTTATTGATCCATCGTTATTAATACCCAGTGACCCAACCTCGCTGGGCTGAGCAGGCAGTGAGGCCCCAGCTCTGGGTGCTGGGCACGGCTGCTGCGTTCTGCTGGGACAGCTCTTTAATTTTCTCAGGTTTATGTTCTTTTTTTTTCACTGCAGGTGTTTCATAAAAATGCAGCCACGGACCTGGCAGGAAGCAATAAGCTTCAGCTTCCTCTGCATGAACCAAAGGGATTTCTGCCTCCCTCCTGGCAAGGATGGAGTTGTGCTAATGTAAGATTAATGCTCTGCAATCCTGACCCTGCCATCTTCAGTGTGTAAATGCTGAAGGGTCACCTTTAGTCCATGCCATTAGTGATTAATTAATCTCAGTGTTTATTTGATCCATCCCTTTCAGTGAGAATTTCTGCACTAACACTTTTTGATTCCTTTTGCTGCCTCCCTTTTGCACACTGTTCCCATCAGAGCTGTGCAACGGGGCCCTTTGATATCCCAAAGAGACAGGACTCTGCTCCTGCATCCCAGCTGCACATCCTCTGGAACACACCGGGAACGAGCCCATCCCAGGAACACAACCACAGCTCCACAGGGACAGCCAGGAGGAGGAGGGGCCCGAGGAGGCTTTAACCCACATCAAAGCACAGCAGACAGGGAAATGGATGTCGTCGGAGCTGGGTTGCCGAATTCCTTGCGAGTTTCCATGCCAGCTAATATATGAGAGATTGATTTTCCAACTTTTACCAAACTAGTTTTTCCCTGAGGAGGGAGGCTGTTGGCTGAGGAAAGCTGACGTGGGGAGTGCTGGAAAGAAGCTGTTGAGGCAGGTGGGGGCTGTGGGGAGGGGGCTGAGGGAGGAGCTCTGTGTGCTTCACTTCTGCAGGGGTGAGGCAGCAGCACCCTGTCCTGTCCTGTCCTGTTCTGGGGGATCAAACCCAGGCTGTGCCAGCGGGGAAGGTCCGAGGGCTGAGCCATAGGGCTGGGAGAGGCTGTGGAGCAGCTGCCTCCTCACGCTGGCAGAGCACTGGGTACACTTGTACCATTAGGTACAAACATCCTCAGTGCTGTGAGGAACAACCAGCACTGCCACGGGCTGGGGAGGCTGGAGAGGCCAAGGTGGGTGGTTGGCACCCGCAGAGCTCAGTGAGAGCTCCAGCTCATCAACAACCTCCCAGTCCAGGGACAGGATTTTCTTAGATCCTGAGCTCTCCTCCCCATATGTTTATCTCTGTGAATCCCATTAATCATGTTCTGTTCCTGGACAGTTTATAACACCACATCCATCCTCTAAGAGCTGTTATCGTACACCCTGAAGATCTGTCAGATAAATAGCCAGGTCAGCTTCAGCTGTTCCAATATCCTGAAGAAATCAGATTTATCATTCTAGATTAAAAAAACCCACACAAGCACATGCCCCAGAAGATCCCCCACCCGCCTGCGGGCTGGCTGGGAACCTGTGTGTCTTGGCCCTGCAGGTCCTGCTGCTGCTGCCTTCCATCTGCAGCCCGTGATAAATGGCTGCAGGGTGCCAGGTACAGTTCAATGGGGAAAAATCCCAACATGTGACTGAGGCATCTCCTCGCAAGTCATTAATCTAAAGGGAGGCCGGTGCCAGGACAAGGTTCTCACTCACTCCATCGTCATCTGGACCTGCTCGGCACGGCGGCTGCCAGAGGCAGGGAAGGAGGAAGGGAAGGCCCCTGCCATTTTCCACTCACATGGAAAGTGCTCTGCGGGCATTAACCCTCTGTGAGCCCAGAACTGTGCCCTGGAGCCCCACAGCTCACACAGAGCTCTGACAGCCCAGCACCAACCATGGATGGTAGGTGATCTTGTTATCAATTTAGCCTCATTATCCAATCAGAGACGTAGATCCAATTAAAAAAAATTTATTAATTAAAAGCAAGCGGATATCAGTCAAGTCAGCGCTGGACGGGCAGAGATTCAAGCATATCTCTATGCACCGCGCCTCGGGCCTGCAGAGGACTGAATTTTATAACTCTTTAGTACCCCACTCCCCCCGTATGTCTTGATTGGCGTCTCTTCATGAATCCTTGATTGGCTGTTGAGACGTCTTGGGCTGGTGTGCTCTGCGTTGGGTGATGGTTACTGGGCCTCCTGGGATGGTCTCTCCGTGGGGGTTGCACAGGGGGAGGTTTTTATGGACCCCTGAACCACATTCCTTTTGTATCTGCCTCATAGGGGCTGCACAGGGGGAGGTTTTTTATGGCCCCTGAGCCAAATTCCTTTGTATCTGCCTCATGGGGGTTGGGCAGGGTTCCTAACAAGATTCGTTTTTATAACAGCAAAAAAAAAAAAGAAAGAAAAAAGAAAAATAAAAGGAAAGGCAATTTTAAGACTTATCACCTTTTTCAAACAGTTCGTGAACTAAACTGATTGTAATTTATTACAATCCCCCCTCTCTCATGTTCATTTAGTTCACGAATTTTTCTGGATGATAATCTAGGCTCTGACAGTGATGACTAACTTGTTTATAAGTCATCTTCATCTTCGAGAGCCGAATCTTCATTAACTGGAATGTCCTCATACTGTATTGTAATAGGCAATAGATGTGCTGCTTCTAAACGGTTTTTAAGTGTAATTAAACGATTAAAAATGCAAGGTCCAAACGTTAGGGCTAGGATTAACATAATTAGGGGTCCAGCAATAGTGGATAGTAAGGTTGTTAACCAGGGAAAAGATTGGAACCAATTTTCATACCATGCTTGTGTGGCCTCTCTTTCTCGTTTACGCTTTTCTAGTCCTTTTCGTAGCTCTGCCATTGCATCTCGGGCTACTCCAGTATGGTCAGCATACACACAGCATTCTTCATTTAGAGCTACACACAATCCACCCTCATGTGCGAACAAAACCTCTAAACCCCTTCCGTGTTGTAATACAACTTCAGACAGAGATCTTAGAGAACTTTCTAACGCAGTAATAGAACTTTCGATTTTTACAAGGTCCTCATCAACTGTTGTTCTTAGTGCGGAAAACTCTTTTCCTTGTTGTACGAGGGAAGCTATACCAGTGCTAGCTCCAGTAGCTCCCAATGTTAATAAAGTGGCAATGGTTATAGCTGTGATCGGCTCTCTTTTTATTATAGGGTGTTCTGGTATCATGTGATGATCCAGCACATATTCATTAGAGTGGTAAGTAAGTCGGGGAATAATCATGACTTGAATGCAATGATCCGTGGTTTTAAAAGCATTCGAGGGTATGCATGGGGTGACTCCAACACTGGCACAAACCCAATGTGCATTTTTTGCGGGTAACAACCATTTAGCTGGTTGTTGATTGTTAGGATTTTCCACAATTTTACTGCACAGGCTTTGTTTTTCTTGTGGCACTCGACCGATGCAGGTGCCAGTTCCAGTTACTTGTGCTAAGGTGATTCCAGTTCTTATATTTAAATCACTTCTCCATTTACACTGGGTAGGATTGCTGTCATTGGTTTTAGTCTCTCTTCCATCAATAGCAATAGCTTCATAAAAGGGTGGTTTAGAGCTGTAACAAAGCCAGCAATGTTCTGTTAGGATTAGTAGTATTTAAAGCATAGTAGCTATTTTTTACTAATTTCCATAGATTATCTGAATCTGTGATGTTAGTTTCTGGTAGCATATTCCGTGGATTGATTGCTGTGTTTGGACTTATAGGTTGTGGGTCTGGAAGGACTATTTCTTTTTTTATGTAAAAGAGGCCTTTCGGATCATGACTGAGACCATTCCCCGGTTCATTAATGGGATTATTGCTTGGAATCCAAAGTCTAAACTCCCATTTTTTTCCCAATTATCCACCCTGGATCATCGGGTTGTTCCACATGTATATCTGCAAATTGACAAGGAACTCCCTTCTGTTCTTCTAAACCACTCCTGGCATATGGATCATAGGCAGAAGGTCCCTTGTTATATCTAGGTGGTTTGCACCTGTATGGTCCCCACCAGACTGTGATAAATTGATCTTTTCCGGCTCTTGGAGAATAAACTGAGTTTATAGTTTCACATCTGTACCATGCACAGTACGAATTTTGTTTGACGCACCAAATCTGGCCCCTCTTAGTGTCTGCTGGATTTGGATTAGGGCACATGTAAAAGGCTCTTGGTCCCACCCATCCTTTTGCTCGTGCTTCTGGGTTTTCACAGGGTGAGTAATCAACCATGTCACACGAGGTGACAGTGAAAACTGGGGCTCCTACCATAATGTGGGTTTGTATTACAGTAGATTTGTCTAACCTGCCTAGTGTCCACTTAAATGGTTGGTGTGGGTGGTGTGAGAGTGTCAAGGCTGCATTGCTACATGGCATGGAACAGGCTATTATCAGTAACACATAATATATTTGCAAGGCTTGAGTGGAGGATCTCACTGCCTTTGATATTTTAAACAATGTCAGATTATTCTCCAATTTGATTGGCAAATACCCCGGTTCACTCCGTTTCGTGAAAAAGAAGTTCAGAGTCTTATTTCCAGGTTGCATTCTCACATTTGGTTTCTCACTTCTGCTTCGCCTGTCGACTGGGTTGCTTCCAGCCACAGGGGTATCTATCTTCTCAGCAGCAAGGATACACCTCTGTGAAGCACCTGTGCCGCTGCTTCCAGCGGTTCTGGTAACTAATCCAGTTTGTGTGTTTGACTGCTCCTTCCGAGCAGGGTAAGTGCGCAAGTTTGACTCTGCATTCGCTCTTAACAAGCTCGGCCACCATGGGTCTGGGTTTATCGGAGTGATAACAGTACAAGTCGGGGTGAATGCCATGGGCGAAGGTCTCCCACCATTCTTTAGACCCCTTTTCTAATCTGCCCATGATAGGTGCCAATTATAACATTTGCATTGTCTCAGCTCTTTCTGCTTTATAGCAAGGGAGACAAACCCCTGATGGGGGTCTCTCTTTTCTGCAATGGATCCACTACTTTTCATTACATACCTTGCAAACAAAGCACACAAAAGGATAACAATCACAATTAGTATCATAACATTTAACCACATAATCTTGTGCATATAGGCTAAGAGCATATCCAGATCTATAACTGTAAGCAGGCTTCTTTAAATGAATGTTGACAAGATTCATGTGAGTTATAGGAAGCTTATTGCTTCTTAAGCCTTAGCTTTAAGTCCTCAGGCCGTTGCGATGGGATGACCTGCCACGTCGGGTCTCGGGTGAACTTCTTCACACGGCTGGCGTGAGTCCACCCTTTCTCAGCAGTTCGTATGGCAGACTCTGTGGTGAGTAAGACAACATAAGGTCCCTCCCATTGAGGGGTTAGTGTGGATTCTTTCCATGATTTTATTAGTACCTCGTCTCCCACTTGAAGTTTGTGTATCGGTATCCAGAGGGGAGGTCTTTGAACTACCAAGCCCTTTTGTCGTAGTTTTTCTCTCCGTTTAAACAACTGATTAATATAAGCTTGTAAATGAGCATCAGAGATTTTAGGATGATCTGCAGGGATTTCTGCATCAAAGGGCATTCCATACAACATTTCAAATGGAGACGCTCCTACATCTGAGCGAGGCTGTGTCCTGATGTTTAATAAAGCTAGCGGTAAGCACTTCACCCAGCTCATTTTTGTTTCAAGCATTAATTTAGTTAATTGTTTTTTTTTTTTTATTTCTCCATTCATACGCTCTACCCTCCCCGAACTTTGTGGGTGCCAAGGTGTGTGATATTCCCAACGGATTCCCAATGCATCTGCAACTAATTTAGATACTTTAGAGACAAAATGTGGTCCTCTGTCTGAGTCTATGACTTCAATTAACCCATATCTGGGAATTATGTGTTCCAATAAAGTTTTAGTAACAGTTTGTGCCGTGGCTCTAGTCGCAGGAATGGCCTCCACAAAGTGGGTTAGGTGGTCTACGATAACAAGCAAGTGCTTATATCGTCCCACTTGGGGTAAATCAGTAAAATCTACTTGCACATGTGAAAATGGACGATGAGCCAACTCTCTTCCCCCTGGGACTGCTTTTCTCAAATGCTGTTTGTTTACTCTTTGACAGGTTATACACCCCATAGTTATCTGTTTAGCTAGGTTGTACACCCCTAGACACATATATTTATTGGCAAAGTGGTCTACCAAGGCTTGTGTTCCCCAGTGTGTTTTCTCATGTAATTTCTTTAATACCCGAAGTGCCATGCTCTTGGGTAAGATCTCCCTCCCATCAGCCAGCATCCATTTCCCTTCTGGATTTTCAATTGCTCCTGTTTGTGTTAGTTTCTCTTTTTCTTTTATAGTAAATGTTAGTAATTTTGGCACAACATATTCTATGTCTCTACAGTAAGGGTTGTAGGCAAGTTTCTCATGATCTTCAGTATCTGTGTTACAAGCATAGCAATAGTTTCTGTAAGGATTGTAGCAGCTACACACAAATGCATCCATTGGGTCTAATTCCTTTAGACAGGAATAACAGGGTTCACTTTCGGGATCTTGTTTGCAGCTCTCACAACTTAACTGGGGATGTCTCCAGGGGTCACCAGGCTTACTCACAATTCTTATATTTAGTAAAGCTGCACGTTTGGCTTCCTGGTTGGCTATGTTATTACCCCGGATAGTTTTACTAATCGCCTTTTGGTGCCCTTTTATATGTACCACAGCCAATCGCTCTGGTTTCCTGGCTGTTTTTAGGATCTCTTTAATTAGCTGTTCATGGATTAGTTCTTTTCCCCGAGATGTAATCAAGCCTCTTTCTTCCCATATTTTTCCAAAGGTGTGTATTACCCCAAAAGCATATTTAGAATCCGTATAAATTGTTCCCTTACTGGAGCCCAGGATTTTTAATGCCTGCAGCAAGGCATATAACTCACAAGCCTGCGCTGACCAAGCAGGACTTAAGGGTCCTGACTGAAGTACTTCAAAGCCTTCACCAATCACTGCATAGCCTGATTTTCTCTTTCCTTCTACCACCCTGGCAGACCCATCTATATAGAGTTCTCTGCCCTCCCCAAGTGCTTCCTCTTCGACGTCAGGCCTAATTTTTGCTTGTTCTTCTATAGTTCGAAGGCAATTATGTGTCAGTGGTTCTGTGGAGGGGGTTCCATATAGAAATTGTGCCGGATTTTGGAGAGATGTGGTTTCTAAAGTCAGTTTAGGTGATGCCACTAACATTCCTTCATACTTTAGTAACCTGGCATCAGTAATCCATTTGTCTGCTTTTTGGGCTAGAATCCCCCTTATGTCATGTGGTGAAAATACCCGGATCTCACTTCCAAAGGTGATTTTTATTGTCTCCCCCACCATCAGAGCGGCTGCAGCTACTGTCTGTAAGCAAGTGGGCCACCCTTTACTCACTGGGTCCAATAGTTTAGACAGATAAGCCACAGGCTTTTTGCTCCCAGCCCAATCCTGAGTTAGCACCCCATACGCTGTGCCCTCATCTACATTTACAAACAGACAGAAAGGCCTTGTTAAATCTGGGAGGTTTAGCACAGGAGCATTAATTAATTCTTGTTTTAAAACTTGAAAAGCTTCATCATCTTGCTCTGTCCATTTTAGCAAGCCCTCATGAGTTAGCTTTTCGTATAGAAATTTTACTCTTTGGCTGTAATTCAAAATCCACTGCCTGCAATTTCTTTTCACATGCTCCGGTTTCTGACAATAAAAACACACAACTTTACTCATATCTCTTCCTTCCCTTCTCTGGGGGGGGTGAAACTCTCTCTCAGCCCGCAAGCTCTCAGACCAAAGAAGCTGACTTTCCTTTTCTTGCCTTCTTGCATTTCCTTGTTCACTCCTCACCACTGCGGCCATCACTCTGGCTTGCCTTTTATAACTTTCCTCTTCCCTTCTCACATACACTTTCTGTGCCTCCCTTAACAATTCATCTAACCCTCTCTCTTGCCAATTTTCTAACTTCTCCAATTTTCTCCGAATGTCAGGCCATCCCTTTGACACAAACTGCACTTTTAAAAGGGTTTGGCCTGCCGGATTATCAGGATCTATTCCAGAATATAATTGCAAGTTTTTCCTTAGCCTTTCCAACCAGGTGGTTGGATCCTCATCCTTCCTTTGATTCTCATTAAAGGCTTTGTGCATATTTTGCCCTCTAGGCACAGCCTCCTTTATTCCTTGAATTATAATAGCTCTCAAGTCCTGCATGTTAGCCCGATCTTGTGGGTTTTGATTGTCCCAATTGGGCCTTTGCAAAGGCCACTTTATATCACCCATGGGACCCTGTGGGTGCTGGTTTTCCCAAATACGCATGCCTGCGATTCGGATCATGCGTCTCTCTTCTATGGTGAAAAGTATCCCCAAAATTGATTGTAACTCATCCCATGTATAGAGACTATGACCTAGGAATTGATCCACTCGCTTTGCTACCCCAAGTGGATTTTCTAAAAGATGCCCCATATCTTTTTAAATTCACGGACATCCATGGAGTTCAGAGGAACTTCTACATACCCTATGCCCGGTACCTGGCCACGCCCCTCTTGGTTTACCATCCCCATAGCCACTTCCCTTAGAGGGTATAAATTTTGAGCTCTGCTCTGGGTAATCGGACCCTGCAGAGTGTTGACCTCATACTCAGATAAGGGACTTTCCCGTTTCCCAGGAGACGATGGCTCAGCACCTCCCCCCGGAGTCAGGCTGTCTCCCTCTCCTCGGGCTGACGGAGCTATACCCCCCTTTTCCTGATGTAACAAAGCCGCACCTCCCCCCTCCCGCTGTGGTGGGGGAGTTCCTCCCGCCTCCCGCTGTGGTGGAGCTGCAGGAGGTGGTGGTGCGTATGGTGGGGGTGTATCAACAAGTTTCTTTCTTTTGTCTTTTCTTTGGAGCACAAACACTCCCACCCCCCCTCTCGTAAGGGAGCCAAAGAGCCGCATAGTCGCTCTCCTCTGGGTTAAATGGTCTTTTGCTGTTAACCCAGAGATTTAGGGCTTGACATAGAGATTCCTCGTCGGATCCAAAGACCGGCCAATATAAGGAGTCTGCCCTAATCTGTCTTCCTCCCCAAATTGCTACACAATAGTTAATCATTTTATTTTTACTCTTCCCCTGGGTCCGGGGATCATCAGCCCAATATTTCAGCTGTATGCCTAACGGACTGTCAGGGGGAATCCCTGGGAGTCTCCCATTTTTTTTCTTCATGGAGGCAGAAGGCTTGCTGTCCCTCTGTCCCATCTTCCGGAGTGCCCTCACACGCACCAACAACACAACACTCGCTTTCTCTCGGTCGTGACCTGACCCCTCGCGGGGAACAGGAACTGCACTACTGGAGAGTCCCAATCACTTCGTCCGCATATGGACGTCTCACACGCTGCACTCCGGGAAAACCACCCCAACCACCCACGCCGTGTGTGTCTCTGTATCTCAACCGATACTCACACTCCGCTGTCCGGCGTCTTGTGGCTTCTGTGCACGGAATTTCAGGGGCCTTGAACCCTTGGCTGATATCCGAAATTTGGGTTCGTCGGTTAGGGGTGCCAGTGGAGTGTCCCCTCCAGGCCGTCAAATCACGACGGGGCGCCTCCCTTTGGGGAACTCCAGAGGAATTTCCCTATCCGAGTCACGGCACCAAAATTTGTTATCAATTTAGCCTCATTATCCAATCAGAGACGTAGATCCAATTAAAAAAAAATTTATTAATTAAAAGCAAGCGGATATCAGTCAAGTCAGCGCTGGATGGGCAGAGATTCAAGCATATCTCTATGCACCGCGCCGCTGGCCCACAGAGAACTGAATTTTATAACCCTTTAGTACCCCACTCCCCCCGTATGTCTTGATTGGCGTCTCTTCATGAATCCTTGATTGGCTGTTGAGATGTCTTAGGCTGGTGTGCTCTGCGTTGGGTGATGGTTACTGGGCCTCCTGGGATGGTCTCTCCGTGGGGGTTGCACAGGGGGAGGTTTTTATGGACCCCTGAACCACATTCCTTTTGTATCTGCCTCATAGGGGCTGCACAGGGGGAGGTTTTTTATGGCCCCTGAGCCAAATTCCTTTGTATCTGCCTCATGGGGGTTGGGCAGGGTTCCTAACAAGATTCGTTTTTATAACAGCAAAAAAAAGAAAGAAAGAAAAAAGAAAAATAAAAGGAAAGGCAATTTTAAGACTTATCACCTTTTTCAAACAGTTCGTGAACTAAACTGATTGTAATTTATTACAATGCTCACACTGCACAGCCCTGCAGCCACCATTAACCCTTTCATCCACTCAGAAAAGCTGTGACAACCCCCTGCAGGTACTTCCATGAGTAAATCAGCATGGTCCAGGGAGTGCTCCAGGCACATCCCTGAGGAGCAGAGTGATGCTGGCTCCCTTGGGGCTGGTGCCATGAGCCCTGTCCATGGCCGTGGGGATGCCCTGGGGTCAGAGCAGGAGAGGCTTCTGCAGCTACAGAAACACAGCTGGGCCCTTCAGGCATCCCTGCACGCTCCCCTCAGCCTTTTGTTAATGCTGTGATTCCAGATCCCTGGGAAGCCCACTGATGCCAGCAGGAGCTCCAGCTGGACCAGCTCCCTCTCTCTGTGGTGGCCCATGTCCCTGGGAGCTGGTGGCACCGGGCTATCTCTGGGAAGCTGAGTGTCCTGCCAAGGTGCCTGTGCTCCCCTCTGCACCAGTCACATCCCGAGCCGCGTGCCTGGTGCCAAATTGAGTTGTAGCCGTGAATTATTTAGAAGCATCAGTGGAATATTGTTGTATCAGTAACGCAGACTATCAGTTTGTGGCCTTGGGGCTGCCTCAGTTACACACTCCATCACTATTTTCTCTCATGAATAATGTAGGAGTGGAATTACTCTGCATGTAGAGAATTCATACCCTGAGAAAACAAGGTTGCTCCAAAATTAATTTTCCGTACTAAAAGAGCGACAGAAAATCAATTAATCGCATATTATTCTATACGGAGACAGAGTAAGGGAAACAGGGAAAATGGCTGTAGCTATACATCAGCAAACGCTGTATTGGCAGAGAGCTTTGCAGGGAGGTGAGTTACAGCCAGCTACAAAGAAGGGAAATATATTCCGCCCGAGAGAGCCCTCGAACATCAGACTGCGCTCACAAGCAGCCAGCTGGGCGCTCGCTGCCGGCGAGGAGGAGCTCGGAGCTCCCAGCCCTGCCTTCCTCTCGCTCTCGGCTTCTTCCTTTGTCCTGCCACTAGCGGGCTCAGCTCCCAGGCTGGCAGCACGCAGGAGCTGCTGTTGCGGAGATGCTCAGCGCCGGGATGCGCGCAGCTCCAGCCCTGGCTCCGGCCGGCACGGCAGCCTTTGCCTCCCCGGGAACCGAGAGCAGGAGTTCAGAAACCTCATCCGGGTGAAGCCCCTGCAGCATGGAGCTGGACAGCCTGGGGACGGAGCTCAGCCCAGCCCAGGCTGCAGGGTGCGAGGAGAACGCTGCTCTCCTGGCCCAAGGCACATCCCTGATCCCGGCTCTGCTCCTGCCCCTGGCACCAGCTCCCCACGCTGCTCCTGTCAACAGCGCTTCGTTTTTAGCTCTTTAACTCAAATACTAACCAGCCATTGTAGAGCAGAGCTGAGAGACTTAATTAATATTTAAAATTGCTTTGAGTCTCGCAGCAGAGCAGAGCATCGTTCCTCAGAGTACTTCTGGAAAGGAGGGAATGCTGTGAAACTGGTGCAGATTCAGGCACGGATGTAGATCAGCACAGAACCATCACAGGCAGAGGAAATACCCTGCAGCTCTTCCCTGGGGCTGGGTGATATCCCCCAGTGCTCCAGCAGCATCCCAGGACAGCCCAAGGGCTCTGCTCCCATCAGAGGAGTGGAAGTTCCTCAGTGAGTTTGGCTCATTTCTCCTCCTCAACACTCATAAGTGGCTCCACCAGCACATGGCCATGGAAACACCCTGGAAAGGCTGAACCACACTGTGACCTGTGTCTGTTCCACTGCCTCGTTAGCTTTGATTAATAACATTCACTGGTTTAACAAATGTTAGAATAATTACTGGATGAGAAGTTACAAGGCTGACCTCAAAAAAAAAACTGGTCAAACATCAACAGCATCTTCAGGAATAAAACTCAAAACCAGCTAATCTGGTCTTACTGCAGTAATTATTTTTCCCCAAGCTCTCAATTCTTTTGTCATCTCCTAGAACTGGTATGTTTTAGGGTCATCACACAGTGGAGATCATTTTTCCAGCAATGAAAACAGAGATTTCAAAGTGTCCACAACAACAACAGCAATGGCACATACAAGTTGCAGTCTTGGGGTTTATTGCAGAGTTATTAACCAGGATTGTTTCTAGACTGAATTTACAGGGAGTTTTATTTTTCTTGGCACTATTAACAGGAAAAGTTGAAGAAACAATCCTCTGTACCTCTACCAGCATGTCCTTTACCATGTCTAGATGTGGCCAAACTCCACCACAGCAGTTGGAGGCCAGCAGCAAATGAGTGAGTGAAACCTCAGATCTGACACAAGAATTGCCCCTTCTTTCACTGAAATGGAGGGCAGGGTTTTCTCTCCATTTGTCCAAATCCAAAATATCAACAAGGATGGAAATGAACCAGTTCATTTTGTATTTCAGCACAGCAGTCACACACTATGGCCTGGGTATTACAGAATCACAGAACCACAGACTGGTTTGGGTTGGGAGGGACCTTAAAGCTCATCCATTTCCACCCCCTGCCATGGGCAAGGACACCTTCCACTAACCCAGGTTGCTCCAAGCCCTGTCCAGCCTGAACACCTCCCTGAACACTTTCAGGAATCCTCTACAGCCCCACAGATCTGCTCCACAAAGCAGCATGGATTTTTGCTACCTTGGAGGACAGAAAAGGCTTTCAGACCCCCGAGTGCAGGTGTGTGCACACTTGTCCCTGCTTGTGCTGAGCTGTGACTTTATCTGTGCCTGCAGGAAGGTGCCAGAGGCCACACGTGTGACGTGCACGTGCACAAATTACCCAAGGACAGCAGAACCTGAGCCCCTTTCCCGCTCACAGCCCCTCTCTCCTCCAGGAGCAGTGATTTATGTGCTGCTCTGCAGAGGCACAAGTTCCCTGGTGCAAGGCTCTGGCCAGCAGAGCATCTCCATGGGTATGGAAGTGTTTAAGCAGTATCTGCGAGTCCCCGGCCGCAGAGACATGAAAGGGAAGATGCTGGGGGTGATTTATGGCATGCTGAGCAGTTTGACAGTCACACTGTTTGAAACCACTGTCCTCTGGCTTCCTCCCGGCCCGGGGAGGGCTGGGCTGCTCCGTGCGGGGGCGGAGGAGCAGATTTATGGCACTGCAGAGGAGCTGCTCCCCTCCCGCCTCCCGCCAGATGTGGAGCAGGGAAGGAAGATCTGCTCCAGAGGGTGCACTTGGATCCCAAGCCCTCAACCCTGCAGATGTTTATTGACTTATAAATTCAGTCTTTCAAGAGGTTCCTCAGAGCTGTGGTGGTGGCTCTGCACAGGCGGTGGTGTCCCAGGATGGGGACATCACCCTGCCATGGTGGAGCTGTGGCTGTTATTCACGAGGATTAGGGAAGGGACCAACGTTTCTCACCTGCTTCTCTGTGCCTGATTTAGGGCACCTGAACCTTCCCTGCCTGTGACTCCTGGCAGCACTGGGCATGGCCAGCGAGGAGGGTGAGCTCATCTCCCTTCTGGGAGCCATCCTGCTTCCCCCAAACCGGGCAGTGCCTTCAGCCCTGGGAAACAAGGAGAAGTGTCTCTCTGCTGTTGCTTTCTTTGGCTTTTGGGACTCATAATTTCCCTTTGAGCATGAAGGATGGAAAGTTCCTCACACGCAGAGAAAAGAGGTCAGGTTTGAGGCAACAGAGGACTCCAGGAGCTGGGATTTTTAATGATAACTGTTTTGAAGTCTGGTGTGTGAGAACTGCCTGCCCTGTGTCCTGCAGCCACCACCCAACGTGGGCTTTGGAGCTCCACACTGTGCCCATGTCCTACAGCAGCCTTTGCTGGAAACCCCAAATCCCACCCTGTCAGCCCCTCAAGCCTTGATACAGACTCTTCAAACACTGGATTATTCTGTCCACCCCCTTTAGACTAAATCTGCCTTGGAAAACAAATGACTCTATTGGGCTCAAAACGCTCCCGCAGCTGACTCCGTAATGAGCTGTTTATTATAGTTCCCATAAGTGAAATCCATTAAGTCTGACAGAAATGCAGCGAAAGTTTACATTCCGCATCCGTTTGAGGGCAGTTTGGAATTAAATTTGCCCCTTCCCTCCTCCACCCCAGCAAAGCTACACACGATACTTAAATGAATTTTCCATCATTATTTTCCAGAAGAATAAGGCTGAACTTGAGTGGGCCCTGGATGATTTGGCAAGTTGTCCAATTCGTCTGCTCTGAGTCTAAATTTTCTCCCTTCCAGTGTCAGTTTTCATGCTTGAAAACTTGAAAGGAAGAAAGGTGGTTTGGGGATGACATTGTTCCTTAAATCTTATGCGTGAGTGATTGGATGTTTTCTATCCTCCTCTCCAGATTAATCTCGCTGCATTGAGGTTACTGTTACAGCTGGATGGAAAATGGAGTTTCCATTGTACGAGAAGTTCTGAGGTTTTGTCCCAAATCTAGACAGAAAACCAGTGTCTGTTACTGTGTTATAACTCAACAATTAATCCTTTTCTCGGGTATCAATTACATTATGACCTTAATACAGAACGGTGAAGTCAAAATGAAAGATTTAGGGATTTTATAAGCAAAATGTTGTCACAGTTTTAGACAAAAAGTTAAACAGAACCTAGATGTTAGAGTGGAACATTTTTTTGCTGTTGATTTATCAGTTTTCCACAGAAAACCATTCCAGGTACATCCTTTTAATCTGGTTTTATTATTGTTTTGAATCACTGTCTAACACACCACAGGCCTTCGGTGGGTTTCCAACTCTCCTGACAGCAGTGAGGAACTGGGAATTGTGTGGAGCAGGAAAAGGTGTGAACGGGGGCAGAAGAGAATAGACAGTACAAAATGGGCAATAGGGACTGGAGACTAAAGTCCTGAATCCATGGAAAAACCCCTCACCTCCAGTTCTGGGCGTTGGGGGTCCCAGAGAGCTCAGAGCTCCCCAGAACCCACAGGAGGAGCAGCTGCTGCTCCCCATCCCCTCTGCAGCAAAGGTGGGAGCATCACCTGGCCCCTCCTGGAGCAGATGAGTCTCTCCTGGCGGGAATGGCTCTGGAAATCACAGTGATTACACAAACTGCGCCGGGAGAGGCTGATTGACCTTGGGAAAGCACTTCATACCTCTGCAGATTGTAATCAGGTAATGTCTGTGAAGTGCTCCAAGGCTTCGGACCGAGAATGTTGTAAGATGATCCCAAAGGCAATAAAATAGGGAGAAATGCTGTCCAGCCATACACAGAACTGTATCCTTGAAATTACATTTCCTTCCTCCCCTCTCCTCCTCCTCCAAATGTGGCACCGATTTGTCAAGCCTGGACAGATAATCCAGGGCTGTGGGCCTGGTTTATCACCAGGAATGGCTGTATCACACCTGCACTGGGTGAATACAGATTTTGATTAATGTAGATAAATCCAAAGGATATTGGATGGCTGTATTTTGTAAATCCAGCAAGAAAGGACTAATTTCTCTGTGTTGTGTGTGGTGTGTGCGAGCTGGAGAGCCTTGTCTGCATTAGCATATAAATGCATTTAAAGTGAGACAAATACTGGTGGCTTTGGCAAGCGGGATACCTCTGGAGTCAGGAATGTAAACTGTTTAGAGAAGGAAACATTTCTGTTTAAATGTAAGGAAAAGGCGGCTGGGGAAGGTAAACATCCTCCCAGAGCAGAAATTAGTGTGGAACTCATCTGCATGTGGGGAAAGGTGGATGTGAGAGTCCTGGAGCTGTAGCTGGGCACTGGGAGCAAACCCTGCTCTGGACAGGCTGTGGCACTCAGGGAAGACCCTAGTGGGATGATCCCCATGGAGCAGGACACTGCCTGGCCAGAGAGGCCCCAGGAGCAGCAATACCTGCAGAGAGATCCACACACACTGCTCCAAGGGCTGCCAGACCCAGATCCATGGACAAACTCTCCTTCCAGATGGGGCTGGATGATTTGGGAGTCATTGGGCCACTCCTTTGGTATGAGCTTGTACAGTTCCCACTGCCCAGCTCTGGGCACAGCAGAAATGACAATGGCAAGAAGGAACTTCAGAAGTCTTAATTAAGCAGTGACCCGAATTTCTCTCTCAGCCTGGAAAGTTTAAGGTAGAGTAAAGCCTATTCTGTAAGACAAATGACCTCTTCAGAACCATCTACTGCATGGCTCCATGGCATGTTTTTGGGGGAAAAAGAGAAGGGAGTGCTGGCAGAGGCCTGGGGAGACCCCAGCCCTGCAGAATCTCTGTCCACTCATGCACAACCCTGCTGCAACACCAGGTTTGTCCAAATAGTCAAGATTTTGTCTGTTCATCACTCGGGGTTTGTTTTGGAAACAGCTGTTAGTCCGTGTGGTAAAACAGAAGATGGAAAGTGTCACAGGAATGTGGTTGTCATGCGAAACCTTCCCCAGGAATGGCAAAGAGATTTATATTCTGCGTTTGCTTTTAATTTGATGCATATGGCTGCAGATGCCTGAGACTGGGGAATGGCACTCGCAGCCAGGACACATTTTTCAGGGATGGCTGGTGGCCGAAGGCAGGAGGAGAGCACTCTGCAGCCACAGCAGCCACCCTGTGCCGGGAGGGACTGAGCCCCAGGGCTCTGGGGCAAACAGAGGTGTCCCCCAGTGTCACTGAGGTTACTCCCCCAGCCAGGCCCTGAGCTTTCCTTGCTCTGTGCATTCTGTACCTGATGCTCCCCCGTGCACACCTGAGCCCCCTGGACACACAGCACCCACCCAGGGATTGCCACCTGTGCCTCAGGTAAACCCTCCCAGTCCTTCTCTACCTCCTGCTCGCCATTGGCCATCACTTCCCTGCAGCATTTTTAAGCAATTCTCAGCTTTTTTTCAAGCCCTGCTTTGGCCAGGGGTGCAAGGCAGGCAATGTGGAATTAGGAGTTTAAATGTTTTTCTCTTCCTCCTTGTGTTTCTTTTGGGAAAAAAGCAACCAAACACAAACAAACCCAAACCAGATGTGGCCTGGGCGCTGTGAATGGAGTGGGAATCTCATGAGTGCTCCCAGAGATAAACAAGGCTGGGCTTGTAAAATGGAGACTGGTGGTGTGTGGGGAAGGGAAGAGGGGTGAGAAGAGGATCTCATTTCCAAAGAATTAGAAAAATGTGATGCAACTCCTTTAAAAGAAAGGAAGAGAGAGGGAGAGCAATGCAGGGAATGCCACAAAAGTCATGTAGGCAGGAGTGTGCAGCTGGCTGAGTTTGAAAACAAATGATTTTAATCAGCTGCTATTCAACTACTGTCAGCTCTGATTTACTGTGTGCAGCCAATTAAGGGTTTTTGGGGGTTCAAAGATTAGCAGTGAAAACCAAAAGCACTTTGTTGGAAGGGAGGAACACTGAAGCAAGAGCAGGAGTGGGGCTGTCCCAGCCCTACCCTGAGGTAACCCACTGGTGAGGGATCAGATCCCCACAGCCTGGCAGAGGGGCTGCCAGCAGCCCCTCAGAGGGTTTGGGTCATCCCAGGGAGCTCTGGGCACAGCCCCTTCCCCAGGCTCAGCCTGCCCAGGCTCAGTGCAGCTCCCAGGATCTGGAGCTGAGGATCCCACTCAGAGCTGGGATACTCCAGATCCTCAGCTGAAAAGCTGGGCAAAAGGAGCAGAGGATTTTAAAAGTGCTGTGATTAAATGGGACGTGTGTTCAGGGAGGGAGGAGCAGAATGACCACTGCCCCTCTCCATGTCCTTCCCAAGTTTGCTGCAGCACCAGCACCTGCCTGTCCCCAGAGTCCCCTGAAAAAGGGCTCTTCAAACTTCATCACTCTCACACCAAGCAAGTAGCTCCCATAATCTAAAACTGACAAAATGACTAGAGGTATCTTCACCCTCTCAGATCATCACTAATACATTCAAGGCAAACAGTTCCAGGAGGGCTGTGATATGAGCTTTCCACAATTAATTAGTCCGGCTAAGTACTATGCAATGAAGAAAATTAAAAAGAAAAACTATCTTCCCAAGTCCAGACCTATCGGAGTGTTTGCATAACTCCCACCTTAGTGGCAGATAACAGCCTGGAGTCTTTGATCCTCTAATAACTCTTACAACTCTTGGTGTTGAGTGCTGCAGGCTGTGGCTTGGGGCAGTGCCTGTTCCCGGGATGTGCCTGAGGAGCTGCTGTCTCACCGTGTCCCACAGATTATGGTGGGTCCTGTTTGCCCTGAGATCTGCAGTTTCACTCATCCCAGAATCTGCCACCGTGCTGTCTTTGTTCCTCCTATTTAGCACTTTGATTTGTGCAGCTCTGCTGAGAATCTCCCTTGCAGCTTGTTGACTTATCACTCATCCCCGTGAGTTCCCATTCTCTCCCCTCCTGACAGCTTTGCCTAATGTACTTATTCATTCCATTTAAATAAATCGAAGCGGGCCTATGACAGCCGATAAGTGAGTCACACAAGAACAAACAGAAAGGAAGCACTGCAAATAGTCAAATGTCAAGTAGGAATGGAAAACTGTCCCTATAGCTCCAGCGAACCTTAGATGTCTAATATTTATGGCCAATTGATGTCATTAGAAAGTAAATAAGCCCTCTTATGCTGCATTACAAAAGATTAACTGCAAGCAATGGAGTTTAAATAGCACAGATAAGTGCAGATGGAAATAAACCTGTTTAAAGCTGGAAATATTTGCTGAACCTCCTTGCTGCTTTTAAGATAATTGATCTCTGTATATCTGTATTGAATCTCACCATAAAAGCTTTGAAACGTCTTCTGGCAGAGCCCAGCTCACTCGTGACTCAACCTCTCCTTGTCTCTCCAGATTGCAGAGGGTTTTTTCTTTCCTCAGCACGCTGGGTGGAGAGCTTGGGGCTGGTGTCAGCACTTTCCATCCGGAGATGCTCCAGGCTGGGGTCGTTCACCCTCCGTGGAAAAGCACCAGCCACTTGCCCAGCTCCAGGTCAGACCCTGAGCCTGGGGGAACATCTCTCACGGTGCCATTTGCCAGGACATCAGGGAAATAAACAGTCCTGGAGGTGACTGAAGTGTGCCCAGCTGAGGGCTCTGGAAACAGCCCAGCGTGGGAGATATTAATGAGTTATGTTGTGCTGATAAGGGAAGGCAGTGAGAGAGGAAGGAAGGAGGGATTTGCTGCCTCATGCCCACACTGATCTCTGAGCACATCCCATCCAGGGCCATTCCTGCTCTGACATCAGAACAGAACATTCCTGTACTGAGTTGGGCCAGCTGCTGGGGACAGCAGGGACAGCCTGGGGGCTTTGGGGAGCCTGTGCCCAAATCTGCCCGCAGGTGAGTGGCACCTGGACAGGGGACAGGGCTCCACAGGAGCCCGTGGGAGGCTGAGCCCAGCTGTGCCCTGTGCAGACACTCACACGGTGCCTGGAGAAGGCTGGCAGAGGAGCACACGTGGCCAAGGCAGTAACTCGGGCGTGGAGCACAAGCAGCCCCCAGCCCGAGGTCCCCTTGCCCTCGGCAGCCCCCGCCGGGCACCATCTGCAGCGGGACTCGGTGCCAAGGCAGCGCTGCACCACTTGTGCACTGCAGAAACATTTATTTGATCCTCCAACTCTGCTTTCAGGATGATTAATCTGCGCCCGGCTGTGTGTTTAGGCTCTCCATAAAGGCAGGTGCATGTGTTCGTGTGCTGCTGCTGTCAGGGCCGTTAATGTAAGCGTCTGTTTTACAGCCCAATTGACAGCAGCATTGTTCTGGCAGGGTTACAGCTCTGACATGTGGAATCAATCTTTTTAACCTGTCAATTAATCAGTGGGCAGCTGTCAGCCCAGCTGAAAGGCCTGAAGGACAGTGCCCTTTCAATGGATTATACTGGATGCTCGGTGGAGTAAAATTGAACGCTTCAGTCTCAGGAACTCTCCCTGCATCCAGAGCAACGCTCCATCTCCTTTTCCTGCAGGAAACAGCACCAGGGCCTCCTGCACAAAACCAGGCAGGGAAGGATGTCAGTGAGACACCCTGGCTGTGTGACTCGCTGGCTGAGACAGCTCCAGAGCACCACGGCAGGACAGGGGTGAGAGGATCCCTGATCCCAGAGCACAGCCAGGCTGGGGGTGTGAGCTCCAGCCCTGCTGGGGAGGGGAATCACAGGCAGCAGATGTCCCTGAGCTGGGACCCAACACCCCAGTCCTTGCTGGTGCTCAGGTGCACCCCAGGCCTCACACCAGTCCCCTGGGGCTCAGCTGAGAGCCTTGTCCTGAGCCCCCATTGCCACCCTGCAGCTTCCTGTGCCACACGCTGATCCCACAGCAATGGCAGCCACTCCAGGTAATTTCCTCCTGCAGTTCCTGTCTGTAGTTTCCTTCAGGGTTTAAGTCTCTCCCACCATTCCAGTGCTATTTCCAAGGGTCGTTCCCACACCAGGAAGGTGCCTGGGGGAGCTGACACTTCTCTGTAATATGATCTCCCGTTTTCCCACAGCACTTAGGGATTCTCTCTACCACCTTAGGAGCAGGTGGTGGAAAGGGGACAGCGAACAGCCCCCTCAAAGTGACTCGGAGTGGCCAAAGTCCCCTGGCAGGGAGTAGCTCCGGCAGGAAACAAAAGCATAACCTTGAAAATGCAGCATTTCCCTGGTCCCCTCAGCCTAATGTTGTGTGGTGTTCGTTGAGCAGCCACTAATTTGATTCATATGAGAAGCTTGACCTTATTGCACCAAGTGTTTTCTAGCCTGGATTTCTCTAACTGCTTGTTTATAGAGAGTATATGGAGCATTTAATGTTTTTTCAGCTGTTTAGGAACTTGATTTTTTTTTTTTCTTTTTAAAGGCAGTCCCAAGAGAGCAGGGCACAAGCCACAGCCTTGCTCGCCCTCCCCAGCCATCAGGGTGCCCAAACCCCCTTCCCTGCTCTGGTGCTGGGTAGGGAGAAAGGATAATTTATTTGGTGGCTGCATCATTACGTGGAGGTGACTCCAAATGCCATTATCTTTGTTTAGCACAAGCAGGGAGCAGTTAGTGCTCCCTGGGTAATCTATCTTAGGATCAAAAAGCTATGGAGACACAGAAAAGCTCTTCTCAAGCCTTAATCTCTCAGCACCATCATTTTCTCAGCCGAGGAGGGGCAGAGACCTGGGTGCCAATGCCTTTCATGATGAATTCAGATGATTGATCTTTCTAAACTGCTTCTTGCCTTCCTTGCCACCCAGACATGGAGAGGTGCAGCGTTTATAGATTATCCCTGTGTGAGATGGCTTTGGACAATTAGTCACAAGTGAAGGAGGCTCCTCCTGCTTTCAGCAAGAGGAATACATTCAGGGGATCAGGATCTGCAGGTCTGGGTGCCACTTACATGACAGGCAATGGCAAATTGTAGGGTGGGAGGCAGGCGCTGGCCATTTGTATAAAACACCTGATTATCTGCCACAGGTCTGGAGATGAACCTTGGGAGAGCATTGGCTCCCAGACATCTCCAACAGCCACTGTTCTCACTTGATTTATTCTCACATTGCACTGCAGGAAATAGAGAAATATTATCTCCTGTTTAGCACAGCCAGCAGAGATGCAGAACCCAGCCAAGGTCACGGAGCCAGTCTGAGGCACAGTGACTGAACCCAGGTCCCTGCACCCACCTGGGCAGCCTGAGCTCGGGAAGCTGGGCTGGGAGAGCTCCTGGCAGTCCCTGGGAGAAAGACACTAAAGGAGAGCAAATAGCAATTGAAATATTTTCATCTGGGGCCCTGTTATAAAAAGTGTCAAGACTAAGCACCGAATGGCTCCTAATTTGCTCCTGACTCCTTTAATCAAATTGAGCTTTCAGCCCTAATCCTAAACCAGGCTCTTCAGGAAAGATTGCAGAAAGATTATTCATCAGGAGGAGCAGAAGCTCAGAGCAGTCATTAGCCCCTGTTCCCATGACAGAGGAAGGAGAGGTGACCCATTCTGCAGCTCAGCTCTCCCTGATCCTCCCCATCCCTGCCAGCCTGTCCCTGCTGCCACCCTCCCTTGTCACTTGTGAGCAGCACCAGCCCCAGCTGGGAGGGACAGAGGGTTTGGGGTTCAGAGCCTGCCCGTGTTCAGAGGCTGCTGCTGATGGGAAAGCTGAGCCCCCTTTGCTGTCCTGGCAAGGTGCAGAGAGAGGCACAGCCTGGCTGTGGGAGTTGGGCAAAACGAGCCCAGGATGGGTCTAACAGGGTCCCCACAACCCTGTTGGCTCTGCAGGGACACAGGCCACCCGTGCTGAGGTTACTCAGCTCTGTCCCCTGCTTCCTGCCACCCTGGGGTCCAGATCCTGAGGTAAAATCCAAAGTGAGAATTCTCTCCCAAATCACACCATGCACTCAGATGCAGGTGTACCTACTCATGATTTAGATGCCAAACAACCTCTTCTCCAGCCACAGAAGCAGGAGGATTTTAGGGTGAAATTGTCAGATCAAAGAGTTTACAGAGCTCCTTTAAACAAATTTTTACAATAATAATTTCTCTGTGCAGTGTCTGCAATAAAAGCCAATAGATTAGATGGCCAGGGAGCGAGCCCTGGCTGTAAATCACAGCAGGGCCTGTGCTGCTCCTGCTCTCTGCTTCCATGGTTTATGGTGTCATCTCAGTCCCAGAATCCCCGCCGTGAGTTACGGCCCTGCAGGCAGCGGGTGCCCATCCATTATCCCACATGTAAACAGGTATTCAAATAGCAGCTCCAGAGCCTTCTCCTGGCACTCAATCACTGCTGCAGTCTAACCCCGGCCCCTGCCAAGGTCACAGCTCTGATTGCTGCTGCTCCACACGGCGGGGCCAGCCAGCAGCACTGACAGCCTCACACAGCCTGATTGCCCCCCGAATTAACTCTGATGCTCTGTGCAGAATAATTCAGCAGCAGGCTGGTCTGATCACCAACCCAGAGCCCATTTCCATCCCCATGGCAGGAGGGGAACCTCACGGGAGGCTGGGGCTGCTCAGGGGTGTTCAACTTCTATGGCTGGGATGGGACATCCTGCAGACCTTCTGTGGGCTCTGCTGCTCTGCTGGGGGCTTGGGGCCGTCCCAAACCTTCTCCTGCCCCCTGATCCTCAGCCTGGCAGCAAATGCCAAATCACATCCCTGGGTGCTGCCTCCACCCCCTGCTAGAAGGAGACTTGTCCCACGCAGCCTTTTGTGGGTGACTTTCCCCTCCCTCCCTCCCAAGGGTGAGCTGCTGGGAGCACACAGCACACTCGGTGTTCCCATCCCACTGGACACCTGGAATCACAGGGACAGGGAGCTGCAGCTTACAGAGTGCAACCCAGGGAGTCTCGCCCATGAGGGAACAGCCCAGCCACAGCCAGACCCCGTCCTGTGCTGAGCCCGTCAATGAGATTTGAAGGTGCTCAGCAAAACCTTCTAAAGGATCCTTGAAGCGGAATCAATAACCAGTTCATCATCCTCCCTGCTTCTCCTTCCCCCATGATGCCTTTTCTAAAAAGGAGCTGAGAAATTCCTCAGTCACTGCCCAAGTAGCAGGCAGTAAATCTGCAGAATATAAAGATGATTTTCATTTCCATTGGGTTACTCTATTTTTCTCTCTAAATATTTCAGGGGAGCTCGATTCATGGCTTCTCCTTTGGCGTTAAAAGAAAATAATAATAATTTTTTATTTAAAAGGTAGAGAGCAAAGCCCCGAGCGCTGGGGGCTCTGTATTGTGTTTCAAATGGTTCCCAGCTTCATTACTAGCTCTAAGCAAGTTCTGTATACATCACCTAGTTTAATTCAGCAATATCATCAGTGTCAATGGGCATCCAGCGGCTGCTGGCTATTGGTCATCTGGAGCTGACACAAACTCAATAAATACTCCATAACCCCTGACAGCCGCCAGCAGATTAGCCCGGAATGAGCGATGGCCCAACCAACACCTGCTGAACCAAATCACCGCCGTGAGTGATGGGCCCGTACCCAGCTCTGACCACAAGTGAGATCAGGGGAAGAATGATTTTATACTTTAAGAAAAGAATTAGAGATGGTGGCTGGAGTGATTGGGAAACCTTCCTGAGGTTTCTCACTCCTTCCTGCCCCCTTGGCATGTGCGAGCTGACCACGGGCTCCCAACAGCAGCAGCAGTTTTTATTATTCTGTGCATTATTGATGTCACCACCAGCGACTTTATTTCGTGTCCGAGTGCATTATTGCTCTAAATTATCATTCTAAGCTGTTTGGTGAGACCTTAACCACTGCTTAAAAATCAGCACTTATTTAAAGGTAACATTCTGCAAATGGATCTTCAGGTGCAGCACAACAACAACCTCCAGTGTTGATCCCAGAGACCAAGTGGAGCTCAAACCACAGCACGACACAAGGTCTGGAAAATTAGAGGAGCTGAAACTCTGGTATCCATTGCAATCCTGAATTTCTACTTGCCTTAGGAAGTAGAACCATGGAATCACAGAATGGTTTGGGTTGGGAGGGACATTAAAGCTCATCCTGTTCCACTCCCTCCCAAGGACAGAGACAGAGCACCTAGCCCAGGTTGCTCCAAGCCCTGTCCAGCCTGGCCTGGAATTAACCTGCAACCTGATTTTCAGTGTTCAGCTCCCAAGAAAACCACAGGTAACACCAATACACTGAATAAACGGAGCTAAACCAGGACAACAGGGCCATGTCCAGCTCTGAGCAAAGAGCTTTTACTCTTTCACTGCCTCACTTTCCCTACAGGCTGGTCAAGAACACTCTGCTCAGGGGCTTTTTGATCTTTTCCTCAACAACGAGACTTCTCTGGCTTGACTGTCTGCCCGTGTCATCTCTGAAGAGCTTCTGCAGCAGCAGAAACAATCTGGTGCAGGACTTGGCCTGACTCCTCTGTGCAGCAGATCACCCTGGGCCCCCCAGCCCTGCAGCTCGCTGCTCTGCTGGGACCCTGAGCTCCACATCCCCCCAGGGCTGCTCCTGGGGCTCCCTGTCCCAATGCCTGTCCCTGGTCCCTCGCTGGGACAGGTCTGGGTGGCAGGATGGGGATGGAGGTGACGGCCCTGCGTGTTTGATCGCGCTCCTCTCTGTCTGCTCAGGAGCTGTCAGCGATTTCACTACCCGGAATAGCTGTCACTCCACTTTTGGCTCTAGGATCCTGTTTTGATTCCAGCCCTTATCGAGTTTATCTAGAATCCTTCTGCTCATTTAAAAGAAAAAATAAAAAAGCCACCCAAAAAAATATCTCTTATTGCAAGTGCTTTTGGAGTTAGTCTGAGTCGACTCCCGGAGTGCCCTGCGTGGGTTTGATGCACTCCAGCCTAATTGATGTCCCTGGATTTGAAGAGCTGTCTGGACGAGGGGCCCGCCAAAGTCTTTCAGAGTAATGTGATTTTCTGGAGAGCCCTGGTGTAGGTTTGCAGAAACACTGCTGCTCCTGCTGCCAGCTTAAATCAGATACCAGCCTGACCTCGGCAAGCAGTGTCTTCTCCTATAAATTTTGGCATCACAGTGAGTTACATCATTCGAGCTGCATTATGTGCTGTTACAGACAAGAAGTCACGCAAGTTAATGTGGCATCTGGCTGGAATTTAAAGGCAAATGCACAAGGCTGGAAAATTCAAGCCCACCTTTGCCCTGGCACCAGTGGCTGCTCTGCCAGCCTTGCCCACGGCTGGGGTGGTTCTGCTCCCACGGGCAGGGCTGTGTTCCCTGGCAGGGATCAGTCCCACATTTACTGCTGGAAAGCATTTCCTCCCTGCTCTGCTTCTGACAAGAAGATGAACATGAGTCCTTCATCCTTGGGAGACAGGAGCTCCGTGTGGGGATGGCAGAGGGTGATGCAGGGAGGTGCCACTGGGGTTACCTGGCTGTGAGTGGGCAGGACAGGGCCCCACCCAGCCCAGGTGCTCCCAAACACAGCCCCTGCACGTTTCCTGTCTCATTCTCACAAAGGCTCCCCAAATTCCCAGCCATGAACACTCAGCCCTCATGTGCTGCCCAGCTGATCCTCCCTGAGTTGCCACACTCCAGCTCCCATGGGAGCAAAGAGATTTTCCAGCATTCCCAGGACCTCTGTGCCACCCCTGTGTCCATCACCAGGGCTCAGAGCCCCCCAGCCCCCCTTTTCCCCTTCTGTGTGCCGTGACAGACTGGCAGCCCTGGAGAGAGCAATCACAGCCACGCTCACAAATGGGCACTTCTCTCATCCCTGCTTAATTTGCTCCTCGCTGCTTTACAGAACCCCTCTGCAATTAACCAATTAGGAGATAATTTGATTTGCTCTCTCAGGACTGCAGCCCACGGAGCACCACTGTGGAAGCACAGAGGATGTGCTGTCCCAAAGTCCATCCACCTTCCTTGTCCTTCGGTCCCTGTTTCCCAAACCCAGAATTTCCCCTGCCCTGTATCTCAGGGAGGTGCTGCAAGTACAGCAATTCACAAGTGTCCCTGAAGCAGCAAAACCTGGACAGGCTGGGGGCTGCTTATTTTGGACATATCTTTTTTGTAAGGGGGCTGGAAGGGGCATAATCCAAGGGTTTTTGCACAGCAGTAAAATACTTCACATATGATAAATTTTTTGAGTGATTGTCCTTCGTTTAGGCATGTTAAATACTTCTGTCCAGTTTTTAGGCTGTGGTAAATTACTGATTTCATTATATTTTATACAAGATGGTGTCCATTTTAATACAGGGGAGAAAAGAAATATTTTGGATTTTTCCTTCTGAGTACCACAGGATGGGGAGGCAGAGGCACATCTCCGTGCAAACCTCTCCATGATTTTTCCAGAGAAAATCTGTTTCTGTTCTGGTTTGAATCTCACTGATGGTACAAACACCACTGTGTGTTCAGAGCTTTCAGTCTCCTTCTGCCAGGAAACACCAAGATCTTAGAGACACCTTGGGATGGGGAAAGAGATGATGGGTGGGGAGGAAACAGACCATAATATTATGAAGCACCTGGTGAAAAACTACAAATGGATCATTGCATTTTCTCTCTACCCAGCTCTGCCTTGAAAGAGTTTTTCACTCTAATTGTAATTGATGTTTTCCTTCGTCCTTGTAAAATGGTTTAGTGGTTTGGAAATGATTTAAAGGAGGGATAAATATGCAAAACCCTCCCAGGTCTGTGCCAGGCTACAGCTCCCTCTGCCCAGCAGACCACGAGGCCCCTGGCCACTGTCACTGGCCACGCCTGGGAATGTCCCACTAAGGCAGAGACCCCTGGGTGTTTCCTCCATGCTCCTGAAGCCCATTTACCCCTGGGTCAGAAACACCCTGGGTTTGCTGGCCTGTCAAACGTGCCACAAACCCTGCAGAGGAGCTCCTGGATGACAGGGGGGTGGTGGCTGGCTGAGTGCCTATGGAAATGAGGATATTAATGAAGCTGAGCGTGTAATAAATTGGAATTTATTGTACAATTAGCACCTAGAACCTCAGATGGGTGTCTCTGCTGTTTTAAATCTAAATAAATAACTACATCAACACTACCCCACCAGTTGTTTTTTGTAGCATAGCCAAGGCCCAAGTGATTGACTAAAAATAATGAGCCTGGCTCAGTGAAGACCAGCAAGGCTCTGAGACAGCTCAACAGGGTTACATTCACAAAGGGATATGTTCCAGATGTCCTGGGGATTGGTGTTGTGTGGAACCAGGAGAGGAAGGAACTCTGGAGCCCAAAGCTGCCCCAGCAGAGCCAGGGTGGCCCCTGAGCCCAGCACAGCCCCTCTCCAGCCCAGAGCTGGGCTGGCAGTGCCCCCAGACTGCCACCTCCCTGCACAATGGCTTCTCAGAGAATCACAGAGAGTCCTGAGATGTTGTTGTTGTTATTATTATTATTATTCTTTTAAAAAGTTCCTTCTGCAGACTGCTGTGCCTGTGACATTCCCTTCAAGCCGCAATAACTAACCTGTCACAGCCTACAAACGCTGACAATACAGCGCCGTGTGGGGCTGACTTAATAAACCTCATTTACATCCATTTTGATTCGCTCAGGCATTGAAAAACATTTCACAGGGAAAAAGAAATAAGTAGGAACCTCTCCAAGCTGACATGATGTTTGCTGATATGATACGAACGGACTTAATAGCAGCACGTATGAGAACATGCATTCCTTACAATATTTGCAAATGGGCTTCTTTTTATTTACTTGTGATTTTTTTCCCTTTCTGTTTCTCCTTTGTGCCATTGCCACTTGTGCTGTGGAAGCAGTGCCATGACCACAGCTCTGTGCCATGAGCATCCCCAAGTGTCCCAAGTGTCCCAGTGCCAGAATGAGCTGTGGGGTGGGTGAATCACAGAGCCATGGAGTGGTTTGGGGTGGAAGGCACTGTAAAGACCAGGCTGTTTCAGTCGCTGCCATGGGCAGGGAACCTGCTCCTCCACAATGTGGTAGGTTGCTTCTTGCTGCAGGTTTTACTTCTGCTCCACAGTCTGAGGCTCCACTCCCCAGATTCCCTTCCTACAGTCAGCCTGAGCTGGTTTCCCAAAACAAGGACAGCCCAAGTTTTCCAGCAGGGAAGGCCTGTGTGGGTCCCAATTTTGGGAGGAGCCCAAGCTGGGTGGGGCTGGCAGAGCCTGGGGAGGGTGAACAACCCAGGCAAGGCTGGGCACTCCTGGATGAAATGCATCCACTCAGCTCCAAGCCACAGGTTCTGTTTTTATGCTCTGTGTATTGCTTTTCCATCCCTTCCCTTCCCTCCCAGTCCTCCTCTCACCCCCAGCAGCACAGACCAGTTCCCAGTGTCACTGTGTCACTGGGAGCTGCACCAGAGCCTGCACAGTGTTGGTGTGACCTCAGCTGGGCTAAAAGTTTATCTTCCCTCAAAGAGTGATAAACACATGAGAGCTGGTGGTTCTGTTATTTCTGCTGAGCTTTTTCCTGCTGACATTGGTTTAAAATAAGTTCTCTTGATTTACATCTGTCTAAGATCAGAAGGGAACAGAAGGAGTTTCAGCAGAACAGGATTCTGCAGATGAACACACGGGGCTCGTTTGCTTTCTCTTATCTGATTTGCATCACTTGGAGAGACAGTTTAATTTCAAGCACTGGCCCTGAGCAATTGAGAACAGAAAAAAATAAATTCCCAAACCCTGAAAAAGTCTCACCACTAAGCGAGTTGGAGAGGTGTGAGGAGCTGGGAAACCTTCCAGGAAAGGGGAAAACAAGACCACAACATGAAAAATAATACTGAGGGGAAGGTGCAGGGACTAAGATATTTTACTATTCCAGTGGCATTTTAGGAAAAGCTCAGCCTGCTCAGCCACAGCACAGTCTGAACCCACCCAGGCTGGTGGGAGCTCTGGCCATGGTGATCCTAGGCAGAGGGAGAGCCTCTCACACCGAGCCTGGCTGCTTCCCAGCCCCGAGGTGTTTGCAGCCCAACCTTTGGATGTTCCTCTCCTCCCTGCCCTGCTCCTGCAGTGTTCCCCAGAGCTGGGAACATTGACAGAGCAACAGGACAGGGGAAACTGAGTTGTCTCCTAGCCCTTTGGGGAGTCTCCCTGTCCTGCCTGTATCTGAAAGCATTCCCTGGCTCATCCATGCTCAGCCCCAGCACTTCTCCTTGCTCCCAGGTGCCTGTGAGCCTTCAGTGCTGATTCCTCACATGGGGAAGGAGATGCTGCTGCCCACAGAGAAGGATGAAAACTCAGACTCAGAGCCCTGATCAGCCTGTGTCCCTCAGACACCTGTGGAGCTCTCCCTAAGAGGGTCACTGTCCCTGTCCCGGGGTCCTTCTCCCTGGAGGTGCAGAGTCCCCCATGTCCCCAGGGCAGGGACAACACCAGGGCTGCACGGAGAGTTCCCAGGAATCCTCCCAGCACAGCCCACCCCTCACCAGGCGAGGAGCTGAGGGGAAAAAAATGAAAGAATATTGAACTTCTAATGCACTGTAATTACCAAATGATCCTATCTCAGAAGCAATGGGGCCCTGTGGGATTTATTGCTGTATTAACAGTGGTTTTCCATTGCATTACTTAATGAATAATGTCTAGGCTAATAGCACACACACACCAAAAAAAATAGAAAAAAAAGGGAGAGAACACAACTCCAGTGTAATTATTATTTCTTCTAATGCAGCCACTTCTTGCATAAATACCCATCTCTCTTTATTGGGTTGTTGTTTAAAAAATGTTTCCTATTAAATTGCTATCGGTGCAAGACATATATTATGGTTATAATTTTTCCTTTTGCTTTACAAAGGTATTTTCCCAATCCCTAATGCTCTCACACACCCAGCTGACCACTCAGTCCCATCCATCCCCAGTGCCACCCTGGGCTCTGCTCCCTGGGCTCTCCAAGGGCCGCCAGAATCTCAGCTGTGCAAACAGCCCAGCCTCTGTTTATTTTGGTAGCCTCGCAAAATATTTATGGAGAGTTATTCGAGCAGAAAGGCTGAATGGAGATCATTGCAATGTGTCAAATTAAAGAGTGCTTAATGCTGCCTAATCTCCTGGTAATTGCTGTTGTGGCAGCGATGGCATTGGGGCTGGGTAAGGAAGCTAATGACAGGGAGAGAGAGGGCTGCTCCTGGCACCAGGCAGCTCCCACAAGTGGGGCTTTGCCTCTGTATTTGGAGCTGTAAATTGATCAGAGCCCCCCTCACTGCTCCTGCACCCCTCACTCACAAACGGGAGTGACCTGTGCGGTGGCAATGTCCCAAAGCCAGGTGTCCCCAGGGGGAGGCAGCCCCTGCCCCACAGAGCTCATCATCCCTTAACACAAGGCAGACAAGGAAGATTGGTTATCTCCATTGTAAAGCTGGGGAATTAGAACATCCAGAGACTAAGAGACCCAGCAAACAACAACAATAATAATAATAATAATGAATGCTCCTTGCAACTGCTGATCTTATCTGCACTTTGCAGAGTTTGTGTCGCACTAATTACCGGGGCTGTGGCTGATTAGCCCCCAGTTCACTGGGGGATTTTTGTGCCTCCAACCACTAAATCTCAAAACCAACCCCTGTGGGGTACATGGGACTTCCACCCTCATGGCTTGCCTTGGTTTTGTCCTTGATGAGGTCAGCAGCAGGTGGAAAAGGAAAAGGGAGACACAGCTTGGGGGATTGCAGAGGCTGGACCAGGGCAGAGGCAGTGGGAAGTACAAAGTGGCTGTTGGACACATTTCCAAGTGAACACTGATTTTGCTCCCTAAGAATTCTTCTCTCTGTGTTCAATAATAATCCTGCTTTTGGAACAGCAAACCCATTGCCCTGGCAACCAGCTGTGATGTCAGAGGAAATTGGCTCTGACATCCTCAGGGGAAGAAGCAGGAGTCAATAATCCTGGAGCAAGGCAGATTCATATCCCGACACAACTACCCAGGACCAGCCCTGGAAAAGAGCTCTCTGAGCTCTGCCACATGCACAGGCCCAGCCTGGGCACATTTCCTGGGCAGAATACTGTGAGTCAGCATTTTCTCCAGCAGCAGCTCCCCAGCACCACAGGCACGAAGTGAGTCAAGACCTGGCACATCCCTGGTGATGCCTGCTCTCCCAGCCCTGCCTGCACACCAGAGTCACAGCCTGGCTGTGCAAACACTGACCATCCAGGAGCTCCTCAGCACTCCCCACCTCCCACTGCTGCGGGGCAGGATGGGTGAGAAGCCCCTGGCTCAGGGTGGGAGCTGGGGGATGCAGGAAGGGATCTCGGAGGGGAGGGGGCTGAACTGGTCTGTTCCAGTTATGGAGCTCAGCAAGCGAGAGGTTCATCATTAACTGTCAAACAGCGGTTTTAATCAGCCCTGCTCCTCGGTGGAAGATAGATTTAATATCAAGGCACATTTTCAGAGCCATTAGTTTAATTATGACAGGTGTCTGCAAACTGGATGGCTCCGCTTTCAGCTCTGAATGACAGCGCTTAATTCCACAGGCCCACAGGGGCCATGAGGGTACTTTACAAAAATGAGCTTCCATTAAAGCATAAGTGTTTCTTTCTTTCTTTCTTCCTCCCCCTTTTTTTTTTTTTTAAATACATATATAAATATATATTTCTCTCCTTTTGTTCTCTCTTCTCTACTGAGAAAATGAGAGCTGATCAGAAAATTGCCCTTTAGTGGAAGCCAAAATAATTTTCCTTGCCCATTAGGACATGTATTACAGGTTAGAAAGGCTGTGCCCCATGGTCTCTGGCCAGGCAGAAGCACAGAAATTTGCTGCTTAACCTTTCCATTATCCATCTCTCTCTCCAGTGTTTTCCCAGTAAATAGGTAAATAACCAATAATAACAAATAATGGAAGGTTTGGGTGCCTGCAGGATGCTGTTTACCCCGAGCACAGACTGAGGCAGCTAACCCTGAGCCCCTCCAGCTCTGCTGCTGGCAGGTGACCTCGCTGCAGCACCAGCACCGTGTCCAGGTCACCTCACACCCACCTGTTCTAGGCATCGAAAACCTTCCCCTCACCCTTGTTCTCTAAAAACGGGGAAATTTTCCATGGCCATCTTTGGGGCAGCGACGAGTAAACTCACTGAGACTTTTGCAACTTTTGGGAAGTTTGAATTAAGTTGGGTAACGCCACAGCTCCAACCTTGTCCTGAGCCTTCAGCCCAGCCCTGGCCGTTCATCTGCTCCCTGCTGGCGGCTCTGGGTGACCGTCCCTAATTCCCTGCTGGAATTTCGCTCCCATTCACCCCGGGGCGGATAGAGGCTGTTTCCCTTTGTGCCATCAGCTCCGCCGGGATGTGTCCCGGGAACGGCGGGCGGGGGATGCGGGATGAAGGGGAGCAGGACTGACCCGTGCGGTGTGCGGGACACTCGGGTTGTGCAGAGTATCGTTCATCGGCATCCCGCATCCCGCGGCTCTCCCGCATCCCAGCACATCCCAGCGCATCCCAGCGCTCTCCCGGCCGCACAGTGACCTCTGCTGCAGAGCACAGCAGCTGCCAGCCCCGCTCGCTATCCTCCAGTCTCAGGCGCCTCCGGAGCTGTTTCCCAACGCCCCGAGTCCCCGCTGTGCCTGCCGTGGGTCCTGCAGGGGCAGATCCATCCCACATCAGCTCCCCAGTTCCTGCTGGGAACTCCAGAGGGCACAAACAGGGATTAAAAGGCGCAGAGGTAACTGCTCCGACTGCCTGGCACACGCTGCCAAGAGGTTCCCAGCAAGGAATGCATTTCTCCAGCTCTCCTAAAACTCCACCAGACCAGGTCACTTCAGTGAGTTTTGCCCCAGCCTTGCCCTGCCATCCCTTGTGCCAACACCTTCCCTGGGCAGCTGTGCAGCAGAACCAGCCTGAAATGTTCCCAGGCTGGGCTGGGAGAGACACTGCCAGCAGCGGCCAGGGAGCAGCAGGAGCTCCTGCTCTCCATTCCAGCTCCTGCCCCAGGATGGCCCCGAGGGCTCTGGGCGAGGGGACAGAGCCTGGAGCAGCTCCTTGTGGCACAGGAGCCCCCAGGGCTCTCAGCTCCAGCTCGCTGCAGTCTGGAGTCTTTCAGGCTGTTTCTAAAAGGTCAAAAGGAAATATCACTTCTACTTTTCCCCAAGCCTGATGTTGAACATTGAAGTCTCCAGCCAGCCCTAAACGCTGTTATTTCTTGCTCCTAATTCACAGGGTCTCTCGTTATCTCCACATGTCTGTGACCTTTCTGTCAAGTGTTTAGGAGCTGATGGAGGAGAGTTCAGACGTGCCAAAGCCATTCCAAGTGTGAGACAAAACACACCAGGCTCAAAGGGTGGCAGGGAAATCCCTTCTCCCCCAGCACTTCCAGGAGCCTTTCCAGCCCCTGCACCAGGCACAGGGACATCCCTGGGTGCCCCTGGTGAAAACCAGCAGAGCTCCAGGGAAGCACTGCTGAGCCACCCTGATTTCTCAGCATCCAACAGAGACTCCTGGAGACCTTCCCAGAGCACTGAGGGAGTGGCAGAGACCTCCAGGACCTTTTCTGCAGCTGCTTCTGCAGTGGACTTGTTCCAGTGGTGATGCCAAACTCAGAAATGCAAAGCTGGTCTGGAGAGACCCTGGCATTCAAAACTTTGAGAGGCTTGGAGATGGGGAGAGGGATTGAAAAAGAGATGCAGGAGATGGAGGCACCCAGCATGGACTGGTTTTAAATGGAAATCAGATCAAAATGGGTTTTGGAGGTTTTGTACAACTTAGATCAATTTGTAAGCACGGCCCATGGGTGCTGAACTCCAGAGAGCCATTAGGATTTCATAGGCAAGAGAAATTTTCAAGATTCATGACCAAAGTTAACAGCAAAGCTGATTCAATTTCTGTACAGCTTTTCAGTTCCTTAAAAAAGAAAGAAAAAAAAGTGCAACCCAAAAAAAGAACAATATGTTTCTCCAAAACACAGTTCTCCCACTTCCCTTTCATCTATTTGGAAGTGGCTCTGCCCTTCCTCCCCCCCCAGGAGGGCTCTGGCAGGTTCCAGCACCAGAGGAACCTGGGAGAGACAGCAGAAGTTATTTAAGTCCAACCACACAAAATTGCAAATATTCCAAACAAAGAGCATGGGAACTTGGCAGCAGGAGAGGGTGTCTGAGTTACCAAAGCAGCCATAACTCAAGAGCTGACAAATGATGTGGCTTTGAAATGAGTATTCCTTCTGATATTTAATAACACAAATGCAGAGTGTGGAAACTGCTCCACTGCTGCATCCCATTGTCTTTGGTGCCTCCGAGTCACTGAGGGCCAGAAGAACCAGGCACTGTTGTGGTTTCTAGAATTCAGTGCCTTTTTTACAGTTTTACTGAAGAAAAACACACAACCAGCAGGGAAAGGGATTCCCCTCCTGTTTCTTGGCTGTTGTTCCTGAAGTTTGGAGCTCCAGGGGCACTGGGTTGGTGTCAGAGAGAGCCCAGCAGCTCCCAAACACCTCATCCCATGGATCTGCACCTGGGGAGCTTTGGGGCAGGAGCAGCCACAGGTGGGTCAAACTGAGCTCTACAGCAGGACACAAAGCCTTAGCGAGGGTCAGAGCAGCTCAGTGACCCCAGGAGCTCCCAGCACACCTGGGCTGCTCAGCCAGCTCCCCCTGGCTCAGCAAATACCCCCAAAAACACATCTGTGCAGTCCTGTGGTCACAGCAACGATGTGAGGGAGCCTCAGCAGCCCCTGCAGGACCCTCAGCCCCACTCTGGCTGAGGGAGAGCCTGGAGAGCACCAGACACAGCAAAGTCTCCTCAGCCTCTCCCCTGGGGCTGCACACCTGGGCACCTTCACTGCTCTCAGGTCAGAATGAAACCATCACAGGGTAGAAACTGGCGGAACAAAGCTTGAAAAATCCCCAAAGGCTTTGAGCAAACAGCTCCCCACATGACTGGTGCTGGAGCATCTCACCACTGGAGGTGAACACATGGTTTAGAGAGCTGACTCAGGCTCTCAGCACTGGGGCACAGACACCTTTCCCAGCTCCAGATCACCTGCACTCCACACCAAATTGTGGGGAGCCAGCACTAAAAACAGCAACCCTGTAATTTTATGTGCAGTTGCTGGTTTGTTTCCTGCTTTCTGCTCTGACCTTGATATTTCTGTGGTCCCAGACAGACACAGCAAATGCAAAAACAACATCACTTCACTCCCATGCAAAGCTGCTGTATCACAGAACAGGTGGTGAATTTTTATGCCTGGTGGCAAATACACAACCCACAATCACAAGTAGAAAGCATTACCTGTGGCAAACAGGCTTCTGCAGCAGCACAGGCACGCGTTCCCTTGGAGAAACTGGCAGGAATTTTCTTAAGGTCAAGCTCTGACTCCAGGAGGGACAATAGGAGATTTTACAGGCTGCCAAGCAGTCACCTTGGTGCTGCTCAGAGCAGTGGGAGCCTGTTCATTTGTCTTGCACTGTGTTTAAAACAGAAAATAATAAAGGAAAAGGAAAAAAGGGCACTTCAGCACAGCTCTGAAGCTCAGCCCTGCAGAAAGCAGTGACAATATCCAGGTTACAGTTGCTGCTGAACCTCCTCACAGGCTGATTGCACAGGCCATGCTAATTAGGGCTGGGGCAAGCCCAGTAAAGCCCAGGTGATTTGCCTGTAGCAATTCCTCGTTATCCTCACCCAGCTGTGCATCGTTTACCCCCCTGGCAGCTGATTCTGCCCAGGTGGCTCTGCTGGAGCCTGGGGGAGCTCGGGGAGGGTGACACAGTGGGGTCAGTGACACAGTGGGGTCAGTCTTGTCTCCCTCATGAAAAGCAATAGGATGAGAGGAAAGAGGCTGTAGGAAAAATTCCTTCATGGAAAGAGTTGTCCAGTCTTGGAACATTCTGCTTGTGGTGCTTTTATTACATCCTGTCCCTCTGTGGGGCATTAGATGTGACACACATGTAAGCCAAGTCTGGGGTGCCTGAAGGGGAGAGACAGAAGATGTTTCCTCAGCATTTATTGATATCAGAATAGATATTTGTATTGGTGAGGCATTAGCTGTCAGGCTCTGAACAGAAAATCACTCTTGATGCAATAAAACCTTGCAGCCTGTCCAGCTCTGCTAAAGCAGCCCTTGCCCAGCATTTAATTATCAGCTCCAGGCTGAGAAAACCAAACCAGCTTGGTGGAAAGGGAAAACTTGCACAGGACCCTGCAGCACAGGGGTGGCACCTGGCCCTAACACAGCCCTGAACAGGCCACTGACAGGAGGAGAAGCTGCTTGTATGGCACAAGAAAATAATTTAAAAAACCTTCAGAAAGGTTGGGAGCATAAAAATTTCTGGCTCTGTCGTGTCTCTGTTTCTGCAAGCAGCAAAAGATCCATAATTCTCACACTTAATGTAATTCCAAGGCATCTAAAGTGATTTACAGTCAGTTTACTCAATACTTTCAGCTTTATTTAATGTAACAGTTATGGCACATAAAAAGTTTATTGAAAATCCTTTGGGAGTATGATTGAGTAAGAAACAGTCATTGCTAATACCATTACAAGGGCTGAGGAGAAGGATCCCAGCATGTTCCCTCGGTGACCCCTCTGGCTCTGTGATCTGGGGTCACCCCAGGAGGGGAGTGGGGTCACCCTTGTCCTGTCCTGCCCTGGCCCGGGAGGCTCCTTGTGGACAGCCCTGGCTCTGCTCTCCTCGCCAGAGGGGTGGGAAGGAGAGGAGAGGAAGTTCTGGGAAGCTGAGAGGGGAGGAATTTCCCTCCTGCCAAACTCACTCATTTAAGCAGATATTTATTTCCATATTTCCATTTGCAAGCAGAGCTGAGTCTCTCTTGGAAGAGCAGGAGCTGTTTTGGGTGGATGGGATGGAAATAGGGCTGCAGGAGGTTGGAAGAGCATGGACTGTCCCCAGCTCAGCTCTCTCTTTGGCTCCTCCAGCATCTCCAGGATGCTAAACTTGTCCCCAAATGCGAAATTGCAAAAGATGTTAATTTGCCTTAGCAGTTAACAACCATTACTTTTACCATCATTACAGCAATAACTCTAATTTAATAATTACCAGCACTGCTAGTGAGAACATCCACAGTGGTGAGCAGCTCCCAACATCAATTTTTGTTGGATATTCCAGGCAGCCCACCAAGGCTGCCTGAAACAACAGAAGATTCACATTTATCTTAAGAGGTGAGAAAATGAACGAAAGATCAGTTCCTGTTGCTTTGGCAGCACCCACAGGCTCTGGTGAGAGCCCAAACCAGCTCTGTCCACAGAGCACAAACAAACCAGGCCACAACCCCTCGGGAGGACACTGAGGGAGCTCCCAGCTCCTCCATCCCTGCTCTGAGAGTTCCACCCACCCAGCTCCCACTGCTGATGGCCCAGGAGATGTGGGTACAGAGCTTCCCTTCCCTTCCCTTCCCTTCCCTTCCCTTCCCTTCCCTTCCCTTCCCTTCCCTTCCCTTCCCTTCCCTTCCCTTCCCTTCCCTTCCCTTCCCTTCCCTTCCCTTCCCCAAACCTGCTTTCTCACACAAACCCCTGTGTTTTGCAGACCCAGAGGAGGAAGGTGTGCCATGGGAAGGTGGGCAGAGCCAGCCAAACAACCATAAAAAGAAAAAATTCGAGTGCCCTGAGTAAACGGAATAAATAGACAGTAAAAGAAAAACATGTTCCACATGTGCATGTTCCATAAACAGAAAAAGGTTACATTTTTCAGATAAGATGGATGATGGATTGTTTAGCTGTATTTGTCAATCAAGTATTAAGACTTGCAGAATTAAAATCAGAGCAGTTCAGAGATGGGTTCCAAGCTCTCCAAAACATCAGGTTTGGCATTTCGATAGCTCTCAAGCTATCAACTCTAGACACACAAACAGAGAGATGGATGGGTGATTTGGAGAAGAGATGGAGACATTCTTTCAAGAGAGTTTTTTTCCCTTTTTTTCCAAGAGATGATTTGCTTGTGCCAAGAATTCAGCCTGGGGAAAAGTCCAAATGCAGCATTTCCTCTTGCTGAAACTGGGGCTTGGCCCAAACCGAGCTCTGGCTCGGCAGCCCCGCTCTCAGCAGGGACAGGGACAGGGACAGGGACAGGGATGTGGAGCCTCCAGCCAGCCCTGGGCGAGCAGGACAGGGATGGGCACAGCCAGGGGCACTGTCACACTGAGCTGTGTCCCAGGAATGCCCCTGCAGGTGCCCAAGGGTGGTGCTGAACACACTGTGGGGAGAAAGGCAGGATTTGGTGCTGGAGCTGGCAGGGCAGGCTCCACCAAGCCCACTTTGTTAGACAGAAATTCCTAGAAACAGATGAAGCAAAATCAGAGCTTTAGCGGCAGTTCTGGAGTTTGGGGTCTGCTGGGAGCAGACTGTGTAGCTTATGGATTAATGTACTATTATTACATTACTCTTTAAGCTTCAAAGGTCTGCCAGGAAACCTAAGCCCACTATCTATTGAATGACATTTTAAGAACAAATAATACATTAATATATTTAATTTGAGAATAAACACATACATTATAGGAAGGGATTTTGTCTATGCTGATAAGTCAGTGCCTGACCTTTCTGCTGCAATCCCTGGGTGCAGAGCCAGGGCCTCTCCCAGGAAGCTCAGCCCAGGCTCTGCTCCTGCAGCTCCCAACTGCAGCCAACGCCTCTGGAAGCAGCAGCTCAGCCCTCGTTATCCCTTCGACACTAATCTGCAGCTACACTAAATCTTGTTGCCTCAAATTAGTTAATCAATTAAGTGTCAAACCACAAAATGTTACTGATTGTGGCCTGAATTTATTGCCTTGGCACACAATTCCATCTGCTGCTTCCCTCCTGGCTCAGGTTCTGGGCTGGAGAACTTTGGGGCAGGAGTTGCCCCAAACCTTCTGGGAAGGGTGGTGAGGCTGCCCTGGCTGGAAGGGAATGGGCTGGAAACAGAAAGTGCCATTCCCAGGGAGGAACAGCTCCTGGACTGGGGTATACTGGAGGCAGCAGTGCAGGGTTTGGGGCTCCTGGGGAGCACCGTGAGCCAGTGGCATGTTCTGGGCACAAAGTGGCACCTGGGCTGTGCCAGGCAGGGCAGAGGGGATCCTTCCTGCCGTGCTGGGTGCTGCTCTGAGCTCCCCTTCACATGGATGGGCTGCAGAGAGTCCCAGGAATGACCCTGGAGATGGTGAACCCCAACCAGCCTGTGGTGCCTGAGCCTGGAGCCTCAGCCCCTGCCTGCCCCACCTGGAGCTCACAATTCTACAAGTCAGAAAGTCCCATTATTTGCACAGATTAGCTTGGAAAATTTTAGAAGATGATCAATTTTGCTGAAAGTCTTTTCAGCTTCAGAGAGGCTTCTTCTTTTTTAGAATTTCAACAAAAAGATAAAACTGATAACTGCAACATTTAGCTTTTTCAAAAGTTGTGAAAATATTCAGCTTTGGAAAACATTTCTGGTCAAAAAATAAAATAGTCTGCTTTCTTGGAGACAGTTTCAAAAATAAATGTCAGCCTTTTAAGTGTGTATTTGAAAGAGGGAGGTTTTTTAGAAAGAGGGTTTTGGGTTTGTTTGTTGTTCTTGAAAAACAACGACGACTTTTCAACAGAAATTTTAGTTCCAGGGTAAAAGCTATTTCTCATTCAAATGATGTTTGGAAGAAAAATGTTCACCCAGTTCTCATCCCTGGGGCTCATATTTGCACCAACAGTGTGGCCAGGGCTTCTCCTCTCCCCATTGCCAGCTCTGGGGCCAAAGCCAAAGGACAAAGGTGACGTGGAGCTCTGGGGGTGAGATGGTGACACAGGGACAGCGACTGCCACCCTGGGAGCAGGGGCAGCTCCCTGCCATCCTGCTCCTCCCACTGCCATCATCCCCTGCCGAGGAGCAGTTAGAAATGTAAATGCAAAGGCCAGACTCGGGAAAGGCAGCGCAGAGCGGAGGGGGAAAAATTGCCAAAGCCAGGTTTATTGATCCCCAGTCGAGATTGATGGCACAATAAGAGCAGGAGGCGAAGAGTGATTTTGCTTTTGAAAACGTTGATGAATAAGCACTCAGGGGCAACAAATAGCTGGACTCCCCGGATGATGGACGGCGGCAGCAGAACAAGATGCATTTTTATAAATGGGTGAAAGGAGAGGAGGACTTATTAAAAAAAATGAATGACCACACGTGGCAGGGATATGCCACTGGGGAGAAGCCAGCCATTGATTTATGTGCACTACTGGCATTTGAAAATTCAATAATAACATTGACAAATGAGAGGCAAAGCTGGCCAGAGGACAGCAGAGAACTTGGAGTGGAGAAAGAAAATGCCAAGGTCAGGATGAAGGAACAGAAAAACATGCTTATGTTGGAAAGGTTTTGAGTTAACTCATCTATATAAAGACATTAAGAAAAATCACTGTGGGATCAGAGCTCACCCTCCTGACTGTGGCACAGGCTGGAGAGCAGCAAACGGAGGAGTTGTGGCATCCAGTGGAGCTCTGTGGGGATATCTCGGTGCTGGCATGGGAGCAGGGATCATTTCCCTGCCTCTCCTGCTGGGGCAGAGCTGCTGCCTGGTGCTGCCTGGCACTCCTCACGTCAAACTCCTGCACTTCTTTAAGAGCTCTTGGCAGGACATAATTCCTGGCGAGCTGAGGGCACAACCCAGCCCTGAGAGCTTTGTCTTCCCTTTCCCTGTTTAGAGAAGGATGGAAGGAAAGCCCAGCTGCAGCCACCTCTCCTGAACCACAGATCCCTGGCCCATGGAAAAAAGCACTAATTGAACTCATCAGAGCCATCCCTGGCTCCCTCTTGGATAATCCCTTGTCCTCAGCAGCCTGTGGAATGTAGCGTGGCTCATAATATTACCTTAACATTTGATCTACTTAATAAACCCCCATCCCTTCCCCTGCTGTCTCCTGGCTCAGGTACAAACGGCACTAAAAGAGGAGACAGGAGAGCTCCGGAGGTGGCAGTGCTGTGCTTGCTCTTTCCCACCTCCCTCCGGGCTTGTTCTCATCTGTGGAAATGCCTTTTCGAAATGCTGGGAGGTCAGAGGTGTGCATGGAACGTCGTTCTGTGCTCTGCCGTGCTCTGCTCAGCCCAGGGGCACTGGGAGCTCTGTGCCCAGCCCTGGAGCAGCTCCCGAGGGCAGGCAAGGGCTGTGGGCTGGGGGTGCAGCTCTGACCCGGGGTTTGGTGTGCCTGGAAGGAGGGGAAAGATCATCCTTTTTACTAAACAATTAATTTTCATCCTCAGCAAAGCAGCTGAAACTCCTGCTCGTGGTGCTTTTCTCAGTCTTCCATCCTGGCAAATCTCCCTGCCAGAGTGAGATTAGTTCTCAATATTGTCTAATATCCTGTCAGTCAGGCGCTGATGTGCAGCTCTGGCCTCTGTATTTTAGGATGTGTCCCCAAACAAGCTCCAAGCCAACTAATCCTTCAGGACCAGGCAAACTCATCCCTTGCATGCCCTTTGCTCCAGCCAGAACCATCTTTGCCCAGGTGGTTTTGGGGGAGGTTACTGAAAAGTGGGGCCAAACTGCTCCGTTCTGTGGGAGGTGGAGACAGACAAACCTCGTTCTTTTGTGCTGCCCTGGCAGAAGTGTCAACAGAAGGATTAAACATAATCTCATTAAAATTACAGTGCTGAGGATGGAGTTTGTGGTTCTGTTAGATGTTCTCTATATTTAGATTCCATGTTGCTGCTGCCACTCAGCTCCTCTACACCCAGAATCAGCACTCCTGACAATAACGAGGTGCTCTCACACACACACAGTGCTCAGTCTGTAAAAGCTCTGAAAATAAACAATATTACCTCAAATTTCCTTAATCTGAGGATCTCAAAGCAGTTTATGTAGGTGAAGTATCTTCTGTGGGAAGGTAAAGGGGAGTGAAGAGGATTTTCTGGATTCCCCCAGGATTTATAGTGAGTCTGTGGATGAGAACAGACTGAAACTCTTGCAGAGAAGCCTGGAGCCCCTTCCAGTTCCTGGCAGATGCATCGTTACCCCTCTGAAAATCTCTCAGTAAGAGCTTTACACAAACAATTACGGTTGGCAAGGAGGCCCTAACTCTTCCTGGTTGCTGCAAAAACCCTGTGCTCACGTTTGACAGAACTGAAATAATTAATGAGGGAAAAGTTGAAAAGCTGATAAAATCTGTGCTAGCCCACCCCTCCGCCTGGCCGGGGGAGCTCAACGCTCAGAGCTGTGTCAGCAACAGGGTTTTGCAATCCAATTTGAGGCAGTGCAGCTGAGGACAGCATTAATTTGGAGTTTGGAGCCAGAACTGCATAGCCCCATCCACCAGCTGGTGTGATTCTGCTCTGTGAGCCTCCCGAGCAGCCACCAGGGATCCAGCCCAGCATCAAACCCCCTCTGCCCCCCAAGGGTGGGAGCAGCTCCTCAGCATCACTCCAGAGCCCATTAAACCAAAAGTAAGATACCTCCAATCATTATTACTCATTTTTATGGCCACGTTGTTCACAAATGACTGAATTTAGCTGTCAAATGTATAGAAAAGAAAAATAAAACCCAAGCACCAGCCATCTGCGCCCCAGAAAGGTTTGTATTTCCCTGGTTGTTTATGGCACGAGGTCCCAGCTCCTTTGTTCCCACCAGGTTTGTTATTGTGTGGGAAATGAGTGGGTTTTGCTTCCCCATTTATAAGGCTTTTGCATTCTCTCTCCAGTGCTCACTTGGTCTCTCCCTATATGTATTTTTACTCTATATATCTGGGATTGACACATGAAATGGTGTTTGTTTTACTGGTTCTGTCTCTCTAATGGTTTTCCCTTGCAGAGGGCTGCAGCGTTGGTTATTTACTCTGCTCCCTTGCAGTGCCATTATGGCCGTGCTCCATTCCATCAATCCCTGTGAGCTCCAAGCTCTCTGCCCCATCTGAGGGGGAGGGAAACGAGCAGGAGAAGCTCAGATGCTGCCAGGGCTCAGCTCAGGGGTGTTTGGGGGGCTCAGCTCTTTCCCAGCACCTGGGACCACCCGGGGTCCCTCCCTGGAGTGATTCCTGGAGGACTCACAGCATCCCACAGCTGAGGATTTCTCCTGGACCAGGGCTGGCATTTCCAGGAGTTCTTTGTGACCAGAGAGAGGAATCCACTCTCTTCACCATCCACCCTGAAGCACCTTAGCAGCCACTCAGTATTCCAGCAGCTCAGTGCTGTGCTCAGAAAGCTGGGCCCTTTCAGGGCCTCTCTTAAGCAGAGTGTCCCAAATCCAGTGGCCACTTGAGAAAATCTTGGCCAAAAGGCATCAAGAACGAGGCACAGTTGACACAAGTAAGAGTTCCACTCCATCATACCATGTAAACACATATTTAACTCTAAGTGGATAAATAATCCCTCTGAAAGCCACCCACATCGAGCACTTCTGGAGACCTGGTGCTGGGTTTCGGGTGAGCATTGCATTTTTCCTCCTTCCAGTTCCCCAGAGGAAAGTGCAAGCACAAGTTAAAATCCCTGTGATTGCCTCCACTCTCATCCCTGGCCTGAGCTCACATTCCCAGCCTCACCTGGAGGTGCTGGAAGCAGCAGCAGTGGAAATCTGCTGAGGCTCCTCAGGCACAGCAACAAATGATGCCCCAGAGAGACCCCAAGGGAACCAGAAATGGTTTTGGTTGGAGATCATCCAATCCCAATCCCACCTTCCACTAGCAGGAGACAGGACAGCCACAGTTCAGGCCTCCAGCAGCCAACACTGTCCGGTCTTGGGGAGGTTCTGATGGCCCCAAGTCCTTCCACAAAACACCAAACCCTGAGGGATCTGTGCCCTGGGAGGTTCCTGTGACCCAGGAGAGCATCCCCTGCCCGGCACAGGGCACAGGGAGGGGAGCAGAGGCTTTGGAAGGGCAGAGCAGGAGCAGGGATGTCACCAGCACACAGGGAGGGAGTCACCAGTGACACCAGGAGACACGAGGGGCTGTCCCTGCTCTCACCCCAGGCTGGGATGGCAATGAGAAATCCCACGGAAAGCAAGCGAGGAAATGAATTCCAGGCAAGTGGCTCGGGCAGGGGGAGGGAGGGGTGGAATGAGCGTCTCTCTTTTCAAGGCAGCTGGGCTTATTTTAATGGGCAAGGTCAGCAGAGAAATGACCAGGAAGAGAAATCGCTGCCATTACAAATCAGCCGCGATCTTGTATCAATTATTCCCGGCGCAGTTCCCTGCCTTGGGCTCAGGCAAACACGGCCTAATCAGTTTTACATCTACGTTTAATTTTATTGGAAAGAGGAGCCAGCAATGCATCATGGGGCTGCTGCGTGACATGAAAGGTGACCCCTGCCAACTTAATGACACAATACATAACCCTTAATGAAGTCACTATCTTGTCCTTTTTTTGCTGTCTCAGCCTGATGATTTATGATGGCATCATTTTGCTTTGCCCTCTTTTCATTTCAGCTTGACAAAGTGGATGAAACAATTATCTTCGTTATCATCCGGAGCAGGAGAAATGTGATAGTTGAGGATTTCTGCAGGTGCAGGGCCTCGGCTTGTGATCAAGGGACTGGAAAAACACACTTGGGAATTTTGGGGTTCCCCCTGTCTTTTCTCTCTTTCTCTGACTGTGGCCATTAGATGGAGAGTACATTCCACCAAGCCTTGCAAGCCCTCTATCACCAGGGCAAGAAGTAATTTCAGGAGCTCTGTGGAGCAGCAGAGAAAAGTGAGCTGGAAGATGTCAATATATTTTCTTTTCCAGGTTTTTTCTGTCTCCCCTCCACACACACCTGTACTGGAATGCTATGTACCCCCAAAATAACCCTTGTCAGGCTCCCAAAATGCTTGGCAAAGGTGATTGGGCAGGTGCACAGCTACTTAAAGGTGGCAATAATGACTGTGTGTGCCTGTGCCTCCACACACCCAGACGTGTGAGGGTTTGTACCTGATTTTATATATAATTAAATGTAATTAAACCCAGCACAGGGCTGCATGCAATCCCTCAGACTGAGCCCACCTCTCCACGGCCATGACTTTCTGGCTGCTGGTGCATTTTAAACCTGCTGAAGCTCAGTGCTCTGATCAAAACCCCAGCCCAGCTGTATTTACCACCTTTCAGGAAAAACAGGTCTCTTTTTGCCCGTGGTGCCTGCAGAGGTTGCGTGAGGGAAGCCTTTCTCCACGGACTGGGATGCAGATGGAAGCTGCCAGCTCAGGGTTTCAGTCCTACGAGGCAGAAATGACAAAGTGCCCTGGCTGGCCATATGCTTGATGGCACTTGGCACTGCCACAGCGATGGCTTTGGCTGGTGCTGCTCGGCTCTGCTGGGGCTGTTGCTGTTTGCTCGGGTTCTTCTCTCCACAGAGCTGATTTGGGGTGACTGTGAGCAGCCCTTCACAGCCCTGCTCAGGCTCCTGGACAAATTGCTGCAATTCCTCCCTGGTTTGAAGTGATAGAGACAGGCTCAGCTCTTCCCACCACGTCCTTGCTGCACAGGGCTGTTCCCTGCAAGCCTTTCCCAAGTCTGGAGCACAACCATCCCTCCAGCCCACAAGCTGATGGAAGCCCTCCTGTCACGTTTCACCACCCAGCTTGAGCCCAGGAGTTTTCTGCTGTATTACCCTACCAAGCTGCTCCCCCTTCCCAGTCCTGAGCTCCTGGAGCACTCTCTGTCAGCAGAGCTGGGATTAAAGTGCTGTTCCAACCCTCAAACACAGCCCTCAGCCAGCTCCATCACACTGGCCTGCTCCTTGGATTTATATTCTCACAACACAGCTTTTGAGCCACAGTTCTGATGTTTTTGGAATTAGCAGTCACAAGCCTTCCAGGATTTTACAAGCACTGCTTCAGCCTTCTAAGTGTTCTTACTTGTAGGTTGAGACCTCTGTACAGGGAAGCAGTCAGAGCACATCTAATTAAGTTCTCGTGCCTCATTCCTGACTAATATAAAACATGCTTATCGGCCCAGGTTCTGCACCAGGGCTCCATCCTCCTCCTCCCAGGGAAGGCTTTCTCTCCATGCCCTGACCGGAGCAGGGTTTCTCAGGGAGGGTGGGGAAGGAATGAGAAGATAAATGCAGTTTGGCAGGACATTAAGGGAAACCACAATATTGCCTTGTAATGCAGCTCCTATCTGATCAGCGGAGTCAAACGGTGCCGGAGTTCTGTCTCAAAGGAAGTGGAACCAGCTGCCCCCGTCAAGCTGATTGCTGAGATCTTCCCTGAGATATTCCTTCTGTCTGTGGGAGATACCAGCTGCTGAGGGATTCCCAGCATGTGCTGCGAGTGACCCCGACCCAGCTCAGGCAGGCCCTGCTCCTGCCCCCATCCCTCAGGCTCCTGTCCCTCCCTCCAGCCTGCTCCAGGGGCACAGCCACACTGTGGGGAGGGGACAGCCTCAGTGGCACGGAACAGAGACAGCCACTGGCACTGCCATCCGCCCTGGGCTTTCCCAGCACGTCAGGGCTGAGGAAACATGGCCTGGTTTATCCTGGAGAGCAGAGGATGTGGGAGTGGGACACAGGGATCGCTTCCTCTCACAGTGCAAGAAATGCTGCAGCTCTTGAATTGCTCCTTTAATTTCCTCACACCTTCCTCCTGCTCTCGCAGGAGGCATTTCCTGCTCCTCTTGTCAGTTTGGACAGTATCCTAGGAATTCATTCACATGGAAGGTGGGAAATGTGATGCGTTGGCAGAAAACATAGGCAGCAGCAGCCTCCAGTATAATAATAAGTTTCAAAATAATCTGCACAAATGTAACTGATTAATTCTCGGAGCGATCCTGTAAATTAGCCAGGTATGAATGCCACAGAACAGGGGAAGGCTGAGATCACCAACACCCAGGGCCTCAGCTGGAGCCCACACCACCCCCGCCCCAGCAAGGGGTGCTGGACATGACCAAGCCCCCCGGTGTCTCCTTTCTGGGCAGGAGCTCCAGGACAGAGCTGCAAATCCTGCTAAGACTCAAAAGCATCAGGGAGAGAAGTAAAGGCTCTTGGAGTGACTCCTCCACCGTCAGGATAATTACAGCCAAGATTAGAACTGGTTGGAAAACAGGAGCATTTTACAAATGAAGGAACAACTAACTGTAGGGTAGTTTAATCATAATTAATGGGAAGACACTGCTCAATGAGGAGCTGCATGAGGGCCTGGCTGCGGCTCGAGCAGCCGACGGTGATGGATTGCGGCTGCTCCCTAATCCCCTCTCTTTATATGCCCATTCTTCCTCATGTCCTTGCTTTAAGAGCTTTCACAGGTTTTACATCATGGTCCTCGCTGTGGTATCTAAGGGTGTTTAACTGCCACGGTGTGATCCATGGGCTCTGGATTTGGGAGCGAGCAGCAGCGAGGCTCTCTGGGGACAGGGAGGGTAGCACAGCTCTCGCCCCACATCCTCCACTCCCACTGCCAAACCCCAATCCTGCCTCCCGCTTCCTGAGCGTGTCAGCGCAGGAAATCCGCCATCTCCCAGCTACAGATTTGGGGAACTTTGACATCCCCTAATGAGGTAAACACATTACTGTCATGTACAAACAAACAGCAACAAATTAGCAGCTGACACGTGCGGGAGCCACGGCTCAGCAACGCGGCATCGTTACACTCGTTACAGGCAATTAATGCGACTGCTCAAGTCCCACTGCCGCCCCTCTGGCTTCACCACCACCCTCCATCTGCCTTCTCCTCCTGGGGTTTGTCCCCCTGTGCCACCCCAGTGATGCAGGGAATGGTCAGGAGCAGCACAAGGTGCTGCTGGCAGAGCTGGGAAAGGTGACCTCAGTTTGTGGCACAGGGTGGGTTGGCACTTCCCTGAGCACCCAGCCTGGGCTCACAGCCTGGCATCTTTGAGTCTCCTGCTTGAGGCCTTAGACCAGGATGGGGGCTCAGTAGCTGAAACAAGCCAGGGAGGGGAGAGCTGGGAGGGAGAGATGGATATTTGACTTTGCTTTAGCAGAAGCCTCTCTATTAAGCGAGAGCCAGGACAGCAGGCCCACGGTCAAAGGGCTTTATTATTATAATTGCTTTGCAAGGGTGAAAGCCTCTGGATAAGAATCCAAATCAGTCATCACTCAGAATAATAATAATGAAAAAAGATAAATAAATAAAGGTAGGATCCAGCCAAAAAAGGAGCTCACATAATCAGCCATTAAACCAATAATCCATTAGTGCCCAAGGTTGCTGAATAATATAGTACTTTTCCAGTGCCCATAATTTATAGTGCAGACTAGAGAATAGACACGATTATTAGAGTGAGGGCTACTGGCTGACACATGATGCATGACCGTGTGGCATTGATCTTCACACAACAGGAAGGTGTCTAGACGGGAGATGTATGGCCGCAGCAGCCAGAGTGGGGCATATTTCATGCGGGGCCTAATGGAGTGGTGGAGGCCGTGATGGATGAGCCGCGGGCGCGCGGAGCCGCGCAGTTCCACCCTGCTAATGCGTGACCTCCCCGCTCCCCGCGTCCTTCACTCGCTCACGGTGACCTCACGGCGAGGCAGGGAAAGCGAGAGGCGCAGAGGGCGAGGGGAGGGACTGGGGGGAGAGGGGAGGAGAAGAAGAGAGAAGAAGAAAAATAAAAGATAAGGAGAGGGCGTGATGCAAATGAACAATTTCCTGTGAGATGCTGCTTCAGGCTCACTGCAGCACTGCACTGGTGGTTGTGGGGCTGATTCTGCTCCTGTTTGGATGGACTTACTCCTGGTTTGCACAGAGGCTACTGAGAGCACAGAAGGGTGCAAGTCTCAGCCTCGTTTGTGATGCTGGAGCTCGTGGCACTGGTCCCAAGCAAGCACCATAGCCCATGCTGTGCAGGCCTGGTCCCTTGTTACAGGACAATCCCATGTGGGAGGGGATGGCTAAGGGGAACGGTGGGTTTGGGGCCTTGGAGAGTCTCTCACAGGCTCTACCTGTGTCTCTCCTCAGCCCTAAACTGCAGGAACCCCACAGCAGCACACCAGGTCCTGCCAGGACCTCTACAGCTGCTGGAAAGCTCTGTTCCCCAAACCATGCACCAATCCACACAGACCCCCTGCTCCTGCCCCAAACCAAGTACAAGTCCCAGTACACCCCTTGCTACGTTCCTTCCCCTCCATGTAAGGTTTCCAACTCCCCGAGCTGCCTGGGAAGAAAAGGAGAGAATGGCCATTTACTGCGTTTCTTTTACCATCTGGGCTTATTAAAAACTGCGCAGCAAATTAAAAATAGGTGGGAACAAAGATGGGGGAATGACATAAAGGGTTGCAGAAAATTCTCTGTGTACTTTTAAAAGCTGGAATTGCCATATGGACTGGCAGAGAGACATGTTTTACATTTCCACTGGTACATGACTGACATCATTTAGCATTAACTTCTATTTGAATAAAATGGTAGTAGACATTTAGGTAATATTACAGGGCAATAAATGTTTTAAAGAGCCTTGGGGGGATGCTCTTGAAACACAGTCCAGACCAGAACTCTAAAAATATGTCTTAATATATATTAACCTCTTTTAGGACTTTTGGCTCTCAAACAAATAATGGAGGATAGAGGGTTTCTTTCCCCCCTCCTCTTTTACTTTCTGAATTAAGAGTCCCCAGCTATATTTTTCCCTTTTTCCTCTTTAGCTGTGCTGGGAAGAACATGAGGGAATGTAGTTAAAATTCAAAAAGGTTCCCCTTTATCATTACCATGAATCAACACAATAAATGAGCCCCTTCAGAGCACGGTAATAAGAATTTGATAAATCATCAGCCAAAAATTAACTAGATGTCAAAACAATCTTTGGGAAGTGTGATGGATTAGGGGCGATAGTGGCAATTAATCTCCCAGCATGAGTTCACAGGAGAGACTGAACGGTGGGAGATGGATAGGGGGGAGACCAAGGCCTCACAAGGTCAGGACACTGTGGAAAGGAACGGCAGGCAGAGAGAGACAGAGAGAAGAAGAAAAAAATTCCACTGAGTCGGCAATGCCCGCCCCCGGCAGCCGAGGTAGAGGTCAGTCACACGCCTTTGAAAGCCTCTCTGTCTCCAGCTGCTCCTGTGATGAGGCAAGCACTTTCTGCTCCTGCAAGAAATGCCAGCAGCAGCTCGCGGGGTCTGGCACTTGGATGGGGAGAGCAGGAGCCAGGGATGCTCTGCTCTGGTCCAGCGATGGGCGGCTGGAGGGAGACAAATCCCCCTTGGATGTGTGAATCCATCCATCCATCAATCCATCCATCCGTCCATCCATCCAGGGCCTGGCAGTCGGGGAGTGTGGCTTCACGGATCCTGCCTGAGCTCAGAGTGCAGGAGGGAAGCTCTGCTGCAGCCCCAAATCCCCACCCAGCTGAAGGAGCCTTCCTGGGGCTTCCAGCTCGTGGGAAGGGCTGCACCCTGCCAGAGACAGCTGGAGCTGGGGCAGTTCTCCTGCCCTGGCATCTCCCCCGGCTGGGCTGGGTCAGCAGATCCCTGTGCCCACACCAGGAGTGCAGGGCAGGGTTGGCAAAGGGGCACTGCTGGGCACTTCCTGTTTTCCCTTCCCTATGCAGCCCTGTGAGCAGAAACTCAGCCACACAACAGGACTGGCTCATTATTACTCCTTGTTAGGGGCTGAGCCTCCCCTCCTCCGACTGCTTCACTTCTGCACACTCACACTGTTGGTAACACCTTGGTTAAATATTTGCATCCTTAAGAAGCAGCAGCCTTTTTTTCTTTCTTTTTTTTTTTTTTTAATTGCATCTTTCACGATTTCCCCCGGGTTGCTCACACAGTTCTGTGTAAGAGACAAATGCCTGGCAAAGGCTGGGACAGTGCTGGCTGCGTGGTGCATATCAATGTCAGAGAGATTTCAGGAGGGGGAGCGGGAAGCAAACCCCCGCCCAGCTGGAATGCTCTCCCAGAATGCCTGTCTCTTCTCAAGACAGACAGGCCTTGGATAGGACAGATGTTTCCACCCAAAAGCAGATGTGAAGATGTTACTTTCCCAGGGAGGAATGTGGTGGGGTTTATTATTAACCAACAGTCTTCACATGACAGCTTCCCTTGACCAACAGTTGGAAAATCTGGAAAAACACGGAGCCCTCTAATCCGAGTGGTGGCAGGAAACAGCCAGCCCTGATGGACTCTGCTGATTTATTATTATTAATTACAACCTGGAAATGACCAAAAACATCTGGGAGAGCTGAATGTGGAAGAGAAAGAAAGCCTGAGCAGAGGGGCCAAATATTTGATTCCGTGCTGGGCTTAGAGGGCTGCTAAACTTCAGGAGCAGCTCTTGGAAAGGCTCTGGGCAGGCTCAGGGAGGCAGCAGCAGGAAGGGCCTGGAGGGGCAGCAGCCAAGGGAGCACAGGGGTCACAGCACAGCACCAGCACTGCAGCACACGGGGGGCAGTGAGGAGCCAGGGACACCCCAGCACTAAAATACCAATGTTGTGGGAGTACAAAGGGTTCTACATCCCCCCAAAAGTGGTGCCATGTCCCCCTGAGGGCCCCCCAGCCTTCCCAGCACTGCAGGGGTGAGCAGAGTGTGGAAAGAACCAGGGGGTGCCCATGGCAGCACAGGAGCAGCACTGCTGTCACCAAAACTGTCCCTGCTGCTCCTCCAGCAGCCTGAGCCTTTCCCGTGTCACCCTGCCCGAGGTGGCAGAGGACACATGGCCCTGGCTGCTCCAGGGCTCTGTGCCCTCTCCTCAGAGGGAGCTGCAATCATTATTTCAGCAAATGGGGCTCCAGCAGCTCCACACTTGGCAGGTGCACATGGAATCTGCTGAACCCAGAGGCCAGTTCAGCTTCACGAAAAGCTTTGCATTTCTTTAGTCCTTTTGCTCTGTAGAACTATCCTGCTTTCAGATTTTAAAACAAACACTGAATCAGCCATTATTTGATGTAAAAGAAGCCATTCCCTGCTGCCAGCCCCACCTCAGGACACATGGACTCTTTCCCACCAGGTACTGGAGAGTTCCTGACATGCACACACAGCTGTGGTGATCCCACAACCTGAGAGCCCCTAAAACATCTGTTTATGTTTTCAGAGCAGTATTAACGTTGTCAGACCGTGGCAAATCTGCTTAATTTTCATAGACATATGTATAACACACAAGCCAAAATGCACTTAAAATGGGACATGTCAGAAAATAAACAACTTTTAACTAATGAAAAATAAAGGAAGTTGGTTCCTGTACTTTCTCTCTCCCACACACATCCCCTACAGCCACAGAGCCATCGTCTCCTCGTGGCTCCCTGCTCAGGCTCACAACTAAAAACTTCTACAGTAAAATACAGACACCTCCAATGGCCACAGTGGCCATCCTTTTCTAAGGAAACTTTCAAAAAGGCACAACATCCATGGCAAAAATCAGCCTCACTGTACACTGCCTCCCTCCACAGATCGATTTGTAGAAATTAAACCTGAGCAGGTTCTTGCCACCCCTGCCCTTTGCCTAATTCACATGGTGAGGTACATGCAGCCCAAACCAACTGCCTGGAGGGGAGCAGAAGTGCCCCCTAATTGGGAACAGCATCTCCAAGGGGCTTTTCCAACGAGGTGCAGATTTCTCTGGCACACGTTGTCAGAGCTGAAGGCAGCATAATGAAGTCCAGAACTTTTAGGTTTCCCCTTTAATATATCCATCATGTCTAGATCCATTATTGACATGTTGACTTTCTTGTTTCTGATTTAAGCTGCCAGACTCGGTAAAATTGCCTTGACAGCTTTAGCATTTGTGGCAGAACACTGACATGATGTTACTTACAGCTAATTAAAGTTGAGAGCATAATAAACAATCTTGGGATCCTAGCAACCCAATTTCCCTGGGTATGGAGTTTGCTGGATCTTGACCCGAGATCTTTGAAGCTCCAGCAAATTCCTTGAGTGACCTCCCTGCTCTGAGGGCACTGGCTTTGGGGAGCAGGGCTGGATAACACCAGAAACCCTTGGACACAGCTTGTCCGGAGAAATGGGGAGTGCTGAGAGACAGGGATGGCTAACTGGTGAGGAAATGAGACCCTGGGAGAGGCTGAAGTGGGTTTGTAAGGCCATTTCACCGAGGAGCAATGGGCCAATGGGTTAGAGCTAATTAGCAATGTGATGAAAGCCAGTGAAGGAAAATTCAGACTGATTACCAGGAAATCTTTCCTCTGGTGAGCTCTGCTGGGCTGCAAAGCCTCTCTGGAGGGAAGCAGAGCAAAGCACAGCATTGAGTCATTGAGGACTGATGGACACAGCAGTGAGAGCCTGGGGAGGGCCCTGGGGGGAGGCTGAGTGTGAACCAGTGATTCACAGGAGCAGATTTTGTATCGCTGCTCCAGAAGGTCCTGGAAACTTTCATGCATCAGTTCATTCTCCTTTCCTCCCTCGTGCCATCTCAAAGCAGGCTGGTTTCACACACAGGAGCCTTGCACAGTGTGAAATCACACACTCACAGAAGAGAAAGGTCAGTTCAGTTCAGGCCAAGATCTCACCTTTCCTTCTGATGGACATCTTTCTGTTATTTATTTTGTTATAATAACAAAAGAATAAACCTTGCCATACCCAAATCAGATTCTCAGAGCTGACTCAGCCAGCAAAATCAGCATTTTTTCTTGTCTGCAGTGAATCAAAAATCACTACTCACTTGTGCAGAATCAACTGAAATTTGAGGTGAATTAAATCCAAAATCTCCCTCTGTTCCTACAAGTGACTGACATGCCTTCTTTATTGCCAGTTTCTTGAGTGCTATTGGACCGATTTCTCCCATTTTCACTGAATCTCCTCATTCTGCAAAGTAGGGCAACAACAACATTTCACATCTCTTGCGAAGACTCCAAGGCAGTGCCACCCTCTCTGTGAGTCACTGGAGCCACTCAACGCCGTCAGAGCAAACAAAAGTGAAGTTGTATTAAAGCTCCATGGAGCAGCTCGAGTTCCAGCATGTGCCTTGCATTTGTGCATGTGAAGAGCAACTGCTGAATCACAGCGAGGTGATGATGCATCTGACATGTCAATAGATAATCTCTGACTGACTTAGTAACCCACTACAAAGGCTGTGGCGGCGCTCTTAATCTCTTAATTCACCTTAAACCAGCCTGAAACTGAACCTCTGTTCTCACAATGATTTACTGCACTGGGAGAGCCTTCAAGACAATTTTGAAAAGACAAAACTTCTGGGCACAGACAAAGTCCTGCACAGGGTGAGAGAAAGGACCTGTGTGTCCCAGCCTTGCTTGGCTGGTGCACCTGTGGTGACTCCAGGGACCTCAAGAATATCCATTTTATTCTGTTTCCCAATGGCTCACAAACCCTGACCTTCCTCTCAGCGTTCAGCAGCACAATGTCTTTGGAGCAGTGGGTATGGATAGACAGCCAAGGAAAAGGAACATTCACAGTTCCCAAATCCTCTGCCACAATCCCAGATTCCCCAATTCCTCACAGATTACCTCTCCCCTGAGTCTCCAGAGCGGTGAATGCAGCAGTTCCTCAGGATTCACTGCAGGGACAGGGGGAACAAGGATCAGAGCCCCAAGTCTAGCTGCAGCAAGAGAAGCATTTCCTCCCTTTTGTCCTGCCTGGGGCCCTCTGCCACTCCTGATTGTCCCAGCCCTTTATCCCTCACTTTCAGTCTCTTGTTCCCTTCCAGCTGGGCTGTGTGTGCTCCAACCCTGCAGTGGGAAAGGTGGAGCACAGTGACCCCTGGCCATCAATCACTGACCAGCACTGACCAGGGACCCTGGGGAGCTGGGAGCCAGGAGGGGAGAAGGGAGCTAGGAGGGGAGAAGGGAGCTAGGAAGGGAGCAGGCGCTGCTCCTGCTGCACACAGGGATCCACCAGGGAGGGATCAGGATGGAGCTGTGGGGAAAGGGAATCTGTCCCTGCAAGGAAACACTGTGAGAGCCACGTGCTGGGACCCTGCTGGGTGGTGTGTGGTACATGTGTCACATGCGTGTCCCATGCATGTCACATGGGGTGTCACATGCACATTACATGTGTGTAATGACACAGCTGCACTCACCTGCAGGGAATGTGGGTTTACCAAATACCAGCCGAAATCTCGTGCTCAAACCAACCCCCATTTCTGGATCCTCTGACATGTCAGAGGTCAGACCTGGGCTGCAGCTTAATCCAGACTGACATTCCCTCCACCACATCTCAAAAGCTCAGGATTTTTTCAGTGATATCCCTCAAAAACAGCAACAAAAACTTATAAAAGTTCAGACCACAGCTTCATGTGAGATTCCCAGAAAAACCCAACCTAAACAACCACCACCACCCCGGTTCTGAGTTTAGTCTACGGGGTGTGAAGGGTTTCCCCTCTGGGCAATGAGCTGTGGCAGCAGGAGCCGTGTTGCCAAATACCTGCCACGCTTCCAGGGCTGACAGGAATCCATCCCAACAGCCAGAAGGAAACAAAACAAAGCCCTGCACAACCACCACAGGATCAACACTGCAAAGATTTATGACTGAGATCCCAGAGTCCTGGTGTCTAGGAAAACTGAGTGATTGTATCCTGACATTCCAACTGCCACAGAACAAACGGGATAGCAGGTACAACTGGTAACAATTTTCTGAAATTACAGAAATTTCTCGTTGTTTTCTTTTTTTCATAGTTAATAGTTCTTTTGTCCTGACTCTAGACATTTTGCTAATCAGTTTCTATCATATGGGAGCTATCAGCAGAGACAGTCAAGCCTGGGGATATGTAAAACCTTTCCATTGCCTGAAGAATCCAAGGAGACCTTTGACACTTGCCAAATTCCCTTGCAAGGGAAGGGTAAGGGAATAAACTCAGAGCCAAAATCTGCAAAGTCGTTTCTTCATCAGTCTTCAAACAGAATCTTAGAAGTTTCCTCTGCTGATATAATGTTTTTATGGGGCAGCAACAGCTGAGGGACTGCTTTGCTAAAGCCACTTCTTTCCATTCTCCAGCCTCCTAGGAAAAAACAACCCCAAAACCCAACCAAAACTCACCTTTATCACACATGAAAGCATGTGAGGGGCTGAGGGGAGGTGCCACAGGAGCTTCACAGCCCAACACATCTTTTCCCTTTTCTATTGGAATCAATGGAACACGGAAATTGTGGAAACTGAACCGAGTCAATTGGAAGCAACAGGCCAGAACCCCTTGCTCTGTGCTGGCAGAGCTGACCTGCCACTGCTGGAGCCACAGAGAGCCCCTGGCACTGCTCATCCAGGGAACTGATCCCTGGAGCCATCCCTGAGCCAGGCTGAGCCCTGCTGCAGGCTGGGACAGCCAGAGGTGCTGGGGAATGGGATCATCAATTCTCACGTGTGCATCTGAGCAAGGAGTGCCTGATAAAAACCACCCCTTTGCCATTGCAACGATATCAAACCTTCTCCAAAAAGTCACTTTGAGGTCACTGTTTTTGTCCAGTATTTCAATACATTAAATGCAATTACTTCATTGTTGATTTACCTGTCATTAGAGGCATGTGTTTGAACATGATTTATTGAGTGAGTTTTGTGCCAGTTGACTTGCAATAGATTGCACAATATTCAAAAAGGCTCATTTGCTTGGCATTACATTAGAAGCAGGGTGATTGCAACACAAAGCAATGTAAATGAGTTCTGAGAGGCTCCATCATTCATGTTGTCATGTACTGAATCCTATTATTATTTATTACCATAATTGTACTGTGTTTCCTGGGGCGATAAATTAGGACTGATGGGTCCCGCTGACAGCCAAGGACTGGACTCGCTCTATATAATTTAATAGGGATACTGTTGGATCTCTGCTCGGAGGAGACTTAGGCAGGAATTTAGTAACTAAGCAAAATCCTTTCTTAAAAAAATTAAAAATAAAATAAAAGCAGTGAGGTTCCCCCCACCCCCCACCCCCCTTCTCCCTTGGCAGCAATTTAAGTCTTGATAAAAGCTGCAAAGGAAATGGGAGCACTCTGTCTTTCATAATAGGATTGTTAAAAAAAATCACTGCCCTGTGTCACAATCTGTTTTCTGCTCCCTGCTGACAGGCAGCCTCCCGTGCTGGGAACACGGGGACAGCCGATGGCTTAAAGGGACAGCAGGGACAGCTCCTGACCTGCACACACCAGCCCAGCCCTGCTCCCTGCCAGCAGGAGCTGCTCCCCAGGGATGGCTGTGGGCAACCAGGGAGGCTCTCCCCACCCATCACAGAGCCACAACATGTCATCAGACCCAGATTTCCCTGCAGTCCCACAGAAGGAGCTGTCGATGGCCTGATGGATGTCACCTCCCTCTGAGGGGCTCCCAGAGAGTTCCAGGGGTTCACCTGGAGCTCTTCCCTTCTGTGGGTTCACCCAGAGCTCTCCCTCCAGGCTCTGCAGGCAGCCCAAGGCATTCCCTCCATCAGGGGAACTCTGCACTTCAGATCCTGGGATGTTTCCAGCATCACTTTGGCAACAACCTGCCAGCTGCTGACACCTGCTCTCTGCTGACAATTCATTCTCAAGACCTGAAGGGCCAGGGCAGGACTCAGACAGCCCCAAAAACCCTCTGGAGAGCAAACAGCACACAGGTGGGAACACAACTCCAGCATGCTTTGTCTCTACTACCTGTTGGAACCAAGGAGTTTGCTCCTCCTAACCTCAGGTGCAGAACACAAAGAGGAGACACAAAACTCTGCTCTTGTTTCATAGTCAGGCACCAAAATCTCTGAGTGGGACAACTAAAGGGGAAATAAGGAAAGAATATCTCAGGTTGTGGTTATTTAGATTAAGATTCAACAACAAAATTCTTCTTTCTAAGCTTTTAAACACTACCAATACTCATTTTTTCTTCTACAATTCTTGTAAAGACACTTAGAGTTGCAGAACCTCAGAACTGTTGGACTAGAACAGGTTAATGGTCCCTACAGTCCTGTATGTTGTATTTGTGAGCAACCAAATGTCCATAAATCCTCCTAGTGGACAATTTTATGGAATAATCAACACATCAGAGATATTTCCTTCTAACCTTCCCTGAGTTAGTGACTGGCTTATGCCCTGAGGCATGAGAGCTTATTGACTGGATCCATCTCTTGTTGAAGTCAATAGTTATCTGTCAATTCAGGTCAATTCAAATGAGATTTTATTGACAGGAGAAGCTACACAAAATGTTGCCAAAGAGTGAGAAAATGACAAGGCACCCCTACCTTCCTCCAGCCATCTGTCAGAGAGAGAAACAACCTGCACTGGTTTTACAGAGAGACCAACTTGCAGCTCCATCGAACAGAAATTGTCCTTGATTTGGCTTCATCGACTTAATTGAGCTGAGCTCTGCTCAGCACAAACAAGATCCATCCTGTTCCTCCATGGACACAGCCAGAAGGAGCACGAGTGCATGAAAAGGCCGAGGTTGCAAAGCCCTAATTCTGTTGAAAAGGGGGCAGTGCAGTGATCCTGCAGGATCAGGGAGCAGCAGGGCAGAGCTGCACCCACAGCTGCTGGCCTGGGCTTCCCTGGCCCTGGCTGCTGCCTGCTGCTCCAGCCTGGGCTCTCCCAGCCCAGCAGACATCTGAGCCTTGTCACTCACACATCAAAGGCGCAGTGTGCTCACCCCTCGCAGCACTGACACATTTTTGGCCAGGCACAGCACATTAATAGAGCTCGCTGTCAAACACGGGGCCTGCAGACAATGTGGGGATTGTAAGGGGCCGATGGGCAGATCACCAGGTAATGTGATGCAAGAGCTATAAAATATCTCAAAGACACCAGCAGAAAACACAGAGCCTGGGTTTGAAGAGAGCCTTGTGGTTTGTGGAGATTTTTCTTTGGTATAAATTTTGGAACAGACCCTGGCATTGGACTTGATGGGGTTTCCAAACCCAGCCTGGTTTGAAATGCACATTTCCTGGAGTGGTGCAGTGTTTCCTTGTACTCTCCAGCACCTCCTTCCCAGCACAATCTCCCCATCCTTCATTTCATTACTTGGAGCAAATGACTGGCCCAGTCCAGGTGTTCTCGTAGCATCAGAGAAAGGGTTTGAAGCCCCACCTCTGCAGAGTCACCTGGGCAGGTACAGAGCTGCTCACCAGTGCTTCTCACCCTAAACTAACCAGGCTCTGCTTTGCCTGACACAACTCAGGTCATGGTTGAGCTCCAGAAGGAATCTCAGGAGCCCTTTGGCTCCAGCCTTGTGGTCACTGCATGTCCACCAGTGAGGGTCAGCCCCAGTGACCTGGCCTGGAGTGACATCAGGGACCCTGCAGAGCTTGCACACCCCAGCAGCCACCAGCCCACCCCCTGGAGAGGTGGTTTGTCCAGCTTTGGTGAGTTCCCATGATCCATCCATCCCAGGACCATTCCCATGCTCCAGGCCCTCCTGAGAGCAGGGATGAAGATCTGGAGCATGTGTCTCTGTCAGTTATGGCCATTATCATTAGCACACCACCACTACTCCCTATATATTCCTTTTAGAGCCATTTACAGCTGAAACATTTTTAATGGCCCGATGAATATGAATGCACCATTTATAACCATTTACACTCAGGAGCCTTTGAGGCACATCCATCTCACACTGCAGGCACAGAACCTCCCATCACTGCTGTCAGGCTGAACTGGCAGTGGGGAGAAGGGGTCCCCACTTTGAAAGTGAAAGATGGGGATGTTATTTCTGCCTGTTTTGTAGAACACATGTTCCCAAATCTCTGTTATTGTCACCACAGACCCCTCTCCCCTGTCACACACTTGTTTAGACTCTGATCCTTTCATTAACAGTGGAAAAATGCAGGCACTCACATCTGTTAGCAGGCATAATTCTAGACAAATACAACTTCTTATCAAATAAGCCTGCAATAAATGTTTCATGAACAGAACCCTTCAATAGAACTCCCAACACTAATTTAATGAGAAGTATCAAATGAATTTTTTTTTTTATTCTGATATCTCCCCTGAGACAAATGATACTTTGCAGGCCTATTTTTAACAAATGAATTATTGACTTAAACTGGCACAATTAATCACAATATAATGGGATCAGGGGATGTTAGAGGCTCATTCAGCACGGCAGATGATGAGTACTGACTCTTCCAAGAAATGAGGCTCTTTAATCACTCCCAGATTAACAGCTACATGCTTTCAAATTTCAATCACAGGGAACTGCCAGTGTGGAATGAAAAGGGCCCACTCCAGCAGGAGCAGAGCAAGCAGAAGGGTTTCTTACCCCATGAAGCCCTGCTGCTTGTTGTCTCAGAAATGAGCACCCAACTTCCCCAGGGAAAGGACAGGATCTAAATTGTGCTTCATTTCCAAGAGTTTTTCCTTCCAGTCTTAATCAGGTAAGAATTTGGTTCCAGGACAAAGCTCACAACCCCTAAGGCTGTTTAACACCTACCCTGAAGAGAAAATCCTCAGGGTTTAATAGAAAAAGCCTTCTTAATGAACCCTCTCCTCACTAGGAAAACTGATCTATGAAGTTTTGGATGTTCCTGCCAGAGGTGCTGCTTCATGGCATCCCATGAGTACCAAAGGTGTTAGCTGGGAATTGTTTTCCTTCAACCTCAGCTTTTACCTGAGTGTGGAATGTTCTCCATTAGGAGTTCACTGAAGGAGAAACATGCAGATTATTTCCCTGATATAAACCCACCTCCAAGTGCTTTGACAGGGAGAGGAGCCAGTTTTCTGTCCACTTGAAGCTGAGGAGGAGAGTTCCCCAGTCAGCTTTGCTGTGCTCACCACGAGGCTTCGACAGCTGCATGTCCTGGAGCGAGGAGCAAACACTGCAGTTCCCGTTATCCTTAAATTCACACTGAAAAGGGGGACAGCTTTTGCAGTGGATTAGCACAGGGAAAGAGACTGGGAGAGGTGGCAGATGTAGTGGGTTGTGCCAGACTTTTTCAACAAGTCTCACTGTCTGCAAGGCAGAGCGTGGAGTTGGGAAACTGGGAGTGAGTGCTGGTTGTGCCTGAACGTGCTGGAGCTCCCCAGAACCAGGTTTGCTCTGCCATGGGGACACTCCTGGGGCTCTGGCAGCCAAAAGCTCCTCTCTGTTTGAATTTCTAGGCCTGTCAGGAAGGCAGGGCTGGTGGGGCAGAGGTCTTGTTTTGCCTGTGCAGGGAGGAAGTGGAGGGATGTTCACAGCAGTGCTGGGCACGTTATCATCTGCTGCTTCCATTTCACAACTTCTCACAACATATGCAGTTTACATTACGGTATCCTGCACATGTAGGCTTTGGCTGGGAATATCCTCCAGAGCTCGGGATTTATGGTCATGCAAATAGTCGGAGAGGCGAGGAACAGGCCTGCCAAGGCATGGAAAAGGAAAGCCTTCTTTGTTCCTGCTTCTAGGTCACGTTAACTCCAGCCCTGCCGAGCTGTAGAACAGGGAATGCTGCTGTTCCACCCCACACCTCATCCTTTCCCACCTCAATTCCTCAAACACCAGCATCTCACACACACTTCCTTGGCTTCCACGGGAAGCTGGACCTGGGCCTCTAAGAAAAGATCTGCTTTCAGCCAAGCTGTCTTTTCCTTTCTCTGCAGGGCTGGCATGACAATGGGCCTGGCTCTGCCATCGCTGCCCCCAGCCCTGCATCCCTTGGGGATGGATCCAGTGCCACCTCTGCCACGGCAGGTGCACCTTCCACTGTCCCAGGCTGCTCCAAGCCCTGTCCCACCTGGCCTTGGACACTTCCAGGGATGGGGCAGCTACAGCTTCCCTGCAAAACCTGTGCCAGGCTTCCCCACCCTTTGCCCAAATTCCCTTTGCCCAGCTCTGGCTGCTGCCCAGGGCTCTGGCCTGGGGGAATTGCAGGTCCAGCAAAAGCACAGAAACCCAAAGAGCTGCAGTTCCAGGACCTCCATTTCCCGTCAGGGCACAGCCAATAAACACCAGGCACGGCAGCAATCTGTCACCTGTCAGCTGGGGGCCAAAGCTGGGGGGAAATTAATTCTCAAGTGCAATTTCAGCAGCCTGTTGATCCAGCGTGGGGAGCAGTGGGGATGGATCAGATGGGAAATGGACCCTGTGTTTCCTCACTGCCTGCTTTTCACAGCCAACCACGGCCTGCCACAGAATAAAGGTGCATCTAAGAGATGTTAGAATCATAAACTCATGGAATAGTTTGGGCTAAGAGGTACTTTAAGGACAGCATTTTTAGAGCTCTGGTCATTAATTACTGGATGGATTTGAGCCCTGGGTTTCCCATTTGGTGCTCCAGGCCCCTCCTGGGCTGTGGGGGATGCTGCAGCAGCCTGGCAGTGTTGTTCTCACACAATACTCTGACCATACAACATCCACCCCATTGCTCAATTTTGGAGTCACAGGGAATGGCTCAGTACCCCAGGTGTGACACAGGCTTTGTTTTCAAAGGGAGATTCCCAGATTCAGAAGCCTGTGAGCTTTCAGCCAATATAAAGTGGTGTGCTAAGAAATATAAGCAAGCTTATGCTCCGTGGGAATGTTTATTGTTGCAACAGTTCAAAAATGAACTCTCATATTTGTGAGAAAAATATGGTTGAAGTTGTTCCTGTGTGGATAGAAATGACCCACATTCCTACTTCTCTCTTAATTTTTTAATAAGCTGATTCATTCCCTGCATGACATCACTACATGTTCATACCTTTATCAAAAACATTAATAAAATATTCACTTGTATTTGTTTACCAAACATGCCTTTTATGAAGATGAAATATTTCTAAAATCTGCTCATTTATGTTTTTCACCAAGCAATATATTAAAAAAACAAAACATAATTTGTGTTGGTGAAACTTTAAGAATTTTGACAGCAGCTGCAACAACTTGTTTTGTGAAAATTGCTTTTGAGGGGAAAAAAAGTCACTCTTTCCGACGCCACCATTTAATATTATCTATTTTTTAAAAGAACCTGTTCTGTGTGTGCTCCTTGCTCAACGCTGCATCCTTGGTGCCACCTGAGGCAGCTGAGCACAGCAAAAGAACTGAACTCCCTGAGTGGGGAGTGCTGGCGTGTCCATCTCCTCATCCCAAAACCACTGAGGGCAAACAAACTGGTGTGAGCTGGGACTGGGATTGCAGGCACCACTTGGCATTTCCAACCCACAACCACTCCCTAAAAACCTGCAGAGAAATCACACTTTTCCTGACTGACAGGTGCCACGGTGATCAATAAGGGCAAAGAAAACAGTTTGAAATCACAGTTTAAGTTGCTGTTACACAATTTTGGCAAACAAAGGCAAGTCCCCGCTGTCAGCAGTGAGTGACACGGGCATTGTCACACGGTGATCGATCCCAGCCCCAGCACAGCCGGCTCTTCCCAGGAACCAGCTGTCCCCGGGGGCAGCAGCGTGTGACTGCAGAGGGGATAGGGGAAGGAAAAGGCACCAGGGACTCAAATTCATCTGCAAGCAGGTGTTAAGTGAATTCCTCCAAAAGGACAAGATTCATTCTTTCGCTGGCTTTGGGATGAATTAGCATGAATTCATAATCCATAAATCCTGGTGGCAGCGGAACAGCATCCCTCCTGTTGTTATTTATTTTGAGATTTTCACTGGGGCAATAGCTTTACGTTTGACATTTATATAGGTCACAGTGAGCTAATAGCCATCTGCCATCTGGGGACTTTTATAATGAACATTGCAGAAGACTATGAAACAATCTCTGGCATTTCCGATCCGAACAGAAGCTGAAATAGGGTTGATCTTTACAATATGCTCTGCTGTCTCTGCTCAGGTCTGCATTAGTCATTTGCCTGGCCTTGCTACACACGCACACGCGCTCGCACATATGGGAAGGGTGGGTTCAGCGTTTAATACCAACAGTTAATCACCAGGCGCATGAAAAACACCCAATACCTTCCTGCACGGCTGTAAAAGGCCCCAGTTCACCTGAAAATTCTTAACACACCTCAGAAATATTAATGAGTCCCCAGCCCTCCTGCAGCACAGGCACAGGAGACTCAGCTCCAGCGCTGGCCTGAGTGTGGTGCATCCATGGGAAATCTCTCCTGCAAGGTCACAGCCTTCTCTTGGCACAAGCTCCCTCCCTGCTCCCCCAAAACACACCCCAGGCTGAGCAGTGGCAGGTCAGAAGGGGCAGAGTTCCCAGGAAAACACTCCCAGACAGGAGCTGGGGCACAGCAGACCCTGCTCCATCCCAGCCTGGGGTAACAGAACCAACCTTGACCAGTTCCCAGTCACCAGGTGCACCCAGGGCTGGAGCCAGCCCAGCCACCTCAGCAGGGGCATGGCCTGCAGCTCCTCCTGGGCAGGACAGTCCCTGCCACCCCCTGCTGCTGGCTGGGATGGAGAGCACAGAACACCTGCCCTGCCCAGCACCTGGGAGCACCATGCTGGGGCCATCAGCCCCACAGATGGGCAGCTGAGAGAGGCAGAGCTGAACTGCCTTGCTGAACCATGCAAGCCACCTACAGGGGCTGGGAGCAAGCCCAGGTGTCCTGGATGTCCTGTCAGCACTTTCAGAGCCAGGCAGTCCCTTCTCCCTGTACCTGCAGAGGGTTTGTTCCACACCAGGCTGTGGGAAAGGACTGGATGTGCTCAGGCAGAGGCGAATATCCCATCTCAATTAGTCACTCTCCAAAAAGCCTCCTCGGGGGGCAGGGCTCCTTAATGCTGCATGTTCCTCCTGAGTTCCCCAAGCCTCCCCAGGCCTCGGGGTAATAAATTACATTTGTCTGTGCTGCAGCAGCACCAGCAGCAGCAGCCTGTCCGCGTCCTCCTTTCCATGACTCAACTCATGATGAAATGCCTATTTCCTGGTGCTGAGATCTGTGAAAATTGGTCTTTCCAGCCTCCCTCCTGAGGGCTGTGCCTCAGCCAAGTGTCCAGGGGTACCTTTGATCTCTGCCTTCCCCGTGCCCTGCTGCAGACGCCTGGTCCTGGGGTGTCACTTATTTGTATTTTGTCTCCCAAGGACGACACACAGAGCGTATTTGAAATCCAATCCCCTCTCGTGGGGCTGTGGGGACGAGAACCAGGGAGCTGCCTGAGCACTGACCAGGTTTTGACCTGGTCCTGGGAGGGCTCAGGTTACACAAAACGCTGCACTGGCCCCCACAGGCATCAATCTTCAGGGCTGTGATTTCTGCAGAGTTCAGCTGTGACAGCTTCACTAACTCTACCTCTGCTGGCCCTGCTAAAGGTGACAGGCAGAGGGGGACAAGAGGCTGGGGAGTGGCCTGGGCAGCCCAGTGTCCCTGCTTCCATCAGCATTCCCAGCAGCTGCTCCTGCTCTCTGCCCAGCTGGGGCACGTAGCCTTGCTGTGGTACAGCTCTGGGCTGTGACCCCTCAGCTGGTGACACCTCAGGGTGACATCCCAGAGCCTGGCAGCTCCTCCTGGCCCCACCAGCAGCCCAGTCCTGACCACTGTCCTCAGTCTGATGGAGCTGCCCTGCCCTGGAGCTGCCATGACAGGCTGAGCTTTGCCTGTTCCTCTCCCACACCCTCCTGCCCACTCTGTGCTCACCAGAGGCACAGAGCTAAAGCCTTCTCAGCCTTCTGTGTCCCTGTCCCCCAGGAGCCTGGTGCCCTCCCCACAGCACAGGGGATGCCACAGCACCCTCAGGGCTGTGGGTGACATGTCCCCAGCTCAGCCCCACGACTGCTCCCTGGCAGCCCCCAGCCCTGCCTCGTCCAGTCCCTGTTCCCTGCACTCCCTGCCAGCACTGCCTCTGATGTCAATCACACCTATTTTAATGTGTTAACTTTCTAAATCCACTTTTGTGCTCACTTAACAATAAGCTGCTTTGATCAGAGTAATACCAGCAAAACCAACAAACCTGAGCCCTCACCCCCTCTCCTGGAGCAGAGCTCACCAGGCCTCGGGCTTGTAAAACCAAAGCAATTGCAGCCTTTAATTTTATTTCCTTTCTTTTCAGGCCGTTAGGTGCTGGTTCTGATTAGGGACATTCTGAGCAGGAATAAAGCCATTTTAAATAAAAACCATGTTGAGCTTGGGGGGAGGGAAACAAAAGCACAACCTCATCAATTTAGGAAGGTCTGGCAAAGCTGATCCTGCCAGCCCAGCCCCCTGAGCAGGGACACATTGCCCAAACCTGTCACTCTTAAACCAGGTGACCCCACACAGGAGAGAGCTGCTGTGTGCACGTGGCTCTGTGACACAGCACGGGATTTCAGGGCAAAACTCAGCACCAAGCATTGAATCCAATTCAATTTGGGCAGCAGTTGTGCCACCCCCAGTACCCTCCCTATGCTCTCCCTTTCCCAGCAGCTCTGGGCAGCAGAGCCTTATCTTGTTTCCATCTCTGTGTCACTAAGGGCAGAGCAGGGCAGTCTCACACATGCCAAAATGTTCATTTCTTTCCCCAACATGTGAATATTTATCAGCATTTTGGAGCTGTGGGGTTCTTCCCAGCCTAGGGAAGGTCAGCACCCTCGGAAGCCACTGTGGATCCCCTTGGCATCCCCAGGCCGCACAGCCAGGGGCAGGGCTGAGCCTCCAGCACCCACCTGGCCCCTTTCCAGGTGGCCAACCCCAAAAGCAAAGGCAGCTGGGGACACACGCCTTGGCAATCCTTGCAGCAGCGCTGGCAAAGCCCTCTGCCCATGCCTGGGGTGGTGCAGGGGTGCAGAGCAGTGACTGCAGTGCCCTGGGCCATGGGGACATTGTCCCTCCCCTGGCAGGCGCTGCCTCAGATGACAGCTGTGAACCGATGAGTGAATAACCTAATCGAGCCATTAAAAGAAACAGAAGCCCTCTGCCCTGTTTGATTTCTCTCTATAATGATGTAAAGTGCACTTTAATGGAGTCAAAGTGGTCCTGGGCCATTCTTGTTAAGGCCGTTTGATGCAGTGCTATTGAGTCCCAGTGCTCGCCTTCATTACCTCCCTCCTGCATTGTACTCCAGACTTCCCCACAGCCTCTCTGCTGCTACAGCCCCTTGCCTGCATTTTGTCTACATAAATTAGACCTTGTGCAGCATATTGGCCTGTCAGGGGACTAGGAAGAAACTGTATATTGTTTCTGGCATTCCCGGGCCCTTCTGCCCCTGACATCTGCTGTGTTTGTGACAGGGAATACATTCCTGACTCATTATCCGGGCAAGCGGAATCCCTCCCTGACAGCACCATTAATCAGAATCAAGCAGTCCGGCAAATAAAAAAAAAAAAAAAGGAGAGAGAAGAAGAAAAAGAAAGCAAGCAAAGAAAAGAGACAGTTCCTAACTTTCACTTCTGTGTCATTCCAGTGTCTGGACAAGTAGCAATCCATCTTGCTGAGTGACAGCTCTGATGGATGGCATTATTTATGCTTTTGTGTATTAAAAGACAGTTCTGGCACTGGCTTGTCACTCACCAGAGATTTGAAAAAAGTTGAAATTTAATTTGAAGGAAAAGAGGGCAAAGATCAGAGGATTCTGGCTGGGGCGTTGTGCCTGGGAGGGACAGAGATTGCAGCGGGAGGGGACATCACAGCGGTGTGGGGATGATGCACAAACAAGGGCTGCCCTAGCAGGTCCAGAGATCTCTGCTCCTCAGGGTGGATCAGGATCTGCCCCGGCCCAGGGGTGTGTGTTGACACAAACAGGTTTGATGTTCCTTGGAGGGATCATCGCTGGGGGGTGAGACGGGCATATGCTTAATTTCCTGTCCATAATTTGTGTGTGTTTGTGTACACAAACATGGTTAGATATGCACATATGTATGGGACTCTGAGTGTGTCTCTAGCAGGGGGGCTTCCCATGCACATGTGTATTTACACAAATTAATTTTAAATACAGGCTCTCTGTCCCAGCACACACATCTTCAGGATACAAAACACTTCCCTAGCATCCCCACACACATGAGAACTGTCACGTGGGCACATCCCAGATGAACAATACATCCTCATTTTTCATTTCTTCCTCTTAAGGAATGTTTACTCACACTATTTGTCAGTCAGTTTGAGTACAAACCAAGGACAATATTGTTGGGGAGCTGCCTCATCCTGACCCATTCCTGAACTCAGATTCACCAGGAATTTACATCCATATCAGTGTTGAACTGTGCTGGTACTGAACCCCAGGTGTTCCACCTGTCCCACACTGTCTGTGAGCACCAGAACAGGGTCAGGATGTTTGGGGGATGTTACACCCAGAGGTACCAGAGGAGATCTGCAGCTCACATCCACTTCAGCAACAAAGAGGTGAATCCCTCTGAGAACTGCTGATTCCATGTATTAATGTTCCATGTTCAGACTAAACAGGGAAGATTTACCTCATCTGCAGACTGTGGTTAATTTAGTAAAGGGCATTATGTGAATAAGGCACCTCAAGTTTAGGTGTCAGCATTAATTAATGGTATTTCCAGCCCTGAACAACACACGGTTTTGACCTGAGAAAACACAAAACAACCAGAAACCTCATTCCTATTATTTATCACTTTTGTTGGAGATGACCCATCTCTTGGCTATTGGGACAAACATCTGCTTTGGAACCCATTAGCCAGCAACGAGCATTTGTTCCTAATTAATACAAATTTGTTTCCTTCCCCAGTCCCAGCAGGTCCCAGTGTCCTCTCCCGGGCTATTGGCACCGGCAGCATCACCCAGCCACACCTACAGACCCTCACAGCAGCTCTGGAGTTTGTAAAGCCAGGGCAAAACCCCAGCACAGCAAACCTGCCAGAGCTGCTGGCTCACTCCAGAGTGGTGCTGACCTGCAGGCCCAGCTGGACCATCACCAGCAGCCTCCTGCACTCTCTTTCCTTCCTGAGGATCCTGGATCTGCCCTTCCCACCCGCTGGGGTTTTTCAGCACTTCAGAGTCACTGTATTCCTGACCCATGGACTGAGCAGGATGGACATCCAGGGAATGCTGGTACCCAGAGCACTGAAAACCCCAAAACCCCCAGCCCAGGGTCACCCCACTCCTGCTGTGTGCAGAACAAGCCCTGGGACTGTGCACTGACTTCATCTGGAAAAGTTCCCTGCCGGGATGACATCACAGCAATCCCAGGCAATGAGCTGTCCCTTCAGGGTGTGAAGCTGTGGAATAAACCTTATTCTTTCAAGATCCAGAGCTTAAATTTCAAAGTGAGATGTGTGTGTAATCCCCTCAGGCTGCTTTGAAACCCCAGCCGGTGTTTGCAGAAGGAACTGGTCATTTTTCTACTCCTGGCCTCAGCAAGGCAGAGCCTGGGGATTGCCTTTTTTTAAATGCTGATGCCATGAAATTGTAATTGGCTGGGATGGAGGGAGGCTGCACTTAGTGCAGAAATATGTGCAGGGGTTTCTCTTCACTGGCTCCAGAGGCACAAGTGGGGCTGCTCCAGGAGGAAAAACAATAATCATCATCTCTCAGAATGGCCAGGCACAGAGAGAGGAGAGTCTGTCTTATTTGTCAGTCCTGCTTTATCTGTCTTCCTGGGATTGTCCTGGGAAATAAAGACATCCCAGGCCAGACCTCAGCTGGGGTAAACGGTGTAAATGTTCATGGCTGGAAGACAATTTATACCTGGTAAAGATCTGCCCCTTGATCTGCAAAGCCAAAGGAACATAAGCTCCTGCGTTTGCAGCGGGGTGGTTGGAATGTTTAATTCGATTCTGTCGTCTGTCAGAACAGCAGGCGGAGGGAGGAATGTACTGGTGTCATATGGAAACCACGGCTCGATGACGGACAAAATTAAATCCTTGCATTTGGACATAAACCATGGTAACACAAAATATGCAGCGAGTCAGGCTTGCTTTGCAGCGCTGAAAACACAAGGCCCCACTTGGCAGGCTGAGGAGGGGATATTAGTCAGATTTAGACATGGTTTTCTTTGTTTTATTGAAGGATAAATAATTATGTGCTGAGATATTCCAGACTCATGTTAACACAGCTCTGTGTGAACCACAGCGGAGGATGCTGTGAGAATGGGAAGGACTGAAGGTCCTTTCGCCTACAAACTCTCTGGGAATTCTGGAAAAGTTCTGTGATTTGCTTCTAGAAAACAATCCCAAAGTTTGTTCACAATACATAGAATCACGGAATTGTTTCGGTTGGAGAAAACCTTCTATCATCTAGTCCAGCTCTTACGCAGCACTGCCAAGCCCACCACCAGAATCTGACATGCTGATCTCCATAAATCAAACATTCCAAGCATTTTCTTTCCTAACAATCCTAAGTTAACATGGATTCAGGGTATCCATGTCTCCCTACAGCGTCAGCTCTGTGTTCCTGCTGCTCCAGGCTGTGCCAATGGCCAGGTTTGGGTCACACACAGAGATTTTGGGGACAGTTTCGTTATGACATGGGAGCATTTCTTACTTGATTCAAAGAAATGTCTCTGCAGAACAACAGACAAAAATAATTTGTCACAACCCTTTTCTTCCCAGTGCAAGGATTCTGACAGGGATTTATTGAACATACCCAAATGTGCTGAATAGCTCACAGTGACACTCAGCAAATCAGTGTTCTGCCTCACATCCTGTGTGTTCCACAGTCTCCCAGGGGCTGCTCCTGCTTTCTGTTTTAGGTGAAATCCCAGTGTGAAAACTGCCCCCACTGGAGGATCCAAGGTGTTCCAGCCCTGTTCCATGGCCATGCTCCTGTTTATTTACCTTGTGCCATCCACCTGCAGGGCTCTGACCTGGCCCTGTGGGCATGAACCACCCCTCTCCTCCCTCCCCAGCATCCCCACCCCAGACGCTGCTCCCAACGTCAATTAGGAGCTCTTGCACAGTGAAATCTGCATTTCTGGTGCCTGCCAGCACTAATGGAGTGTGCAGAGACCTGACAATATTGACTGATCTTAGTCATTCATGTTTCTCTTTCCTGATCAGCTTCCTCTGCTGCCAAAAGAATTTTAAAGGAAAAAAGTGGAAAGTGAAAGCCACAATTCATTGATGAAGATCTGGAACAACCTTTTTCTAGAAAAAAGCTACTCTGGTGCCTTCCCTCTGGATGTGAGCTCTGGTTTGCACCACCCCCAGCCTGCTGCAGATGCTGCTTCCCCTCCTGCCCTGCCCTGCTGCACTCCCAGGTGTCAAATGGAACTTGTAAATCACTGTTTGGAGAAGGCAGGGGACAGAAGTGTCACCCAGCAGGGTGGGTTTCCGTGGGGATGGAATCGAGCTCAGCAGCACAGACACGATGTGGGGCTGGATTTCACATCTCCCTGACGCTCTGCTCCAGGGGTTTGCTCATTAACAGGGCTCTGATTCTGTTATTGGAACTCCTGGTAAGTGGTTCCTTCGGCAGAGATCCAGCAAAGCACTTAGGCAAATTCATAAATTTATGTCCCATTGACTTCTGTGCAACTATTTATGTGCTTGGAGTCGTGAATGTCTTAAATGCATTTCCAGATTGGGCCTTGTGCTCACCAGGCTTTCTGCAGCCTCGTAAAGCCCAGGCTCTCAGAACCCAGGAGTTCAGGCTCCCATCTCCCCCCAGCCCTCAGAACAGCAATGCAGAATGCAACTACAGAATGCAACTGCAGAAAATGCTCTTAAAAAACAGAAAAGTTTTAGTTCTGAACGTCTAAGAATTCTGGAGAGCAGCCGAGTTTTGACACATTAAAAGAAACGAAAAAGCATGAAAGTGATGGCTGTCAACTGAGTTCATGCCTTTGGGAGACCCTCCTCTGGCCAGCAAGTCAAAACTGCCTCCACATCCCATTAAGGCAGATGAATTGAGTAGAAGGGAGCATCTTCGCATTAATCAATTGTTTTTCAGAAGTGCTAATTTCATTTCTTCCAGACTCCAGGCACCCCTGAGTGCAAGAACGTGCTGCTCTCACCCCTGTGTGATTCCTGTTCTGCCCTTTCCTTCTACAACTGCAGCACAACACATCCTTTAGCCCATCAAATATTCCAAACCCCAAAGTGACACCCTGCAGAAAATGATTTACAGTCAGCTCCAGCTGCTCTTAATAGAAGTGGTAATTTCATCAAACTAAAAGCAGTGGTGATTTATTTTTAATTATAATTACTCTTTCAGTACAGGAAATGGAGCTGTGAGTAGGGTTTGCATTTCCTGCTCTGTTTGTCCTGGCCCTGCACAAGAGCTGCCTGCAGGGTGCAAGCTCTGCATGCCTCTCTGGCTGCATTTCTGGGCAATCCTTCATTAAATAAGCTCCAGGTTGTGTCTGTGACTGCAAAAAACAGGATTGTGGGTTTGTTTTGGTGCTTTTGCCTCCCTGACACCAACCAGGAGTATCTAGCAGCATCATTTAGAGCACCACAAATTTTCTCCAACTTCTTCCCATGTGGCTTTTCCAAGTCTGAACTGCCAGGGGCTGCAAGAGATGAACATGCAATGAACACCCCAGGAAACCAGCCCAGGGAAACCAGCGAAAGATCTCTGGACAGAAAAATCCAAGGATTTTTGGTATTTTGGTGGGTTTGAAGCTTCTTTCTACTTTCCTCCATGTAAAGGAAGGAGGAGATTTCTCATTCCCTCCTGCACTGCTGCAAAGATGGCTTATTCCTGGATTAGAAGAAAAAATTGCAAAGCTTAATACCACAGTTTTGCCTTTTGCTGATGAAGTCGCAGGGGTGAGACTGGATGTTCCAGTGGGATTTGCCAGGAGGGACCAGTCCAGATCTCACTGGGGTTTCAGTGCTCTCAGTGAAGCCCTTGCCTGTTCCAGGTCACCCCTTCCCATCTTCCCTGACCATGTATTCCATTTTCTGACTGTGAAATATCAGCTGCAAAGCTCAGCCAGGAGATGAGGCCCATGGGGTGGAGAGTGAAGCACTCAAATGCTGGATCTCACAGAGCAAAGAGATTAAACACACGTTGACGTCTGGAAGTGAAATCCCCACAGGCCATGGAATGTGTTCCCAAAGCTGAAAGGATGCTCACCAAGCCCTGTTTTCATCACCCCTGTCTATCAGCACCCAGCCAACACACTTCACAGGGCCCATGGAGACAAGGTATTATAGAGATCATGCAGCCCAGGGAAGTACAAAAGTGATTTCAAATGTTCTAATCTCATTAATCTGCTTCTTCTCCCTAAAGATGTTCAAAGCTCAGGCCAGATCCTCAGCTGGCAAGTGAAGCAGAAAAGCACTTAAATAAGACCTTATATTTAAGCTCATGTTTGAATTCTATTTACCACAAAGTTCATTTGAAGATAAATTCATGCTAAAACAATATTTCTAAGCAAAAAAGCCCTCACTTGAGCCAGAGCCTTTGCAATATAAACAGAACTAATCTATTCTAGATGAGGGTTTTCTGCTTTGGGGCTTCTTTCCCACTCTCCTGAGCCCCTTTCAACCAGCAAAGGGAACAGAATTTGGGGCTTTGGTGCCTTGTCTCAGCAAGCCAATTCTACTTGGATTTTGCATATTCAACTAACTGCTGGAAAAATCCCAGTGAACCAGTTTGTCACCAGGATGTAACACAAGCAAAACAAAAATTGCTATAATAATTAACCGAAATCTGGTGCTCTGGTTTACAGCCCTTAAAGTCCTGTTTTGTTGATGCTTTTTCTTTCCCTGCAATTACTTGGGAATTGCAATCACTGCACAGGTTTAGGGTGTTTTAAGAATTAATACATCCAGGTAAAAAATAATCCATCCAGGAAAATCAGGCACTGTAAACCTGTATGATGTCATCACCCACAGACACCCAATTAAAGCATTACTGTTATCTAACTTATTATCACAAGCTTCTAATCTGACAGCCAGAATTTAAATATTCCCCGTAGTGAGAAGATTCCCGACTCCAGGCGTCATTCCCAGTGGGATGGGCATTTTTGCACACACACCATGCTTTCCCCACCCTCCCAGCTGCTGCTGAATGCTGTGCACAGGGGGAGGCCAGCTCTGGGTGCATGCACTGGGGCACTGTGAGACACTGATGGTGTGGAGCTGGACAATCCCTGACTGGGCACTTGGCCACTCCTGAACTGGGCACAGCCCAGCCCTGATAGCCCCGAGCCTCTCCTGTGTGAAAAACCAGCCCAGAGTCTGTGCTGGGGAACAACCCTGGGCACAGCTGTGGCTGCAGGTCCCCAAGCTCCCCTGGCTCTGCATTAGTGCCATGATTGCTATTGACAGTGGGAATGGCAGCACCATAATGGGACAGCAGCACCGGGGCCTGGGGAGGCAGAGGGTAAGGAGACATTAATATGTGCAGTCAACTTCCATCTTGCACTCTGCAAGTGTGCTGGTATGAGTGGTTCTGACACCCTGAACATAAACCAGATGGCCCCTTTCTTACGCCATATCATGCAAAGAGAGATTTGAATTAATTCATGTAGAAATCATGACAATTCTGTTGCTGTTGGAACTCAGTATAGCGGACAGGGTGGCAGGAGATTATGCTGAATTTTTAACTTATAAAATACTAGTGACAGATGTCACTGCCTGTTCTCCTTTGTTGTTTCTCATCCTTTCTCCATCCCCTAGTGCCCTTCTGCCCTTCTCCACAGCTTCACCTCTGGACTGCAGAGCTTAAAAACTTATTTAAACACACTTTTGTGCAGAACTTTACACACCATGTGTAAAGACAGATCCATCAACCCCCGAAGTGTGTGCCTAAACCACAAACATGCTGGGTTAAAGGAGATTCCATTTTTCAGCCATCTCTACCTACAGCCCTTTTGAAATCCCATCCCAAATCAATAACGTTTTCCTGGCGATCGATGAACCATGCAGGCAGCAGTGCCTTCCTCAGCGTTTGCATCCTGAGCAGGTGAGACCCGGCGGGAGGCAGGAATTTCATCAGGAAATTGCCGTGCCAGGGTCCTGCCAGGGTCTCTGCCCGTCAGACATTCCCAGCTCCCGTGCCAGGGATGCATTCTGTGGATCCTGTCCAGCCAGGTGCGGCAGCAGGAGCAGCTCTTGGCCAGGGCACTGCAGGCTCTCAGGTCACCATCCCCGGGCTGAGCGCTGCCATGGGGACACCCCGCTGTCCCCGTCCCTGCCGTCCTCTCCTCTCTTCCCTTGCAGGTTTCAGCGCTGTCAGCCCCTCCGCTGTGTGTCCACAGTGTCTTTCAGCACCGCAGCCCCGGCCAAGGCGGGCGGGGTCAGCTCCAGGCGCTCCCAGGCACGGGGGGTTCGTGCGGCTGGCACAGCCCGGCCCTGCTGACGCGCTCTGTCAGCGCTGGGTGTGAGACCCAAATCGCTGCCGCTTTGAGGATGTCCAGGGCTGTTCCCACCTCCTGCCGGGGCTGGCAGCCCTGCCGGGCTCTGCGGGCGCCGCACCTGGGGCACAGCGGAGCAGGAACGGCGCGCTCGCATCTCCTCCTCACCCCCTCCTCTTCGGGTTCCTTCCACTGGGGAACTTTCTCCTCCGCCTTCCCCTCCATCCCCCTCCAAACCTGAATGAACACTTCTTTCAGTAATGGGTTTTTTCCACCTGGTTGAGTTGATGAAAGGTTTATGAGTTGACATTCAGTGCGAGGAGAACAAAGCGAGCGCGGGCTGTGCGTGCGCGGGGGCGGGGACGGGCGCGACAGAGCTGCTGAAAACTTTATTACAAACTGAGAGACGCTGGGAGCCATAAATCAGCCGGATGCTCCCTGCAAACCCCCGCAAAGCTGCCACGGCACAACGCAGGCGACTACACGAGGCTGGGCACCAGCAGGCTCCAGTGAGCTGCGCTGGGCTACTGGGAGGAGGGAGAGGAAAGAGGAGGAGGAGGATGAAGCTTGCTGAGCACACACCTCTCACTGGTCCCACTTCCCTGTGCCACACAGGAACGTCCAGGCTCCTTGCCTCAATTCCCGGGAAAGTCTGGGTTTCAACGGACCTTAAAGCTCATCTCCTTCCACCCCGAGCCATGGGCAGGGACACTTTCCACCAGCCCAGGTTGCTCCAAGCCCCGTCCAGCCTGTCCTGGAAATCTGAGTCGCAAACGGAACAGCTCCAAAGGAGTTTCCAGAGGCAGGCACTGCTGTGCACGGCGCTGGCTCAGGGGGAAAATCAGCTTCAGGCAAGATGCTGCCCCTTGGACAGCTGCCCACGCCGACCCTCTGTGCCCTGTCGCAGTTCCACCCAGGCAGTTCAGGCTTCGCTCCGATTCCTCTCCCCAGGTGAGAGCCGGCGGCTCCTGTTTACCAACACACAGCTGAACAACAGCTTGCTGCGAGTGTTTAAAAACACCGCACCCAAAACAAACAAACAAAAGGCTTTCAGCTGGTATTTGTTAGGAAACCAGCGTTAACAGGCTCACAGTTATGAAAAGCACCTTTAGCAACACGAGCAAAATGATTTTTACTTTGCATTACAGAGAAGGGGAGAAAGAACAGAGCTGCCACCAGCTGAGCCTGCAAAACAAGCAGGAGGTGCTTTGTCACAGCAGCTCGCAGGGAAGGCTCTGGGGCTGAGGCACGGCACCACCACGGCCACATGCTGTCCCCAAACCAGCCCGGCTGTCCCCAGCTCCCCTCCCCACCTTCACCAGGTCGGGGCTGCAGTGAAGGGAACCAGAGCACCTTCCCCACAGCCTCCCCCTAGCTCCATGGGAAGCGCGCAGCATCCTCCCGACTTTATGTTACGTTGGAAGCACTTCAGTTCCTCCACTCCTTTCCAGCAGCAGCCTCAGTTCTGCTCTAATTTAGGCGGGTGTTAATTAGCAGTGTCTGCAGTGAGGTGAGCAGTTCTGGGGAGCAGGGAGCACTTTCCCTGGCTGCGCCGGGAGATGTGGGGCACAGAGCGAGTCCCACCCGGAGCCACACGGCTCCTGGAGCTCACGGAACTCAACTGCTCCTGGAGCTGCCTCTCCCCAGCAATCCCGTGCTCCACACAAAGGCAAACATGTTTCTATTTTAAACTCTGATCCAAGGCCACTGCCTGCCTTTTGGAGTGCGGATGTCCTGGAAATGTCACTGCAGAGCAGTGTGCTCAAGAGATTAGAGCCGATCCAGCTCGCAAATGACAGAGGACAGTCACAGATGTTACTGTAGCCATGGGGTCAGACACAGTTGCTCAGGCTTAACTTGTTGAATTGCATTAAAAAAAAATAAAAGGAAAAGGGGCAAATGCTGAAAGACTCTCAGCAGCTGTGAGTTTGCTCAGGTTTTATCCCAGATAAATAAATCTCCTTTCCCCCATAACAATCAGTAGCCATCACAAGCCTTAGAGAGATGACTTTAAATAACTGAATTCCCGGGCCAAAATATGTTTAATATTTCCAGTCTTGCTGTGTGTGGAGCAGTGGATTTATCAGCTGCTGTGCAAGGAACTCCAGGATCAGAGTGGTGGCTCAGAGAACCTCTGCTCCACCAGCACTGACAGTATTTCCAGGGCAGACTCACATGATGGGATGCTGCCATTTTTATGTACCTCATTTGAGAGCTGCTGATTTGCAGGTAGTGACAACTGAGCAGCTTTTACATTTTTACAAAACCAGGTGCTTTTAAGATGTACCTTTAAAATCCAAATCCGTTTTAAATCACTGCTGAGAGTCTTGGCTGGTGCCTAATTGTGCTTCTGGGCACTTGCTCTGAGAAGCAGCCTGAGCCCTGGCCTAGATCAGCAGGCAGTGACACGCATCCCTCACACTAATGGGCTGCTCCTGGCTGTGCTGGGGGAGAGGCACAGGGAAGGGCTGGGCAAAAGTGCAGAGATTTCAGAAAAAAAACCTCAACATAAAAGTCAGGTGCGGCTGCAGCTCCAGCCTGAACGCTCGGTGTTAATCATTTGCTCCTTTTCTGGGCTCGCATCTGCTCTGCACTTCCCACCCTGAGCAGTTCTGGTGCTCTGGAACAGCCAAGTACAGGCAAGGTGGAATCTCCAATCAGCCCTGAATTCGTGGGGTTTGAGCAAATCTGGCCCAGGCAGGGGGAACCTGTCACTGGTCAGGGTCTGCAGCTGCCTGAGGAAAGCCAGGCACAGGAAGAGACACCAATCACCTGGCTATTGAAATTCTTCTAGGCAAAAGTTTGAATCGAGCACAGAGCCAGGCACTGCTCTACCAAGACAAGTACAGACCCAGAGCCAGGCCCTGGGCTTGTGCTGGTGGTGCTTTCATCCTCCCCTGGCTCTGCTTCCATGGATGACTTTGTTCTATCAGATGAGGCTTTTAATTATGAGACCTCCAAGTGCCATTAGTGGTTTAACTGAAGGGAAATTGAGCCATATAAATAGCACCACTTCACCATTCTCTGTTTATATTAAGCTGGATTTCCCTTTTGATATTTATTGAGGGAGACGTGGATTTGTTTGAAGATTTAGCTCAACTTGTTAAGATTTTACTGTAGGAAGGAATTCAGCCACTGGAATTGCCATGGGCAGCACGGCAACAGCTCAGGGAGGGAAGGAGCAGGCAGCAAGCAGGGCCTGGGCAGAACAGCTGCCATCAAACATTGCAGGGGGGTCAGCACTTGGTAAATTCTGTGTGTGCAAAGCAATAAAGGAAGGGCAATAATGCCTCATTGTTCTCTGGGCACCTTTTATCCTGAGGGACTGCAGGCAGTGAGCTGGGGAGTCAGCACTGGGCTTGGGGTTGTGTTTTGTTTTGCAGGGCTGAAATATCATTTCAGTCTGAAGCTGGTTATGAAATTGGTTTGGAGAATAGTGTCAAAGAAAAATATTACTGAAAAACTGCACAAAAAGATTACATTTGTAAAAGTCACTTTTTAGATATTCTTAGAAAGCGTTTTTTTTTTCATGGAAAGAAAGTTATATTTTTACTTGAAAATAAAAACAACTAGTTAAAGCGAAAGGTGAGGGACACCTTTAATTAAATGATGAGAAACACAAATTCTTTCCAATGTATCAAGCAGTTTTTGGTCAGCTGCAGGAACAGGGAGAATTCAGAGAAGCTGAATTTATCAGCTGCACCCTCGAGGATGAAAAGGGGGAGGACAATGGCACAACACACTGCACACAATGCAAAGACAAGGAGAATATTGCACAGTTCCCTAAGAGAGAATGCCCCAGGCTGATCCAAGATGGAATCAGTTCTCTGCAGTGACAAAATCCCAGGTCTTAACAGCTTATCCAGATGGGAACACCAGAGCCAAGTGCCTGATCCCCAACACCTCTCTGGGAAACACCAAGTGCTGAGCTGGTGCTCTGGAGGCTGCAAGTGCAATTGCAGGGAACCTGAATTGCTTCCCACCAGGATTTGGATCAAGGTAAGGAGCCTCAGAACCTCTTGGCTCCCACAGCAACTCACTGTCCAAGAAGTCAAAAGTGCTGAGCAAGGAATTACTGGAGTTTCCCAACACTTGCTCAGAGTTACAGAGCACTTGTGAGGGTGTGAAGGAGGAGCTGCTGGGAGCCTCCTGCCCTCAGCCTGGCCTGTGCCAGGCACTGCCCTGTTCCATAGGGATGTTTGGTTTGGAAATACCTGTGCACCTGCAAGTTTTAGGGAATTCAGCAGGAGCTGTGTGTGCCTGATCCCAGCTCAGGTGATGTGGGTTCAGAAGGTCTGGCTTCTCTGGGTTTGGTTCAGGCTCTGCAGCCCTCACCACAGACCCCTTTCTCTGTAGGGACAGTTGTTTGCACGGCAGCCCATCTTTCCAGGTAGGGCTGGGGGGAAAGGAGCAGGAAAAAGGGGTAAAATGAGTCCCTACAGTTTGTGGTCCCCTCTCACTGGTAACGTGCTTAGCTACCTCCACAATACTCAATAAAGAGCAAGACTTGATAATTTCTAATCCTCACAAGCAGAGTGAGGTTGCAGCAGGAGCTGGGGAGCCAAAAGCTGCAGTTCAATGGAAAGCAGCAGCCAGGAACCATCAGCCATCCCCATCTAACGATGCCTGAGGAGCTCAGCGATGCTCAGCCCAGCCTGCAGGCACAAGGAGCTCCATCCCTCTCCCTCCCTGGGCCACCCCCTGCTCATGCAGAAAGCTGCAATTACTCACATCTGACAACTCAGCCCCACAAAGCCTGGGAAGTTCAAAGCACTCCCCACCTGGTATTTCTCTTTTACAAGCATGCAACTACAAAGTGTAACTTTGGGAACGTTTTAACCTTTCTTTCCCACACGCCCGAGTGTTCCTGTTCTTCCCTCCCTCTCACCCCAGCTTTCATTTCAGCGGGTGCAGCTGAGCAGACAGAGATAATTCAGATAAGGGGGATGAGACAGGAAAGAGCTGTTCAGGATTGGTGCTCCACTGAGTTTAAAAGAAGCCACACTGAATAAATTGGATCCCTGGGAGATTTTAAGTGCCCAAAATGACCCCCAGAACCCAAGGTGAGATCTGTTCACCAAGGACAGGAATGGTGGAAAGCCTCTGGTGGCACTGCAGGGTTATAGAGATAAGTACCTGGAGATGCCACAGCTGGAACAGAGGAGCTTTGTTCTGTTTGGAACCCAGCTGCTGCTCTGCTGTATTTTACATCTCTTCAAGTAAATAAATGAAGGGCCTCCACTTTCCATGCACTCTGTGGTGTGTGTACACGAGTGTTATTTCCCCTATCAGATTCCTGTACAAAAACTGCTGTCAGGTTATTAATAATCTGGAAAAACACCTTGAAACTTGACTCAATGAGGGCACATTGCAAATGGGCTCTAATGGCTTTTATTCCTCATCTCTGTCACCTCAGATCTAATCTGCCATTTTCTCATTTTTTATCCCCTCAAGAATCCCCCAGCAGCTCTTCCCTCAGTGCCAGCAGTGCAGGGGTGCTGTGAGGGGTCAGCAGAGGTTTGTGGACAGGAAATGGTCAGGGGTGTCTGGCAGTGTGGGGTAGAGTCTGGGACTGACATTGGATCCTGACTTTTTCCTCTGTTTTGGGGCCAAATCTACATCTTCCATGGGAACAACCCAGGCACCACCAGATCTCTGCAGCCTCTGTCTCTGTGTTTGAGCTCACAGCCCTCGTGCTGAGGCTGGTGTGGAACATTTGCCTGAAGAAAACACAGGAATCAAAGGCTGCTGAGATCCTTCTCAGCAAAAACCGAGAGGACATTGCAGAGCCTTACACAGAACTTGTGAACTGCTAAGAACTTACGGTCAGACTTTTACACATTCACTTACTCCAAAGTTCTTAATTAGATATCACTGCTTTTTTTAATTAGATGGCATTCCTAGGTATCTAATTAGCTTTAAAGCAATGGGTCTCAGGTACCCAGGTGGAAAGGCAGGAGGCAGCTCCTGACAGAAGTTGTTCCATGTGTGATTCTCAGAGAGAAGCCACAAGTCCTTTTTCCCCTCAGCCACCTCAGCATCACAATCTGTTTAGGAGTTCCTTCTTTTCTGTTTTATTTGGTTATGCAAACATTAATTTAAGGAATATTTCTCAAGCCTCCTGTGGGAATCCAACCCAATTTCCAGAGACAAAGCACGTGCAGAAATGACTAACATTTCTCTTTGAGCAGAGGAGGAGATTTAAGGCTTTTGACTCAAGGTTTTTCCCCCCCCCTCTTTCTTCTCCTTTCTTCTAAGTATCTCTTTATTCATCACTTTAATTACCTAATCGTAAATTTCTTTAGGGGGTTACTTAGAAGGAAAATTAGCATCAAAGCTTGGCAGTAAATTCAGGGGCTTTTGGAGCAGGTCCAAGCTGTTTCACCTGTGATTAATTAGACGATTTTTTTTCTTTAAGTGCCAGAGGGCTGCTGAGGTCTTTAAGCAGTTACATGACTGCTGGCAGCTCAGGAATTATGATTGATCCTCTAGGCTGGCATTTAGGACTTGTGCTTCTCTTTGGTGCTTGCCTGGAGAAGGGAGAGCACCAGAGCAGCTCCAGAGGTGGAACAAAGAGCTTGGGGCTGCCCAGACCAGCCTGAGATCTCCTGCAGGAGTGAGGGCACTGGGACCACTTCACTGCTGAGTTCCACAGGATTCAGAGGAGAGAAAGGGAAAAAGAAATGCCTCCTACTCTGATTATGTCCTATAGAGTCACAATATCAAGTTATAGCATGACTTCTCTTTAAACCTTTCTTTAAGGGATGGGTTAGGTCAAGAATGAAAGTGAGAGGAAAACAGGACTAAAGTTTCAACCCCAACCCTGATACCTGTAAAACAAAAAGACTTCAAAGTCCATTTCTCTTTCACAATAAACTAATACTCCTTTCTCCTGTCCCCAAAGGGCAAAGAATTAATCTAATTGTTTTTTGTTTTGTGTTGTTATAGCAGAAAACCTTAGAGAGAAACAAATTCCAGACTGATCTGGCTCCTCCTTCTGGCTGGAAACAAAAATCCTGTTGTGCCATCAAGGGGAAAAAACCCCCAAACCAAATCAAACCCTCAACCTCCAAGTTCTCCATGAAACCTTTGGCAGAAGTCAGGAACATCAGCCAGCTCTGATCTTATCCCCACACAACTCCCATCCATGCTGGGATCAAGGAGCTGGGAAAACTCCTGGGCAGAGCAAGCCCAGGGCTGTGCCTGCACTGTCTCTGCTCCAGCTCCATCTGTTTTCTGGGAGAGGGAGATGCCTGAATCCCTGCTGCTGCACAAGTGTCCTGCACCCAAAACCAGGAGCAGCCAGAAGGCACCTCCAGATCACTCAGACCAGAGAGCTCCCCTCTGCCAGCAGAGCAGCACAAATCCCAGGAAACTGCCCCAGGCCTGACGCTGGCCAGGAGAGGGACAGTGGGGAACAGGACTGGGCTTAGGGAGCATCTGTTGTGGCTCAGGTGAGTCAGGGAAGGAGATAGATGAAAAGCAGCAGAGAGCTCCCTGCCAATTCCGACTGAGGGACTTCCTCTTTTGGGCTCTGATTTAAACCACCAGGTGTTTGGGTTTTATCTCAGCAAGAGAAAAAGCTTCTTTCAGACAGGAAATGCACCACCTAAGCTCAGAGGAGCAGGGACTATTCCTGCTCTGACACAACAAGTGCTCAACTTGCTCAGAGACTAGGAAATGCTGCTGACAGCTGAACCCTGCTGACACCAACCATTGCCCCACACCCAGGTGACCTGTGCAGCCCAGAAGGGGTGCAGATCACAAACCACAGGGCACAGACTGTTCCATGTTGGTTTCTGGATTTCTGGCTCAAACAATACACAAGACTCTGAAGATTCCCAGGTGGCAGCTCCAGGGAGCGTTTGCAGGCACCCACACACAGACTCTCTCCCACACCTTTGCTTTTCACAGCTTGTGACAACAGAGATTATTCCTTGCTGGAAGAATGTGGCATTGTTGACATTATAAAAAAAAGCAAAACAGGCCTTTGCTTTGCTTGAACAGCACAGGCTCTCTTGATCAGCTGTCTGAGGTGCCTCAGCTGTACAAAGCATTTAAACCTGTCTAACATCAAAAAGTAAGGTAAGACAAGTCACTTTGATGCTCCAGAGCACATGCCTAACATGATTATTGCAGCATCTTCCTGGTGATAATAGAATTATGCAAAGGAGGCCTTGACCCATTAATGCTTTTACCTTTCTTAGGATTTCTGTGCCTCTCCCCTCCTTCCCAAGCAGAACTGCTGGCTCAGGCAGAGCAGCTGAACAAAGGCTGGCAAGGGAGGGAAGTCACCTGTGAACAAGTTTTGGTGTTTCTTGCAGTTTTCTTAACACAAAATGCCCTGGCCTTGTACAAGATCTGATTAATACCAGAACACAGAGGTCCAGCCATGTAAAACATTTAAAGGAAGCAATAATAAGGAAGAAAAAGGGATGTCCCTCCCTCTGTGCCCTGCTTGGACAGAAGTACAGCAGAAAATATGGGAAGGTTCAGATGATGAAAACACAGAAACCCTGCAGAATCCTGGTGAGAGGATCCTTAGTAGTCAGAGGCTGCAAACCCTGCCCAGGCTCTTCCTTTCACCTTTTCCCTCTCCTGTGTATTTCCAATAACCTGTGCTAAGGACTGGCCTCAGACACTGTTGCTGAAGCTTGGTTGGCCAGAGGGTAAACAGAGCCCAGAGAACAAATTCATATCTAAGTTTGCATATCCAGTGGGTGATTTTAGGCCAAAAAACTCCTACCAGGAGCTCAGCTGACTGCCTTGGCTCAGGCTCAGGTCTGCAAAGGGCTGGCAGGGGGAAAGCAGAACACTTCCTATGTGTTCTGTTTGCTCCAAGCATGGTTCACTGAGTCCTACTTGCAATCTGTCCTAACTGCAAATGTATGATTCGTTTGTTCCAGGGAGGATGAGTCCAACACATTAACGCTCAGACCTGGATCCAAACTCCAAACTTCCCCAGCACAGACATGTTTCCATCTGGAGCTTTGGTCCAAGGTTTTTCTCTTGCTTCTCCCTGTGTTGTTCGAGTGGAGCTCCCGAATGCCCCATCCCGACTCAGTCTTCCTGTTTCAGCTGACAGGGAAGCTGTTCCATGGATGCTATTCCATGCCCTGTGTGCAGTGCTGGGATGCAGCTGGACACCTCCCCCAGCTCGTGCAGAGCTGCAACCAGAGCCAGGCCTTTGCCTCTGCCACCCCCTGCTTTTTTCCTTTTCCTCAAGAGGGCAAGTGCCAGCCCAGCTCTACCCATTCCCCTAGGCAGGGAAGCTCCTGGAGCATCCCCTTGAAACAAAGCCTTTCTTTCCCCCTTTTTCTGTCTAAACCAGAAAAAAAGGACCAAGACCTTATCCTTGTGCTTTGGGAATCTGTTAATTGGCTCCCCAGTAAAATTACAGCGCCTCTGCCGCCTGATAATGATTGTAAATGACAGGGACTATCAGGTTTACCTTGTGATGTCCCTGGGGAGCTTGCAGTTAGTTTAGTCTGAACTCTGCGTCAGCTGTTTGGGTTCCTTTCTTCTCGGCATGTGGTATCTGGACTCAAGCTGCAGCCTTTCAAACCTAATTAGTGTTAGGGGAAAGAGAGGGAGAAAATCACTCTCCTCCCTCAGCTGACTGTAATGTAGAGGCAGGACATGATTTATGGGACAACTTCAGGGGGACTTTTTATTTAGTTTTTTTCTTGGTTCTTTTCATGCTTATCAATCCAGTGCCTTCAGCTCAAACTGCAAAAACCCTGAATTTCAGTGTGAAGTCTCTGAACTCTGGGAAGTTCTGCAGAGAATATTGAGACTCAATGGAGTCACAGTGGTTGGGTCTGTTCTGTGCAGAGCTCAGCAGAAGCTCAATTTTTTGCCCTTTCCCTAACAGGCGTATCATTCCACTCCCCAAAGGGTTTGCTGCTGAAAGTTAACAACACTGTTTTCAGTAATAACTAATGCTAATATTCAGCCAAATTCAATCTGGCCCCCCTAAGAAATAAGAATGCAATTTTTTCATCATTTGCACATCTTTTCCCTGCAGGGCATCTCCCAATCACTCACCAAGGTAAGTCTCACATGTCCTCTTGCTTGGTTCCTGACTCCCACCCCACACCATTGGGGTGTGAACCATAGCTGTTCTTCCATTGGAAGAACAATCCAGAACAGCACATCCACAGGATGCACCTCCAAAGCATGCACAGACCTGGAAAAGCAGCAGTGCACGAGATGTTGGAGTTTCAGTGACTGATTGCATGTGCTGAATTCTCTGGATTAGAATTTTGCTCAGAATTTGGATACACATATTTCAAAACCAGCTAATTAGTCTCCGTAACAGATGCTGAAAGATGGGATAAATTTTTTGATTGCCCAGAGTCTTTAAATCAAGACTAAATGCCTCTCTAATAAATCTGAAGCTGCACCATCACTGAAATCTTAACATGGGAACAATCAGTGGGCAGAGCAGGTGAGAGAACATTCCCTGTCTGGAACTCTCCAAAATCCCACCAGGACTTTTCCATATGTCCTTGTAGTTGTATTGTTCTGAAAACATCTCTCTGTGCCCTTATCTCAGGCAGTATTTTTTGGGAAAAAGCCCTACTATGGTTCAAATTCAGATCTAAGGCAGAAAAAGGCCTGGAGCGCCTCTCTTGATTTTTTTAACTCTAAAAATGTTTCCTCTGCCTGCAGAGCATCAAATAACTTCTTTCCCACCCTTCCTCAGGGAGCTCTTTTCCCCCATGGAGCCACACTGTGGAATCTGTCACCTGGATTTGCCTGAGCAAAGGATCCAAACGAGCTCGGGGAAGAATGGTGTAACTAAATCCACGCTGATTTCAAATCCTCTTACCAACATCTGACCATATTGTTGGGCACAGGCCTGTAATGCTGTTAGACTAATTCCACGTCTTTTAAAGTCGGGAGCTATAGTCCAGGGTGATGCAGGAGTGATACAGCTGCAGGGGAATCTGCACTTTACATATTTAACAGAAGCGTGCTGAGCTCTTTAACATATCATTGCTGTACTTTTTGACATCAAAAGGATTGCATTTCCATACTTGGATGAATTAATAGGATTTGCATGTCACCCTCATTCTGTACTTTCTTTGCGGAGTTACACTGCAGGAATTTGAAAGGTGGGGAAGCTGTGGAGGTGTGTGTGTGAGTCCTTGGGAAGAACACACGGCTCCAGGGTGGATTTGAAGGTGACTTTAAAGGAGCAGCACTTCTGTAATGTGCCCAGGAGATGTCTGTGCTTCCCCGGCTGACATTTGGTGACAGCTTTCCTGGGAACACTTCTGCACAGAGAGGCCAGACCAAGAGGCTGCTCCCATCACCAAGCAGCTGCCCAGTCCCACTGACCCAGTGCTGCTACTGAGCTTTTAGAGCTGGACCTGCAGAGCTCAGGAACTCACAGCTGGGTCAGGAAGGAATTCAGGGCTCATTCAAGTACCTGGCCCATAGAATTGTGCTGACTGAATTGCTCTCTGCCTATGGAGACACCCGGAGATGTTGAAGGAATTGGCAGTTCTGCTCCAGCTCCAAGGGGGCACATTTCACTCACAGGTCACACTGTGCCACCCAAATTCCTCTGCTGGTCTCATTTCAAGCTGATCCAGCACTACTGCTCAGAGTGTCCTGAGGAATTTCAGAAGTTACTCCCAAAGAAAGCCACAGGAGGGGATTTTGGGCTGCTGGAGGCTCCCTCCCTGCCCTCCCCTCCAGTTCACACACCTTGACCCTAACAATGCCATTGGAGGCAATATGGGATTTCTCCCTGTGTTCCCTGGATGGCAGGACTGGCTGGACCCAGCCCACAGCACCCCTGTGCTCTGCAGCAGAGCTGAGTGCTCATCATTCTCAGACAGACTCAGAATTGTGTCTGAGTGAAATTTTATCCTTTCAGACAGGCCCTGCTATGCCTGGAGTTCCTTTTGCACTGACAGTGGCAGTCATTAATTACCCTCTGGCTGATTGACATATCAGTGAGGAGCAGCAATATAATACTTTCCTAACACTGCAGCCTTCCCAGGAAACCATAACTGGACTTGACACACTTATCCTGGACAAGCTTATCCCTCGTTTGGTGTTTATCCCAGGGCTGTGAAAGTGCCACCCAAGCACTGTCCCCTTGAAGAGGAGTAGGGGCAGGGTGGGGAAAGTGGAGAAGGCACAGCTGAGGGGCTGAACTGCTCTTCCACTGCCCAAATTCTGGCTGAGCTCCAGCAGGGTGTGACTCCCATGCAGCACCACTGCCAGCAGCAGTCAGTCTGGTCAGCAGCCCTGCCATGTGCCCTCAGTCCCTGCAGGTTTAAGGTACCAGATCAGAATTTGTTTACCCATTTCAAAAAAGATAATAATAATCTCATTTCCACCTCTCATTTTCCTAACACGAGAAATGCAATTGATGCTTCTATTGGCTGAACTGGGGGTAAGAGTCCCTACCACGGCTGTGACAGGGACCTTCACTAGCTGCTCACCCCATTCTCACTGGCTGAGGATCCTTGCAGAAATCCCCATTTGAAAGTGATTCCTCCTCTACTTTTTCTCCAATTTTCAGGCAACAGCAGAGGCTCCCACAGGCAGAAGGGCCCTGCTGTGCTGCTGGCCATGCTGGGTGAGTGCTGAAGAGAACCAGCAGCACTGCAGGAGACTGAGAGGGATGGAGGGCAGAAGCCCAGAACGTCCCATTGAAAAATAGTGAGCAGAAGTAACTCCCTGAACAATGACTGATTTCTGGAGTGTCCCCCCAGGGTCAGGAAGCATTTGAGTGCATCATTTTTAAAGATGACTGAAACCAGCCAGGATCACACCCCATTAATGTACCCTGTTGTCTTGCAGTGCTGGTGCCATCCCTCAGCCCTGCATTCTCAACACAGGTATTTCAGTCACCAGATCTGAGTGCTGGCCCTGCCTCTGGAATTCATCACGGGGACTCTGAGGACCCTGAGCAGCCTGCAGGGAAATGCTGCCAAGGAGCTACGTCCCTGCTCCCACCATCCTCTCTGTAATATCAGCAGCATTTCTGTTTCTTTACAGATCACTTTGCTGCTTCTCTCCCAGCTCCCAGACTCCCCAGGGCAAGGGTTTCTTAGATTCTAAACCATTGATTCTGAGCAGTCACCATTTATGACCTGCCTCAGCCCAGTGGGGCCCACTCTGAGCTTGGCCTTTACTGGTCCTGCATGACCCTGATTAATTGTGAAATTCTGACCAACCTAAATGGGAAGGGATTGCAGTGAAGGTAGAAAGGAAGTGAGTTTCTCCTCTGGGAAGGGCAGATTAGCAGCAGAGCCAAGAGAGCCCTGTCCCTGGGCTGAGATGTTTCAGACCCTGCTCATCCCTCTGCGCCAGAAATGAGAGATGGCCTGGCACAGGCACAGCTGTGCCCCTCCTCCTGTTAGTTCCTAGGAGTGGGTGCAGCACTCAGCATTTGTTCCAAGCAAGGTCCACCAAAGAGATTCAGAAAAAGCTTGTTCAACCACAGGAAAGCTGCACCTGTTTTTGTTTAGCTGGTTGGTGCTCCCAGGTTTGACATTCATGGCATTACTTTGCTTCCCAGCATGACCCTGTAACTCTGAACATATTTCTGTGCTGCTCAAGACCACAGCAGGGCAGGCAACCATGTGCTGAGAACTGGGCTCAATTTGTCATCTTGTGAGAGATGTGACATGACTGAAACCCAAACCATGTCAACATAGTGCAGATGTTTTCCCTCTGTTGACACACCACATTTGAGAGAGAGCTCACAGGGCTGCACACCGTGCCCAGAGGTGCCAGCTCCACTGCAAAGCATGTGCTCTGAGGGACTGAGAACACAGCAGTGGTTAGGGATGCAGGCTCAGCACTTACCCTCTCCCTGTGCTTAAAATGCACCAAGAAACAGTAGTACATGGGGATCCCAAGAGCAGCTGGAATCTCACCCGGACAGAGATGCCTGTGGCAGTGTATCCTACTCCCCTGGAAAAGGAAAAACCAGGCAAAAACCCTTCTGACAGATAGTCACTAGAGAGGTGAGAAAGGACAAGAAACATGAGAGAGCAACAGCACAAAACCCAGATCTTACAGGACCAAGTTCAAAAGGAAATGCCTAAAGAATATCAAGATTCTCTAAAAGAGATACCAAAGAGTTTTGCCACACACAGATCTTTTCAAAACACTGTAAGATTTATTCAAACAGAAGGTGCCCTGGGCATGGAAGAAATGCCTTTTACTCAGAGGGTGTCTCGTGCCTCCTCTTCAGCTCAAAGCCACTGCAGGTCTTGCCTCGCTGGCTCTCGCCTCGTCGTCCCACTGCTTCTGCCAACAGACAACGAGACACTCAGCACCGAAAGGCCCCGGCTCCCGCGCCTGAGGGGAACGGCCACCCAGCAGCCCCACGGGGAAACCCTCAAGCCACCACCCACAGACACCAGCCCCCCGCCCCAGCTCCACAAAAGCCCCCAACTTCAGCTTGGCTCACCATCTCGACGTCCGGCGCAGTCCCGTCCGGCGCTGGGAGCGAGGCCCTCTGGGCAAACGAAGCTGGGCACGGCAGAGCGGCGGCCAAAGAGGCTGCTAGCCCTGCTTACAGGGGCCTCCGGCCGCTGCCTGGACTGTAAAGTGCCCGGGACTCCAGAGCACCGGCTCTGGGCCCCGAGGCCTGCGGAGGGGGCTCCTTCTCCTCTCCGGTTGCAGGGGGCTAACCCCCACCTAGGCTGCCGGCTGAGGGAGCACCGAGGCTCCCAGACACGCAAGCCTGCTTACAGGCCGGTCGACACCCGGGGGGCCACGGAGCTTGGCCTTCCCCCACGGCGACAGGAACCATACTCGACACTTAACACTTGACACTTGTCACGCCAGTCCAAGCTCACGGCCTAAGGCCGAGGGGCCGGGAGCCCAGCCCCGAGGACAGGGAGGGCACACGCCCGGCCCCGTGACTCCTGGCCCCAGGCCCCTAAAAGGCCAGGGCCAGGGATACCCGCCTGATTACAGGGGGTCCCTCCGACCGCCCGCCGAGGCCCGGGGACGCACAGAACCCCACTTACGGGGCCGTCCCCCGTGGCCCGGCACTCCCAACAAAGCGCCACAAAGCGCTGTCGTTCCTGTCACCTGCCTAGAGCAGCCTCTCCAGCCCTGAGTTACAGGGAGCCGGGGCCGCTCCTGGGGGACAAGGGGCTCCACGAAGTCGTGGCACGTGCCCCGACTACGGGGCCGTGGCGCGCTAGCAGGTCGGTAGCACCTGCAGGACGGCCAGCCGCGCAGCGCAGGCAGCGACCCGGGCCCTGGCTACAGGCGGGTCAGCTTGCCCACGCTACCACTAAGCGGCTTGGTGCCGTCAGGACTGGCAGCCGCGCAGCGCAGGCAGAGACCCGGGCCCTGGCTACAGGCGGGTCAGCGTGCCCACGCTGCCGTTAAGCGGCTTGGTGCCGCCCTCGGCAAGCAGGGCCAAGACACGAGCCTCTCCCCCCCCGCCCGGCCGTGGCAACGGTTCCTTCAGCCAAGTGCCTGCACACAGCTCCTCCTTCCCTCCTGGGAACTCTAAGCTACATTGGCCTATTTCTAAGGGGGCCTAAAGCACAGCCACACTCGCTCAGGCACACCACCTATGCACAGGGGGACAAAGGGGAGGGGAAGGCAGTCCCCGAAGGGCGAGCAAGCTCTGTGCAGCCACCGGACCAAAGGAACCGTCCCCACCGCCGACCGGAAGGAGAAAGCCCCGGGCCTCGCCCCTGCTCTTCGGGGACGACACGTAGTGGCCTCGCCACCCCGAGGCTACTCAGGGGTGGCACGGGGACAGAGGCCGTGACGCGCCCCGAGTACGGGGGGTCACGCTGGCCAAGGGCCAGCAGACTAGGCAGCAACCTGCCGGGCTAGGGGAGAAGCCCTGCGCCCTGCTTACAGGGTGGGCTGGGGGGCCGGGAGAGCTCCGTGTCCCCGACTCGGGTGCGGAGAGAGGGGCTCTGACCCTGCTTACAAGGTGGCCCCTCTCTCCGGGCAGCCAAAGGAGCACAACGTTGGCAAAACACCAACAACAGCAAAGACCTTGCCCCTCTCACTTACAGGGGAGGTCACCCAGCACGGAGCTATGGCCTTTGCCCAGAGGGCCTCTCGTGCCCCCTTCTTCACCTCCAGGCCGCTGCTGCGCTCGCCTTGCCTCGCCGTTCTACTCTTGACCTCGCCGTTCTACTCTTGACCTCGCCGTTCTAACTCTTGAGCTCGCCGTTCTAACTCTTGAGCTCGCCGCTGCAGCTCTCGCCGTGCTCGCTCTTGACCTCGCCGTTCTACTCTTGAGCTCGACGCTGCAGCTCTCGCCTCGTCGTCCCACTGCTTCTGCCGACAGACAACGAGACACTCAGCACCGAAAGGCCCCGGCTCCCGCGCCTGAGGGGAACGGCCACCCAGCAGCCCCACGGGGAAACCCTCAAGCCACCACCCACAGACACCAGCCCCTCGCCCCAGCTCCACAAAAGCCCCCAACTTCAGCTTGGCTCACCATCTCGACGTCCGGCGCAGTCCCGTCCGGCGCTGGGAGCGAGGCCCTCTGGGCAAACGAAGCTGGGCACGGCAGAGCGGCGGCCAAAGAGGCTGCTAGCCCTGCTTACAGGGGCCTCCGGCCGCTGCCTGGACTGTAAAGTGCCCGGGACTCCAGAGCACCGGCTCTGGGCCCCGAGGCCTGCGGAGGGGGCTCCTTCTCCTCTCCGGTTGCAGGGGGCTAACCCCCACCTAGGCTGCCGGCTGAGGGAGCACCGAGGCTCCCAGACACGCAAGCCTGCTTACAGGCCGGTCGACACCCGGGGGGCCACGGAGCTCGGCCTTCCCCCACGGCGACAGGAACGACACTCAACACTTAACACTTGATACTCGACACGCCAGTCCAAGCACACGGCCTAAGGCCCAGGGGCCGGGAGCCCAGCCCCGAGGACAGGGAGGGCACACGCCCGGCCCCCCGTGACTCCTGGCCCCAGGCCCCTAACAGGCCGGGGCCAGGGATACCCGCCTGATTACAGGGGGTCCCTCCGACCGCCCGCCGAGGCCCGGGGACGCACAGAACCCCACTTACGGGGCCGTCCCCCGTGGCCCGGCACTCCCAACAAAGCGCCACGGAGCGCTCTCGTTCCTGTCACCTGCCTAGAGCAGCCTCTCCAGCCCTGAGTTACAGGGACCCGGGCCGCTCCTGGGGACAAAGGGGCTCCACACAATCGTGACACGTGCCCCGACTACGGGGCCGTGGCGTGCCAGCAGGTCGGTAGCACCTGCAGGACGGCCGGCCGTGCAGCGCGGGCAGAGACCCGGGCCCTGGCTACAGGCGGGTCAGCGTGCCCACGCTACCACTAAGCGGCTCGGTGCCGTCAGGACTGGCAGCCGCGCAGCGCGGGCAGAGACCCGGGCCCTGGCTACAGGCGGGTCAGCGTGCCCACGCCGCCATTAAGCGGCTTGGTGCCGCCCTCGGCAAGCAGGGCCAAGGCCTGAGCCTTTCCCCCCCCGCCCGGCCATGGCGAGGGTTCCTTCAGCCAAGTGTCTGCACACAGCTCCTCTTTCCCTCCTGGGACGTCTAAGCTAGGCTGGCCTATTTCTAAAGGGGGTCTAAAGCGCAGCCACACTCGCTCACGCACGCCAACTACACACTGGGGGACACGGGGGAGGGAGGGGGGGATGGAGGGGGAACGCAGTCCCGGAAGGGGGAGCAAGCTCTGTGCAGCCACCGGACCAAAGGAACCGTCCCCACCGCCGACCGGAAGGCGAAAGCCTCGGGTCTCGCCCCTGCTCTTCGGGGACGACACGCAGTGGCCTCGCCACCCTGAGGCTACTCAGGGGTGGCACGGGGACAGAGGCCGTGACGCGCCCCGAGTACGGGGGGGTCACGCTGGCCAGGGGCCAGCAGACTAGGCAGAAAGCTGCCGGGCTCGGGGAGGAGCCCTGCGCCCTGCTTACAGGGTGGGCTGGGGGGCCGGGAGAGCTCCGTGTCCCCGACTCGGGTGCGGAGAGAGGGGCTCTGACCCTGCTTACAAGGTGGCCCCTCTCTCCGGGCAGCCAAAGGAGCACAGCGTTGGCAAAACACCAACAACAGCAAAGACCTTGCCCCTCTCGCTTACAGGGGAGGTCGCCCAGCACGGAGCTATGGCCTTTGCCCAGAGGGCCTCTCCCTCGCCGTTCTACTCTTGACCTCGCCGTTCTAACTCTTGAGCTCGCCGTTCTAACTCTTGAGCTCGCCGCTGCAGCTCTCGCCGTGCTCGCTCTTGACCTCGCCGTTCTACTCTTGAGCTCGACGCTGCAGCTCTCGCCTCGTCGTCCCACTGCTTCTGCCGACAGACAACGAGACACTCAGCACCGAAAGGCCCCGGCTCCCGCGCCTGAGGGGAACGGCCACCCAGCAGCCCCACGGGGAAACCCTCAAGCCACCACCCACAGACACCAGCCCCCCGCCCCAGCTCCACAAAAGCCCCCAACTTCAGCTTGGCTCACCATCTCGACGTCCGGCGCAGTCCCGTCCGGCGCTGGGAGCGAGGCCCTCTGGGCAAACGAAGCTGGGCACGGCAGAGCGGCGGCCAAAGAGGCTGCTAGCCCTGCTTACAGGGGCCTCCGGCCGCTGCCTGGACTGTAAAGTGCCCGGGACTCCAGAGCACCGGCTCTGGGCCCCGAGGCCTGCGGAGGGGGCTCCTTCTCCTCTCCGGTTGCAGGGGGCTAACCCCCACCTAGGCTGCCGGCTGAGGGAGCACCGAGGCTCCCAGACACGCAAGCCTGCTTACAGGCCGGTCGACACCCGGGGGGCCACGGAGCTTGGCCTTCCCCCACGGCGACAGGAACCATACTCGACACTTAACACTTGACACTTGTCACGCCAGTCCAAGCTCACGGCCTAAGGCCGAGGGGCCGGGAGCCCAGCCCCGAGGACAGGGAGGGCACACGCCCGGCCCCGTGACTCCTGGCCCCAGGCCCCTAAAAGGCCAGGGCCAGGGATACCCGCCTGATTACAGGGGGTCCCTCCGACCGCCCGCCGAGGCCCGGGGACGCACAGAACCCCACTTACGGGGCCGTCCCCCGTGGCCCGGCACTCCCAACAAAGCGCCACAAAGCGCTGTCGTTCCTGTCACCTGCCTAGAGCAGCCTCTCCAGCCCTGAGTTACAGGGAGCCGGGGCCGCTCCTGGGGACAAGGGGCTCCACGAAGTCGTGGCACGTGCCCCGACTACGGGGCCGTGGCGCGCTAGCAGGTCGGTAGCACCTGCAGGACGGCCAGCCGCGCAGCGCAGGCAGAGACCCGGGCCCTGGCTACAGGCGGGTCAGCTTGCCCACGCTACCACTAAGCGGCTTGGTGCCGTCAGGACTGGCAGCCGCGCAGCGCAGGCAGAGACCCGGGCCCTGGCTACAGGCGGGTCAGCGTGCCCACGCTGCCGTTAAGCGGCTTGGTGCCGCCCTCGGCAAGCAGGGCCAAGACACGAGCCTCTCCCCCCCCGCCCGGCCGTGGCAACGGTTCCTTCAGCCAAGTGCCTGCACACAGCTCCTCCTTCCCTCCTGGGAACTCTAAGCTACATTGGCCTATTTCTAAGGGGGCCTAAAGCACAGCCACACTCGCTCAGGCACACCACCTATGCACAGGGGGACAAAGGGGAGGGGAAGGCAGTCCCCGAAGGGCGAGCAAGCTCTGTGCAGCCACCGGACCAAAGGAACCGTCCCCACCGCCGACCGGAAGGAGAAAGCCCCGGGCCTCGCCCCTGCTCTTCGGGGACGACACGTAGTGGCCTCGCCACCCCGAGGCTACTCAGGGGTGGCACGGGGACAGAGGCCGTGACGCGCCCCGAGTACGGGGGGTCACGCTGGCCAAGGGCCAGCAGACTAGGCAGCAACCTGCCGGGCTAGGGGAGAAGCCCTGCGCCCTGCTTACAGGGTGGGCTGGGGGGCCGGGAGAGCTCCGTGTCCCCGACTCGGGTGCGGAGAGAGGGGCTCTGACCCTGCTTACAAGGTGGCCCCTCTCTCCGGGCAGCCAAAGGAGCACAACGTTGGCAAAACACCAACAACAGCAAAGACCTTGCCCCTCTCACTTACAGGGGAGGTCACCCAGCACGGAGCTATGGCCTTTGCCCAGAGGGCCTCTCGTGCCCCCTTCTTCACCTCCAGGCCGCTGCTGCGCTCGCCTTGCCTCGCCGTTCTACTCTTGACCTCGCCGTTCTACTCTTGACCTCGCCGTTCTAACTCTTGAGCTCGCCGACTCTTGAGCTCGCCGCTGCAGCTCTCGCCGTGCTCGCTCTTGACCTCGCCGTTCTACTCTTGAGCTCGACGCTGCAGCTCTCGCCTCGTCGTCCCACTGCTTCTGCCGACAGACAACGAGACACTCAGCACCGAAAGGCCCCGGCTCCCGCGCCTGAGGGGAACGGCCACCCAGCAGCCCCACGGGGAAACCCTCAAGCCACCACCCACAGACACCAGCCCCTCGCCCCAGCTCCACAAAAGCCCCCAACTTCAGCTTGGCTCACCATCTCGACGTCCGGCGCAGTCCCGTCCGGCGCTGGGAGCGAGGCCCTCTGGGCAAACGAAGCTGGGCACGGCAGAGCGGCGGCCAAAGAGGCTGCTAGCCCTGCTTACAGGGGCCTCCGGCCGCTGCCTGGACTGTAAAGTGCCCGGGACTCCAGAGCACCGGCTCTGGGCCCCGAGGCCTGCGGAGGGGGCTCCTTCTCCTCTCCGGTTGCAGGGGGCTAACCCCCACCTAGGCTGCCGGCTGAGGGAGCACCGAGGCTCCCAGACACGCAAGCCTGCTTACAGGCCGGTCGACACCCGGGGGGCCACGGAGCTCGGCCTTCCCCCACGGCGACAGGAACCATACTCGACACTTAACACTTGACACTTGTCACGCCAGTCCAAGCTCACGGCCTAAGGCCGAGGGGCCGGGAGCCCAGCCCCGAGGACAGGGAGGGCACACGCCCGGCCCCGTGACTCCTGGCCCCAGGCCCCTAAAAGGCCAGGGCCAGGGATACCCGCCTGATTACAGGGGGTCCCTCCGACCGCCCGCCGAGGCCCGGGGACGCACAGAACCCCACTTACGGGGCCGTCCCCCGTGGCCCGGCACTCCCAACAAAGCGCCACAAAGCGCTGTCGTTCCTGTCACCTGCCTAGAGCAGCCTCTCCAGCCCTGAGTTACAGGGAGCCGGGGCCGCTCCTGGGGACAAGGGGCTCCACGAAGTCGTGGCACGTGCCCCGACTACGGGGCCGTGGCGCGCTAGCAGGTCGGTAGCACCTGCAGGACGGCCAGCCGCGCAGCGCAGGCAGAGACCCGGGCCCTGGCTACAGGCGGGTCAGCTTGCCCACGCTACCACTAAGCGGCTTGGTGCCGTCAGGACTGGCAGCCGCGCAGCGCAGGCAGAGACCCGGGCCCTGGCTACAGGCGGGTCAGCGTGCCCACGCTGCCGTTAAGCGGCTTGGTGCCGCCCTCGGCAAGCAGGGCCAAGACACGAGCCTCTCCCCCCCCGCCCGGCCGTGGCAACGGTTCCTTCAGCCAAGTGCCTGCACACAGCTCCTCCTTCCCTCCTGGGAACTCTAAGCTACATTGGCCTATTTCTAAGGGGGCCTAAAGCACAGCCACACTCACTCAGGCACACCACCTATGCACAGGGGGACAAAGGGGAGGGGAAGGCAGTCCCCGAAGGGCGAGCAAGCTCTGTGCAGCCACCGGACCAAAGGAACCGTCCCCACCGCCGACCGGAAGGAGAAAGCCCCGGGCCTCGCCCCTGCTCTTCGGGGACGACACGTAGTGGCCTCGCCACCCCGAGGCTACTCAGGGGTGGCACGGGGACAGAGGCCGTGACGCGCCCCGAGTACGGGGGGTCACGCTGGCCAAGGGCCAGCAGACTAGGCAGCAAGCTGCCGGGCTAGGGGAGAAGCCCTGCGCCCTGCTTACAGGGTGGGCTGGGGGGCCGGGAGAGCTCCGTGTCCCCGACTCGGGTGCGGAGAGAGGGGCTCTGACCCTGCTTACAAGGTGGCCCCTCTCTCCGGGCAGCCAAAGGAGCACAACGTTGGCAAAACACCAACAACAGCAAAGACCTTGCCCCTCTCACTTACAGGGGAGGTCACCCAGCACGGAGCTATGGCCTTTGCCCAGAGGGCCTCTCGTGCCCCCTTCTTCACCTCCAGGCCGCTGCTGCGCTCGCCTTGCCTCGCCGTTCTACTCTTGACCT